>NC_048893.1:15762194-15893228 GCF_011077185.1 Oxyura jamaicensis
AGCAGGGCCGTACACCCAGCAGGGCCGTACACCCAGCAGGGCCGTACCCCTCAGTGTCTGCTCCGCAGCTCCCAGCCATACCCACGCAGCATCGCCCCCAGACCTGCAGGCAGGCGCGCAGTGCCCGTGGGCCCGCTCTGCAGGGCGTGTGCTCCGAGGCCAGCCCAGCCCGCGGGGCCGTGCTCTGCCCGCCGCCTGCTGCCCGCCGCCTGCCCCAGCTCCGCACCCAGCCGCGACCACGCCGGCCCGGAGCACCTTGCCTGCCGGCCGTCCGCGCTCCTCCGCACCGCCAGCTCCGGGGGGCTCCGGGGACGAGCCGAGCCGAGCCGAGCCGGGCCTCCAGCAGCCAGCCGGCCGGCCTCGGTGGTGGTGGTGGCGGCTGGGGCCGGCTCTGCGGCGGGGCCGGTGGCGGTGGTGCCGCGGGCCGGGCCTGGGCTCGCCGCCTCTGCGGCCGCCCCTGGGCCGGGCTGAGCGCCCCGCCCGCCCCCGCCTCCTCTGCGGGCTCCCGCCGCGGCCCCGGCGAGCGGCGGCTGCGCGGGGAGCTGGGCGCGGAGGAGGAAGAGGAGGAGGAGGAGGAGGAGGAGGAGGAGGAAGAGGAGGAGGACGGGCACCTGCTGCCGCCCGGTCAGGGCCGGGGGCTGAGCGGGCGCGCCCGGGGGGGCGCCCAGCGGCTCTCGGGGCCTGGGCTCGGCGGGGAGCGTGGATGAGAGTTTGCTCCGATTTCCGAGCCGGGTGAGTGCTGCGCCGGGGCCGCCTCGGGTCGGAGCGGAGCGAAGCGGCTGGCGCTCGGCCGAGCGCTTCCCTCCCCGGGGCATCGCCGGGCGCCGCCGCCGCCTCCATCGCCGCGTCCTAGCCCGCGTCTTTTGTTCCCAGGAGCGGGGCCGGGGGCCGGAATCTGCCCCAAATGGGGCTGCCTTCGGCCGTCAGGGGAAATGGAGGCCGCCCCCGAGGGCTGCCCCCGGCGGGGAGCACGCAGGAGGGCTGTAAACACAGCGCCCGAGCCGAGGGCGCAGCCTTGGCTGGCCGCCCCCCGTGGTGGTGGGTTGGGGTGGGCGTGATGGTGGCCTGGGATGGGGCTCGTGGGGGTTGGGGATGGGGGTGATGGCGTGGTGAGACCCCACCGGACCTCGCTCGGCCACCCTGCTGCCTTCTGGGTGGAAAGCGAGGCCAGCCTTGTTCCTGTCGGGAGGCGTCGCGTGCCCGTCTGTCCATAGGGCGGTAGCCACATGCTCGCCCGAAGTAGCCAGCGAGGTGTGGGATGTGGGGCTGCAAGGCGTGGAAACAGCGCAGCAGGAGAGCAGCCTCCCAGGGAGCCTGGGGTAAGGCCGGTTAATGGACCGGGCTGTCAGCCCTTCAGGAAGGCCCTGTAGCTCTGCACATCAAACCTGGGCCTCCTGCCCTCTTCCCTGGGTCGTCACAGGGCTTCAGTGCACGTACCGGGCCAGGCTGGGAAATGCCAGCCTTTTTTGCCCTGTTTCCATGTTGTGCTTCATTACCGCGGCTGCAGTGTTGGGTTGGGTGGCTGTGTTAAGCTTGTATGAACGTGGAATAAATGCTGGACTGGTTCTTGGGTTTTGCATTTCCAGTAATGGTTTAGATAGGGGGGGAGGGGAAATATTTAATAAGTGGGGATCCCAGGCCTCTGTGCTCCACGTTATCTGACAGTATCATGCTTTAATTTTTATTGTGTCACGAGTAGTTTTGTCCCTCAGAATTAGAGATGTGAGCTGCCTTAAACCTTTTTTTTTTTTTTTTTTTTAATGTCATATCTAGTCATTCAGAAGGGAGGGCTTGTTTAGTCCTAGCCTGTCATCTTCTGCAGCTGAAACTGGATCTTTAACCTGCTGGTTGTGAAATGGATAAAATAGGAAATTAACTCATCGTGTTGGGATATCAGATTGCACAAAAATCCCTGAAAGTCCAAGCGAGGTCCCACCGTTTTTCCTACGGTGGCCTCAAGCTTGCTCGGCTCATTTCTGCACCGTAACACAGGTGGCCTGGGGCTGCGATGCCAGACTGGAGCGAGGACGAGACACTCTGTGTGTCCAGCTCCGCCGGTGACCTCTCGGACGTGGTTCTGGTTGGCGGCAGGTAGGACCAACCTGGGTAGCGTTGGACCGATGGGTTTGTTTTTAATTTTAGCTACTGAGCCCCGTTACTCCCAGCGGGTCGGGGTGCCAGCTGTAGGGTTGGGGTGCCGCTGTGGGCTGGGTGTACCTGTGGCTCTCCTCGGTGCCGGGTGAAGGTGGCACCGAGGCTCTCGCCGCCGTCCTTGCCTGCGCCAGCCTGCCCGCCGTGGCAGCATCGCTGTGGCCTGGTGACGTAAATGCCTGTGGGGGAGGGAGGAATTAAGGGCAGCAGCTGGGAAAAGCCTCTCCTCGCTCCTCAGGGGAACCTGGTTTAGGAGAGGCTGGCGGAGGAGAAAGCCCTGCTGGGGAGGAACATGCAGGGGGCTGGAGCAGCCCTGGCTAGGTGTGATTTCCCTGTGATGTTCAGCCTCTTGCCCATGCAGGGGCAGCTCCTGGGCACTGCCCCTTCCCCTCCTCCCGGTGTGCGATGCTCGGAGCTTGTGGAAACCGACTGAAGTTCATTATAGGAATGCGTGCATGCGATATTGGATGTCAGACATTCGATATTGTTTGAGAATAGCAGGCTTGGGGTGGAAACATTGATTTTATTTTAGTAAGGAAGCTTCTGCAGTTTGAAAAGTGATTGGTGTTGCTGTTAGATTCAGGTATACCTCTGGAATAGGAAACGTGCGTAGTGCTCCGTAAATGTGCAGTGTCTTCAGCATCATTTGGCACTTCAGTACTCACTCTTCAGTACAGAGACTTCGAAACTAAGAAGGAACATTAACTGTTTAACCTCCAAAGTAACGACAGATCTGCTGGAAAATTAACAGTGACCCCACGTCAGAGCATGCAGTTATGGAAAAATCATCTTTTAGCTTTGAGTCAGTCACCACTGTTCTGGAAGATATGAGACTGTGTTTTGTGTAACACATGGTTCCATTAAAAGATTTATCATGATTGTCTTTTTATTTAAGAAGTAACAGATCACATTCCCTGATGCTTTATTTCTTAAAGGTCTGGAAAATAAATGCTATTTAGCAATGTCTAAGTACCTTGCTGATTTTTGTTTGTTGTTTGTTTACAGCTAAGTAGCTATTCAGTGGCTGGTCCAGGTCTCTTCCTCCCTCTCCTCGTCCCGGTATTTGTCAGGCTTACCAGTGTTACTCTAACTTTAGAGTTTCCAAAGCTCTGGCTATTACCAGAAGACCCCAGTACTATGTGCAGAAAATCCTCCATCCTGAATTCCAGGCCCTCTTGTCCAAACCTTACTGTGCCTGGCCCAGATATTGTATACAACTTTCTAGCTTTATTCTGCAACACTGGTTCCTTTTCTTCCCTACATGGATTTATTTTTCTGGGTTAAATCCTGCCTGCATGGCAGGATCTATGCTGCAGAAGCACAGACGAATTCCTCTAACGTGTTGTTTTCATGACAGAGTTTGACTGGAGAAAAAGCTTCTGACAGTATTGCTTCATCAGGGCCTTTCAAAAGAGATTCTCTCTCTGCCACCATCCAGGCCTTGCATGTTTGTGAGCTGATCTATGAAATAACCTGTGCATGGTAATACAACCATTAAACCTAGCTTTTGGATGATGATGTCAGGGTTTATGCGTTTTGATCTTTAAAGTCTCTGAAAAATGCAAGTTTTCTCTTTTCGTCTCTTGGTTGTTGTCAGTCTTATGGCTGTGGGGGGACAAAGCAAAGATGTTAAGCCTTTTCCTGGAAGGTCAGAATTTATTAAAACAGTAAGATTTGAGTGGTGATCTTACCTTAAAATGAAATGAGTTACTGCTGCTTTTTGTTATGACACAAGGAAATGAAGTAAGTCTTTGAAGGCACTTCAGACTTCATAAATATTAACAATCTCTGCAGTCTTCGCAGGGAGGAAGGACTGGGTATTTTCTTTGTTTTAATGGTACAGTTTCCCTGGCACAGTAGATCTTCTTGCCTTGGCTAAAGCGTAGTGTTCAAATGCAAATCAAAAGTACCTTATTAGTGGTTAGTAATAGGTACCTTATTTGTGGCTTTCTTGCTCTTTTCCCTCTCCTGCCTTTAACACCCAACCCTTTCTGCTGTTGTACACTCTGGTAGCCGTAGATTTAACTCCTGACTTATGAGACCAGATTCTCAGAGATGCTTATATGACAGAAGATGCAGTTCTTTGCTTCTGGGAGCAGTGGAGGGTAAAGACTCCTAACCTTTTCACTTGCATTTGAAAATTTGTTTCTATTTGCATCTTGGGTCACCACGTGTCTTCAATTCTTACCCATGTTAATGAGGAAGAAACCCGCTGGCTTTGTTGGATAGCAGTATTTTTTAAACATGCTTTGAGAATGCTTACGGTTGTCTGGTTTACTTTTAATTTGACAACTGTGTCTTCATCTTAACAGAAACTGAAGTTCAGCTGAGAGGCAGCTTCTTACAAATCCTGAGTTAGCGCAGCGAGTTCTTGCGAGTGCCTGCTGAGAATGCGTCGCCTGTCCCAGATAAATATGCTACCAAGAGTGCATCAGACTTGGAGTAAAGCTTGTTCCAGGTGTCTCAGGGACTGATGCAAACTAGTCTTTATTTCCTTGTATGCTGTAAAAAAATAAGTAACTTTTAAAGTGAATTTTGAGTGTGTGTTTTTTCTCTTCTCTGGATGCAGGTCCTAGAGGTCACTGTAAGTCACTGGTGATGCAGCTTTTGAGTGCTGCTGCCCTTCCGCTGGAGCTGACGTTTCCAGTTTAAAAAAAATAAAAAATAATAATAAAAAAAACAACAGACGCTTCAGCCCTCTTTTCCTGATCCCATCGACGCAGATGTTGGTACATCTTTTGACCTGTGATTAAGGGATTTATGACTCGGTTTGCAGGATGCACATGCCTAGGAATTGTCATCATTAGACGCTGAGTCACATGGGTATGTGTTTCTAGGGTTGTGTACATATGGACTTCTGTCTAAAACTTAACACATTCAAGTTCTGAGTGCTTGCTTATGTTTGTGTGGGCACATCTTTGCTAGGTGCTGCTTTGGCTCTGCATCAGCCACCCCACGCTGCATTTTAGTCCATCAGGGCTCACCTGTCTTAGTGGATACTTCCTACGTTACTGAGTCTCCCTTAACGACGTGCCCAAAGGTGAACATCTGTCTTACAAACTAAAGTAAACACAGTGAAGTTTAGACGTTTCCTTTTCTGCCACATCTGCTTGGTATGCTTACACGGGTAGCTGTAGTCAGTGTTAAATTTAAAATTTAGAAACAGGGATTTTATTTTTGGGTCAATGCTTCAGGTGAGGAGTAAATCTGTTAGTGGAGTATCAACAGCCAAGTAAAGCTGCTCACAAATGGGAGGGACAAAGGAGAATAAGAAAAGGAATAAGGCATGAAATACTACTCTGTCCATGGGATTCTCATCAAACTCTGTGGGAGGGGATGCTCTTGTTTCTTGAGTATTGAGTGTCCCCTTATGTATATCTATATGGAGTTGACTAAGCTATTTTTTGAGGATCTTAAATCATAGAATCATAGAATTATGGTCTGAGTTGGAAGGGACCATAAAACATCTCATTCCAACCCCCTGCCGTGGGCAGGGACACCTCCCACCAGACCAGGTTGCCCAAAGCCCCATCCAGCCTGGCCTTGGACACCTCCAGGGATGGGGCATCCACAGCTTCCCTGGGCAGCCTGGGCCAGTGCCTCACCACCCTCAGAGTGAAGAATTCCTTCTTTAAAGGACACGACAAAATTATGTGGAAAAAGTAGTCAGCAGTTCTCTGTGTCCAAATGCAATGGTTAACAGATGCATTTTAGATTTCCAAAGTAGTCCCCTGAAAATAACGGCATAGTATGAGAGGTCTGTACTTATCTTAATTAAAGAGAACAAAGCCATGCACTCCATGGTGGCCTGACGTATACAATTAGTGCCTGAGTTCTATTAGTTTCCAACCGCTATAACCACCTTATCAGAGCTCTTTATAGGACTGTCAGGGATTTTTATTAGTATCTTGCATTACTAATGCTTGGCTTTTTTTGCCATCTTGTAAAAGCCAGTTGTTCTTTCAATATTCATTTCAGGTATAAGGTTACTTATAGAGAGAACACTTGAAATTTACTGTTTTGGAAACCAACCAAGTCTCGGTGGCTGAAAGTTAATATCCGAGTTTTCAGTGAAGGATCCACGAATGTCTTCAGATGCTTAAAGCTGCGTTTATTTCATAACTTGAAGTTTATCATTTAGCTTAACTTTTGTAAAGAGGTGTCTTCACGTTAGAAATGCAAATGTGAAAGAGAGCTTCTTAAAAATAGCATGAGCAAGTGTCTTAGCTCTGGAGCCATCTTCAGGGAAAAAAAAAGTCTTCCCATCTCACATCGCCGATTTTACTACCTGAAATCCCACGCTCAGGAAATGGTTTGTGTGTTTTAGTTCCCCTTTCTCTGAATTCCGTCTGTGTTCTCAGGTGTGCGCAGTAACTGCGCTTTAAAATAACCTCCTGCGCTTCTCAAGGTTAACAGCACTTTGTCATTGCTGGGGAAGCGTGGCAGTGCTATACAGAAGCATGTGGATTTATAACTGTCAGCAGTATTGAAGCAGTATCACAGCCGTAGGGATAGGGAAAGGCAAAGCCTCTGGAGAAGGAGTTCTTGAAATGTTCTTTGAAGGCCATGCGTAGCCCTTGATGCTGCTTCATGAGCCTGAAGAGGGTACCTTTATTCCCGTTTGCTTTTGGTAGAGCCAGATGATGTCTGTAGCTGTACAGCTTCAGGATCCCTCCTCGTTGTGTGAGGACTGATGTGAGAGTCAAAACCCTGTAATTTACTCCAGACCTGAGTCTAAGGAGCCTTACTGCCCTGTGCTTCAGGCGTAAGCTGCTTTTCCAGACATTGCTGCAGAAGTAGGACCCATGGCAGGTTTTGTGCCAGGGACAACACGCTGCCAGGAGCTTGTGACTTTATGTGTTCTGCATTGCCTGGAGAGGGTGGTGTGCCCACCTTAGGCTCTGGAGGTCTGAGCAGCAGGGAAGAGATCAGCGTGTAAATACCTTTAAAATCTTGTTCTGGGGCTGATTGACCTGGGCTCTGAGCATTTTGGAAAAGATGCAATTACTGCAACAAGATGTTGTGTTGCAGCAGGAAAATAATAGCATGTTCAACACCAAAAGATGAAATGCTGTTTACCTTCAGTATGATGGTCCTTGCACTTAAGTGGTCCTTGATGGACTGCCTGATTTAAAACCAAGCTGCAAGGTGATTTGTAATCCAAGACCCTATCTTGGGGATATACTCACTTTTTTGGGTTCAGGGCTTTCTTCATCTTTCTTCTTCCTCGCCTTTTCCCTCCTGAGATGAGGAATAATGCTTAGGGAGCTGTCTGCGTGTCCCATCCTTGAAGCTCCTGGCTGCTTCCCAGTGCTGCCCGGAGCCAAGGGGTGCGATTCCAGCCAGCCTCCATCCTGTTTGTGTGGGACAAAGGTAGCTGTGAAGCTCTGAACTTGAGAGCAGCAATACATCCTAAACATCCCTGTGTGACTGCGGCTAGGACAACTTCAGACTATGCTCATCAGATAATAATAATAACAAACAGCTCCTTAGAGACCAAGTCTTGCATCTTCTTGCAAAGATAATGTCAGGATGGGGTAGGAATAAGCAGAGCATTTAAACCACTCCAGTTTGATTAACTTTGTAATATTTTGCACTTCTTTTATTCAAGATCTTCAAACTCCTCTCAGAGGCTAATCTATAAAGGAACCTAAAAGATATTGCAGGATATCTGAGATCACCTTGTGTACAAAAATGAAGTGGAGCTTGCTTTTGTGTAAAATGCTGCATGGTCTCAATGCTCCGTGCAAAAACTGTGATCACACAATGAAGAATGTCCTTCCCAGTACGCTACAGAGCAACTGGCTAGACACGTTGATCCTTTAAGAGATCTGCCAGCTGCTACAGGATGCTGTACTCCCAAGTTTTGCTTGAGCTGTAGGAGTTTCCTGGAAACTTGCAGTAATTAAAACTAACGTCAGGAGCTTACAAAACACTACAGAAATAAAGGCTGCAGTCTCCTTCAGATCATCTGGAGGTAGCCCTGTTTTGTTTCAGAGGAACGCTGTGAGTATAAAGCTTTTAAAAGGGTCTGTGCCTACTATGTAGGTTTTTCACTTTCCCTTCCCAGAAGAGTTGCTTATGGGTGTGATGAAATTATACACATTCAACAGCTCTTATTTTTACTTCTAGTTATGTGAAATAACTTGCAGGATGTGAAATAACTTGTAGGATAGTTCTGATTTCTCCTGAAAACTGTATTAGTAATTGTTTTTACAACAAAACTGATTTTCTAAAGCTACTTCTGCTTCTTTCCTGTTCTATCTAGTAGCAATCTTCCTCCAGTTTTTGAGGGATCTGCTAACAATGATTGCATTTAATGCTGGATTGCTTACCCCTCTACAAAAATACTTTGGAAAAAAAAAGTCACAAATACCATTTATTGGAATATTTTGTAGGAAGAACACAGAACTTGCATTGCGTAGCAGTTTGAATTTGACCAGTGAGGCGCTCTGGCACTTGGCAGTCCTCTCATAAAGCAGAACAGAGACAACATATGCTTTTTGAGGGAGAAACCGTGCCCAGTATTTTCAGATTGGTTCTCCTGGTGGTGTGCAAGCCTGAATGTGCAGTATCTGCTTTGGTTTTCACTTAGCTAAAAACAGTTGGAGGAGATGGAATCTATTTATAAGTACCTTCCTATTTTTTTGTTAATACTTTGTAATTGCATAAATATTTTTTATTGTAGATAAGCTTTAAGTATTAAGCTATTATTTGTGACTCATTACTGTAGAATCTGCTGTTGGTGACATTTTATTGTCTTTGTTAAATCATGGAAAATCTTTCCATGCAATTTATGTTTCTTTTTGTCTGAAGCAAACTACATCTGTTTATCCTACCCTCTGGTGGCTTTGTTCTCCGCTGGCTAGAAGTTCATACTATCTTAGAGCTACAGCAGACCTCACGCATGGCACAAAAATTTAATGTGTGTACTTAGCTGGTGAACAATTGTGTTAGATTATTTTTTGGAAACACTACGTGGACTTGGGTAAAAAGAGTGTCTGTTTGCTTTATAGGTGGTGATTTGCTTTTCCACTTTCTCCTCCCTTTTCAAAAGCTTCAGCTAAACAAAGTGTTGGTAGTTAAACAGACTGATGTTCTGACGTTTTATAGGGCTTCTTTCTTTCTTTCTTTCTTTCTTTCTTGTCCGTGATATAATGAATTGTATAAATGTCAAAGTTGTTACGAAGTTCATACTGCTTTATTGTAAATGTCATAAGAAAAGTAGGTAAAGACAGATATACTGGGAATGCTAAGAAGGGGCTGGACCCTGAAGATGACTGGCTTGCTTGTTATCTGAAACAGGAGATGAGGAACCGTGTTTAGGAAGTATATGCATTGCTGGTGTTTCTGAACCATGGAGGAAATACCAGACGCCAACGCTTGAAGTAGATTATCTGCTACTGCCATGCGTATTTTCTTACTTATGGATTGATCGTTTGAAAAAACTTTCTTTTTATATGAAGATTAACCAGCAGATTCAACTCTTGAACTAAAAGGATTTTTGCCAAATGCAATGCTCACATTCCTGGTTATCACTGTAACTGGGGCACAGGGAACAGCAAAACACTCTGCCTGGCAAGGTGAAAAGGAAAGCTCATCTTGTAGCCAGTCAGCTAAAGAAAAACCTGTGTTTAAGAGGATTCAGTGCCATGCGGTTCAGTAGTACTATCACTCCTGAAGGAAGACAGCTTCTTGTGTGCCCCCATGGGACCTTGCATGCATCCTTGTGTAAGGATGCCAGTATGGTCTGACCTCTTCTGTAGCCT
Organism: Oxyura jamaicensis; assembly: GCF_011077185.1. Taxonomy (NCBI): domain Eukaryota; kingdom Metazoa; phylum Chordata; class Aves; order Anseriformes; family Anatidae; genus Oxyura; species Oxyura jamaicensis. The sequence continues at coordinate 15,772,115 of NC_048893.1, forward strand.
TGTGAAAGTATGTGCCCAATCTTTCCTCCAAAGGCTTGTTTATTTTATTATATTTTTTGATATATATACTCGTGAGCTTTTAGTCAAAGGTCATAGGGCTAATTATAACACAAATTGGGCCCAGCATTCACATGTTATTGTTTGGCTTGATTCTCAGGTACCCAGAAGTCTTTCCACTTGCTGGCCCTGAAGGTACTTTTCAAGACCAGACAAACTTTCTTACATGTCTTATGGGTGGTGTGGACACCTCTTCTGAAGGACAGTTTGTATCAGGGCGTGTTTTTTCTTCTACTTGTAATGCAGCACTTGGAGGCCTGATGCCTCTGCTTTGCCGTGGGCCATCAGAGTTGAGTGCAACAGTAAAAACCCAGAACTGTCCTTGGTTAAAACTGCTGGTTAGCTCTTGAAGATTTTATATCCAATAAACTGAAGGGTTTGGCAGGCGTAAGATACAAACCGTCCCTTTGCTATGTATTTATAGTTTTTTAAGTCCTGATAGCTGTCAGTCCCTGTTTCTTGGCACCTCACATTGTGTGACTTAGGCCTTGCTGAGAACGGGCTCTCATTTACAGCTGCCCAAGTCCCTGTTCAAGCTTAGTCAGCCTGTATAGATCTTGCAGGTGGACGAAAACCCAAGATACATATAATGAAGAAATCAAAAGGTACCATCTTATCCCCCTTCCCCTATTCCGCTTTCAGCAAATTTGGTGCTCCACAGTTTGCTTTTGGGCAAAGACATGGGCCTCCTGGAATTTCTCATATATTTAAGAATTATATATATATTTTTTTTCACCTCAATGGCAATTATATATTCAAATCAGAGGTTAGTGAGAGTTTACTAGTAGTTTGATCTTGTCCTGCAGTCTTCAGCATAATTAATGTAAAAAATCTTGAGCTCCGTTTCTATGACTTTGGGAGACTGCAACTGTTGAAACATTCATATAGTGTCAACAAAAGCCTTGCTACCTCCAGATCAGAATTTGAGTGTGACCAATAATTAAATTTTTAGAATTTTTTCTGGAAAAGTGAAATCCATGGTTTAATTTTTAAAATTCCCAGGTTTAAATATGTGACTATTAATGAAATAACTGGGACCACGACAGAGCTGGAGAAGTCCTTGTTAGGACTTTTGACCTGAAAAACAAAGCATTTTCTAGAAGAAGAAATTCTTAGAAGAATTCTTTGTCTTTTTGATAAAGATGGCATTTCTACAAAAATCTCTCCTTGTGAGGCTTTGAAATGTGTGCAACTAAAATGATTTTACTGTGGCTTGTGTGTGCAGGGAACAACCCTTCTTGCCTCTTCCTTTACCCACACCTAACCATGACTGTTCAGAAAGATAAATTGTCTGTATGTAGCTTTTTTCTTTAACAATTTGGGCCTTTTTTACCTTTATCATTACTGACTGAATTGTCATCATGGCATAAACACACCTGTCAGTTCAAGCAGTATAATTCTGGCCATCATCCCAGTCTTAGAGGCAGACATATAAATGCCATCCTTTATCTGCCTTTTAAATTGCTTGCGTCTGATTGAAATGATGACTGAATTAATCCTATTCATATTCCTTCTACCTTGGTTTCTTTACTTCATTATTAAACTATCCATTGTGCTTTTTTTGTGTCAATTTAGTTCTATTTCAAGTCTGAAGCCTCAGTAATGTACCAGGTTACTGCTTATTGTCATGAGATTTGTATCATTTTAGCAACCTGGTTGGGTTCCTGGTGTGTTTGTGACAAGGAAATATTTTGTTTTGAAACAGAGCACGCAGGTAGTATGGTAGGCCAACGTGCATGTACAGGCTTGGTTAATAAACTCTCTGAAGAGCTGATCCATTAAGCCCTAACAGCGTTGACTTCATGGATTACTTCATGTCTGGGATCAAAAAAAAAACGGACTGGCAGAGCTTGTTTCTGCCTTTTCCTTGTGTCCAGTACATTTTGTGTTGAGATGCAGCTGTAATACTGCTAATATGGCTGTACTGAGAGAGAGGAACCAGCCTCTCTGGCGAGAAATGCCACTTAGCACAAAATTACCCTTCGGTGATGCTGCCAACAGTATGTTCCCCCTCGGTAGAGGAATAGAGCTCGATACGTTGATGTGCCCTGGTTTACTTAAAGACCTGCTCCAAGATATCTTGTTCCAGTTGTTTCAGCACCTTCAAAAATGCAGTTGTTAACTCTGTATAATTTTTTTTTTTGCCATTGGAAACATCTGCTGTTATGAGGCAGTAGGATGTAACTAGCACCATTAAAATGTTAATATCCCACCAATGCAGCCAAATTAATGAGAACTGGACTAGTTTATAGTAATAGCTTCAGCTGGCTGGTTAGTTGTTAGGAGGAGGCTGTACCTTTCTTACAGATTTATGTAATGCATCGTTTCTGTGTTTTGTTGAAATTGTGCAATTTTTTGTTCAGTTTTCCTCAACTCTGTGCATGCTTTAAGGAGGCCTGAAAATTTAAAAGGAGTCTATTCAGAATTGTTTCTTATATGGTTGCTTGAAGAATAGTTGTCATAATCTCTTGAAAGCCAGGTAGAAAAGCTGGAGGCTGTTAAATTAAATACTAGGAACTGCTATGGTTTTAAATTTTTGATCTCAAAGTTGTATATGAAATTGCATGAACTAAAAGTCTAGTCACAGAACTATTGTTCTTGCGAGATTTTGGAGAGGTTCTTCAGTCTTTGCTGGAAACTGACCTGGACTGAATGTTGGACAGTTGGAAGAAATGGTCTTGCTGCTGAGAACCCCCCTAAAGAAGGTCACCTAGAAGGCCATAGGTCTTAATTATTTTGTTGGCTTGTGATAGCTAATAATTCGTCGTATTTTTGATGGCTTGGCACAGTCTTACAGTTGCCTCCTTGTAGAATACAGCTGTGCATTTTCATCTTTCCCCTCCTCTTCTGCACTGGTCACGTATGCAGTTACATATGCAGCCTGTTGAAGGTGGACAACTGAACTGTGCTGTGTGTGTCTGTAGATGAGTGGGTGATGATTGCTAATGGATATTTGTTTGTGTCATTGAGTGTTTTGAGTGATGAGGTACTTTAGTTTTTGTTTGCAGAATGCCAAATTGATGGATTTGGTTTTGTGAACTAATAAAATTTGGGAAAAAAGACAAGAATGTGTGGGAAACTTTACTGGAGTCATTTATTTATTTATTTTTCTCCCCTCCTCTATATTTCCTTACAAGTATCTGACTCACACGCCCTGTCATTCTTTGTGAGGTTATTGCACTTCCCAGCACAGGCCTGCGTTGTCGTTATGTATCTGTAACTGCTAATGGGGTAGGGAACAATCTCTGCAGGGCCTAATGCTTACATTTCTCTGCCAGCTGGTTATTTAACCAATCACAACTGCCAGCATGCGTGCATTTCTGGTGTCTGTTGTCTGCTTAGATCACTTAGTGGTATCACCAAAATTGTCTTTTTCCTTTTTTTTCAACCACAGTTGATATCATGTGCAAAGGGTTTGGGGAAGGAAGGCGAAGGAGATGCTGACAAAGCACAGGATACATGTACCTCTTGGGAGAATCAGATTCAATGGCAAAGATTCCCACTGAATTTTGCTGTCCAAAGAACGTTAAAATAAACGTGTGAACTGAAAGGACTAAATATTGTTTATATTTATATATTATTAAAATAAACGTGTGAACTTCTGCATACTGAAGGAATTATTTGGTTTGAAATTTGAGGGAACAGAGGCTTGCCCCTGTAACAGAGATTAACTTGAACAGAAGAGTTTTCCAAACTTAAGCCTTCAATTTCACTTTTTCTAGAGAAGTGGGTTAAGTAGCCAAATTAATTAAACATTTAATCGCAGTCCAGAAATCAAAACTGTCTTTTGTGTACTCTGATTCAGTTTTGTTTATAGCCAACGTGCCAACAGTGCAAATGGATTTACTTGTTGAATTATGCCATGAAGAAATGCAAAAGAGGTCCATGACACCTAGAGGACAAGTATGGTGCTTTCCTGAGTAACAACTTTCTCTGTATTTCCAAACTCTGTCTTGTGGAGTAAGTATTCCTCTAATCTCTTGTGTGATAAGCAAGGAGGTTCTTTTCCAGAGTGGGTAAGTTCTGCCCAGAGGAGCTGCTGTGTACTTTTCCATCAGTTTGGTGGGAGCTTGATCTTGAATGTTGTACTCTGTTAAGATTTGAGGAAATAGCTTACATGGCTTTTCTGAGCTGCTGGATAGTACAGACTGCCAAAAATGAAGTTAATGTCTGAAGGCAGATTTACAGTATGAAACGTGCTGTTTCTCTGTTATTCCTTCAGTTAGTTTACTTGGATAAATCCCTCTTAAATGTGTTGTGCAGCATAGCATTTTCACATGGTACCCTTTCACATATTATCCGTGCAGTTTTTTCCACAATGCTTTGTGTCCCTTCATTTAGAAGTTGACATAACGAGGAATTATAGTGCTTTGTACTTACCTAATCTATGCAGTGATTTATTTTTCCAACCCCCTTCCTTCTATGCCTGTAGCATCAAATGCAGAAGCATTTTCAGGTTTCTGTTGGGAGGAGAAGGAAGGAAGAAGGAACAGGATAAGATGCAGCACTGTTTCTTACATAGACATATGTGGGATTTGGGGATTATACACATTCTTTATTAGCTCAGGGCCTGTATATAGGAGGGAAAATTAAGATTTTTAATTGTACTGTGATTGTAGTTGACATGTGCTAGCTTGTGTGTAATTCATTTCTTATGTACCAGAAATGTTGAACATTGTTACTTATGAGAGGAAGTTCATCACTGATTTCTGCAGTCAGCACATCTCAAACGCTTGTTAATTTTTGATGTTTTATTTTTGTATTATAGATATTTCAGAGGCTTAATAAAATTTTCAGATTGCAGTAGAATACCTCAAGTTTGCATAAGTTATGCAGTGCTATACTCAGAATCACCACATCCTTGAAGCCTTTCTGTGAAAATTCATACCTAGATGGATTCATGATAACTTTGATTACTCACAAAACTGTTAATGTTGGTTTCTGCTGAATTCACTCTAAATTGAGCAGAGCCCCTCAAAATATCTTGCTTTACTCTGCATGATGGCCCTTAGCTGCCTTGTCAGTGAGGTGCCCGTAATAACTGAATGATTTGGGGTTATGAACTTTGATTGATTTGTGCACAAAAAGGTAGGGGAGAGTTCATTTTATCATTGTATATCTAGCATAGCAATTATGTATCTGTAGTCTTTTGTGTGATAGCTCAGTAACTCATTTTGTGTGGTTTTGACCTGAGAGGAAATGTAATGCCTAGGTAGCTTGGCACTGTGGTGTGTGTGAAGTGCTGCCCAAATGTGCAAGGTGCATACGCGTGACCCTGCTGGTGTTGTAAGGGCTAGGACAGGCTTCTGTTTCAGCAGTGAGTTGCATGCTCTCAGCTGTGCTGAGCTGAAGAGCACTGCCTTAGCCAGACTTCGGTCATTTGCAGTGAGCTGTGTCCTGCTGCAAATGTATAGCTCTTAGCCCTTTTTTTTTTTCTTTATGAATAGCAAAGCACAATATTTATTGGTAAACAACTATGTAGTCATTCTTACAAGCTGCGCTTCAGGTTTTATGCTTTTGGTCTGTTTCTGAAGATTACTGGGTGAGCTATGAGCAGTCACCCAGAGCAGATGAAGCTCTTGCCTGCTGCTGAGAGACTGCTCCAAGAGGTCCAAAACCGTTGTGCATAGATCTTGGCAGGCTGTTGTCAAAATGCCTTTCTCTAAGCCTAGATTATGGTTCATTTTTCATGGTGTGTTTTGTTACAGTACTCCTCTAATTTATCTTTATTTTTCATTAGAAGATGATGGCTGTGTGGTTCAGATCATGGAAATACGCAGTCAGCGTTGAACAGGTATAACTGCATTAGTCTCAGTAACTTGTGCTTTGTTTACTCAAAGTGATAGAATGAAAATTCTTCCTCAGGGCTAACAGGACTTTCACTTTTTAAACAGTGTAGTGATCACATTTCATAATAAACTTATTAGCCTTAATAAGATGTTCCATGCCAGTATGTGTACTTCCAACTTCAAATGTTTATTTTAAAGCAGAGTATAAAAGGCCAACTTTATCCTGAGTGTTATGTCAAGCTAGTCTTCATGTATTTCCTTTAGAAGAGTGGAAAAGAAGATGCACGCTGTGACAGCCTAACCTTACCCCATGTTAGTTGTCCCCCCAGCCCCCTGGCCCTTTTGCTTTTATGGGCAGAACTTGGACCCTGGCTTTGTACTTGGCTGGAGCTGGGCCAGACCCGGGCTGTCTGGGCCTTGTCATCCAGAAGGCTCTTGCTGAGCTGGTGATGTTCTCATCTTCCCATCCTGACCAGCAAGCAAAAAGCAGTCAGAGAGAGGAAACGAAAAATGCATTTTGTCCATGTTAAGTTGTAACAAGCTTCCCTCTGTCCTTCAGAGGAGGGGCTGAAGCTCTGGCATGGGCCTGATTTCTGAAACATGCCTTATAGTTGCCTCATAAGCACTGTCTTCAGGGTGCGGTTTCACAGCTGTTTAACCTGATTTAGGTGAAGGTGGCTGCTGTACCAGGATACTTTCTCCCTCAGCCTGTGACCAGAAACCTTTTCAGTGAGGGAGGCACACCAGCTCTACTGCCGTGTACAACCACGAATGAGCCTGAATGGCTGTCTGCTCTGATTAAACTGACCCTGCCAGAAAACAAACACAAATTAGTTGGATCAGCAGTGAATTGATAAACCGCATGAGTGGTCAAGTGACAGAAAGGCTGTGGCAGAAGTGAAGAGGGTTGCTCCCTTCGGTGCCAGCCTGCGATTGAGCTGGCTTCAGGCTCCAGCATGCCTGACCAGGAGGTGGTGAGGGGAGAGCGGGTGGGAGCTGGTGACCAGGCTGGAAGTGTTTCACCTGGAGGAGGAGAAGCGTTTGGTACTATCGCTACCTGCTGCCTATTTGGCCCATTATTTACCACATTCGAGGGGCAGAGGTGCTGAAAACAGATGCTGAGAGGCTGCCTGCTGACTTGTGGTTTGAATCTGTGGGCTTCTCCTGACACTTGAGCTTGTCTGCAGGCAAAGTGGTTTTCTTGCAGGGTATATTTGGTGGTGCTCTTCAGATGGAATAGTAAATGTTTCACGTTTTCACATGGGTGCTTTGAGGAAAAAAATGAGCTTTATCTTTCTGGTTTGGGAGTTAAATTTCTACTTTATCAATTTACAGAGGAATTGATTTAACATACCTTGTCAGTACTATGTCTCATGATGAAAGAGCAGCACAGGTGTGTAGGGTGTCAATCTAATGAGGAAGGGAAGTGATTTTGGCAGTGCATTTTTTCCAGCTGGGATATTAAGTGAAGGATTAAGTACAAAGTACACCTCCCACAGCTACTCAGTTGCAATTGTCCCTGCTCTGGGTTTCTTCACATGGGTGTGTGACCTGTGTGACTTTCCACTGGGGATCAAGTCCAGGCCCACAAATTTCAGGTGGTCTGGGGACTGTCCCTAGCAGTGGGAGTAGCAGCTCCACCTTCCATGGAGGGGCACTGGAGGTGCCTCCTTTGGTTTGTTTCAAGGCTTATCCCCAGGTTATCGAAGGATTAAGACCAATGTGTTGCACAGGTATGAACCTTTGTAGTGATTGCACAGGTCATTTTGGGACCCTTCAGCTTAAGATGTTTGCCAAATTTATTGTGAGGCCGTGTTCTGTGACACCCCTCTTCCCCCAGCCCTTCTGCCTGCAACAGCCAGGGTGAAAATCTTGAAGACAAATCACTTTTATTGTACCGTGCTTGTCCATCGCCTAGGCAGCTTCATGTCGGGTGCTGAATGACACGGTAGTCTCTTTGGGAAAAAATAGATTTCAGCATAATGCATATTCATGAAGCTGAATTATGGTTGCTGTGACAACCTCACCACTGGCAATCAAGATCAGTGTTTTAAACTTCTGTCTCCAGTGTCTGGGTTTCTACCGTAGTGGTTGTTACACATATTATTTTTTTTCCTCCCTTAGTGGACAATTTAAATTGTTTTAGAGTTGTTAATTAATAGCTGCATGTAACTATGCTTGTAACATGTCCAAGCACAGCTTCCTGCTTGTTTCCAACTGGTGTTAATCAAGTGTTGTGGAAGTGGGGTGCTTTTGTGGTTGGATTTTCTTTGTTCGTTTTTCTTTATACTTGCAGGAAAAACAAAGCTGAAATAGTAAGCATAATATTTCTCCACGCCTTAGGTAATCTGACTGATAACTTAATTTCTCATGCCAAAAAACGCAACAAGATCCATCCCTATGCAAGTTCAGAGTTTTAAGGACTCCTGACGCTGAAAGGATTAGGTGCTTTTTGAAGGTGTTACTCAGAAGCAGTAAATAGTTCACTCTGTATGCTCAGTCCATCATGTCATAACCCTGGGGCCAGAGTAACATAGTTTGAGGAAGACTTTAGAAGACTGTGACACGAAGGCAGTGACTAATTTCAGGATGAGCTTGTGGTGGGTTGAGCGTGGGGAGAGCTTAGCTCCAAAGGTTGAGTCCTGCCTGTTTGTTGATGTCAGAAATTGAGGGCACTTGTGCAACTTTTCTGACTTTTGGAAGGTGTTTGTAGACTGCTCTTGGCTGGTCTGACTGCATGTTTGGCCCAAAGAATTGCAGTTTCTTTGTTTCCAACAGGTATGAAGCACACGGCCTTCTTCCTAACCACTGACGGTAGGCAACAGGCGTACTTTTCGGAAACCAACTGTGCACTTATAGCTTTTCTTTCCAAGGCTCTTTCTTGATCAGTTTGTGGGTGGGGGTGTTGGAGGAGGGGAACCAGAATGCCTGGCCATGGCAGCACTTGGGTTTTGAGGAAATGATGACAACATGACGTACAGAGAATTCAACGTATTGCACAGTCCAGGGTGAGGTAGGGCTGAGCCGAGATGGTGTGCTTTGTGGACACAGCACGATTTGGGACAGGGCTGTGCTGGGAGAAGGTTGTGTCCCTTCTTCCCTGCACTTCAGTATCTTCTTGAGTTGAGCTTAATGCAGTTTTCTTGAAAGATACCAACTTTATCTGCGTAAAACCACTTCCTGTTGTTCAAGAGAAGAAGTGGTGAATAAGGTTTGGTTTTTTGAATAGATCTGAGCCTTCTGGAGAGCAAAGTGGGAAAACTGTGTGCACAAGGGAAAGAGAAACTGAACAGACAAGGATCTCTCCATGCAGTCAGTTGATCTTTCTCTGGTTAAAGTTTTTGAAATATTAATAAGTACAAAATGTTCAGACAATGGCTTGAGATGAGATTCTGTCCATTAAAAAGAAAAGGGGGAAACTAATGTTGAGAGGGAACCTTTAGTGCAAAACACTGTACAGAGCCGGTCCGTGAACCTGTTGTAGGCTTTGGTTTCTACCACGGGTTCCAGTTTTAGTTAGGCATGTCCTGAAGAAAACACAACAAGCTTTGTTTGCAGTACTTTAAGTATCAGCTGGTACATTCATACCATCCACGTATCTCTCTGTGTTCCTGTTTTCCTGTCAAGATAATACACCGGAGCACTTGGTGAAGGAGTAATGAATACCTAATGTAAGCCTGATACTTTCCACTCCCTCCGTTTGCATGTCCCTCCCTCATGATAAGACTAAAACATCCTGGTGTTGACACTTGCCTGTGTTTGTTCACACACACGCAGTTGTGCTCTTACTGAGCACTCTTACCTTTCACCTCTGTAGAAAAACATTTTGAGATTCCAAGGAGGATGTGAAGGAAAATGAGGTGTGAAGATGAGAAACCAGCGGTATGTTAGATTTATTTCGATTCTGTCTTCAGCTTTCTGAAATGCTGTTTTACTAGCAAAAGGAGCCTGGGTGCTTCAGTGGTTGCTTTGCTGTGTCAGTTTGCTATGGCCTTTGGACTTTAATATAAAGTTCATCCATAATGTTCTAGTGTTCTGTGGTGATATATTTTTTTTCCCAGGCTCCCAATGAATGCTTGCTGAGGAGATGCTGTTTGATTTTGTGTAGTGGCTCAGCATTTTGTTAACAGATGAGGAAAACGCATCTCAGGGCTGCGAAGCAGAGCCCTTTCTCTGACAAAGGGCACATTAAACTTTAGCTGTTGAATCTCTGCAAGGTCTGCCAGACCTCAGACCCTGATTCAGCATGTTCATGTGTCAAAGACTGGATGTGAAGAGAAAACTGAAACCTCTAAGCAAGTTGTAGGATGCTCTTGCTGAGGGATGAGTCTTCCACAATCATGCAAGAGCAGATCGTGTTTGTCTCTTTTGCAGGGCACCAACTGATGCCGGTGTTAACGCGGGACCTGCCAAAAATCTGGCAGTCTGTGGGGGGAGCGGTGCTATGAAGGGGTGAGGGCATTTCCATAGTAGCAAGCCCTGTAACTGATATCCCTTGGATTGTGCTGGGCAGGCTGGCTCTGGGCATTCCCCAGCAGCTGGTTACCTCCTTTCAGAAGCCTCTCTGCAACCACAGGCAGGCAAGCTGCTCCAGATCTGCCTACAATTTTTATGTGGAAGGTTGGGGAAACCTGAATTTCTTATCAGAAGTTGGAACGTGTGCGTATGTTGTTTCTGGGTTTGGGATCTTGATAGGTTAGTTCAAATGAATATCTGATGGTTATTTTGGGTTTCAAAAAAATTTGTTTCTTCTCTGGCCCTCTGTAAAAGGGGTTAAAAGCTGTAAAAGCAGCTGGGTGTTAACGTCAATTAAAGAAACCTTTAGAAATGACTTTACTGTTCTAGTATTTGTTTGTTTGTTTTTCAAATGTGAAAAGCACAGATCTTTTTCACTTATCATGCCCTCCCTATGTACGTAAGCTGTTGCCTAGTTTGTTACGAGATGATTTGGGACTTCAGGATAATTTTAACAGGCTGGTATTTAATTTTGCTGATTTGACCTCTGCCACTGCAACGAGAGAAATAAAAGCCACCTTCTTAAAAAAAGCCGTGTGCCTGAATAGGCTTGCTTGCAAGCACGTTAATGTAAGATATCCTGATGATATTATGGCAGGGGGTCTGGTAGTATTAATAGATCTGGCTGAGGTGCAACAAAGTTGGACTTAAATCAGTCTTGCAGAGTCAGCGTCTGCCTTGTTGCACTGTGTACTTTGCGTGACAGAGCTGGACGTGGAAGATCGCTCATTGCTTGCGTTAATAGTACAGCGTTTGTGTGCAGAAATTATCTTGACCAGAGAGAAGGGATTTGCTTTTATTTTCCTCAAATCAATCATTTACAAGGGTGATAACAGTCTTGTCATTTTTTTGTAGCATGCTAGTGAGAACAACTGTTGTCACATGTATGACTGTTAGGAGGTGAGTGTGTGTTCACAGTGCATGGAGTTAATATAGTTGTGTTTCTTTCTGATGGTGGTTAGCTTGAAAGAAGGAGACGTGGGCCTTCGTCCTTGCTCGTAGCTCTGCAAGTACAAAGCTGCATGCCAGGTTTGGTGTTGCCAGTAGGGGATCTGACTGAAACAGCCCAAAACCTGGAGCTGAACTAGCTGGGGCTGGGATGTGGCTGGGTAGTTGGGAGAGGGGAAGGGGCTCAATAGCTGTGGTGGTGGAGCAGGTGTTTTGGTGTTTAGTTATTTTGTTTTACAAGAAATCTAATTATAGGTCAGAATCTGGTCTTATATCTTAATAAAGACTCATTTGCTTCCTCAAGTTTAGCTAGATTTCATCCAAGTCACTTGGAATACAAAATCTCTGAGAAGCTTTTTTCTAGTGAACATGAAAGTGTTGAAATGTTGCTGTATTTATTGATCTTTATCTAAAAAAAAAAGTTGCTTGTTGGAAGAATAGGATGCAGGCATAAAAAGCCTGTCTTGGAGTGCATGCTTGGATTGAGGCCAAGTAATGAGCTTCCATAGGAGCTTGTTGGCAAGCTTAGGCTTTTGCTCAGGATCATCTAATGTAGGTAAGTAATCTGTGAGCCTGGTACACTTGGACAAGTTTCAGACAAAATGTTAATGTTTTAAATTATAACTGAGCAGGTATTTCTATATAACAGCATCTTGTACTTAAAATACTTTGAAAAATGCCTAGGAACATGATTCTTTACACTTTCCTTTTTTAATGGTCGGCCTTCTGAAAAATATTTTAGGAAATACTGATACTGATGGACCAGTGCGGTGATCGTCCCCCAGTACTCAGCTCTGGTGAGGCCGCACCTCGAGTACTGTGTTCAGTTTTGGGCCCCTCAGCACAAGAAGAACAACGAGGCCCTGGAGAGCGCATCTGGAGCAGGGCTACGAAGCTGGTGAAGGGCCTGGAGCACAAGTCCTGTGAGGAGCGGCTGAGGGCACTGGGGGTGTTGTGTCTGGAGCAGAGGAGGCTCATGGCAGGCCTTATTGCTCTCTACAGCTGCCTGAAAGGAAGCTGTGGGGAGCTGGGGGTCGGCCTCTTCTTGCAGATAACCAGTGATAGGACTAGAGGGAATGGCCTCAAGTTGTGCTAGGGGAGGTTCAGGCTGGAAATGAGGAGACATTTCTTCTCAGAAAGAGCAGTCAGGCATTGGGATGGGTTGCCCAGGGAGGTGGTGGAGTCACCGTCCCTGGGGGTGTTCAAGGAGAGGTTGGACGTGGTGCTTAGGGACATGGGATAGTGGGTGACATTGGTGGTAGGGGATGGTTGGACCAGGTGATCTTGGAGGGCTTTTCCAACCTTAATGATTCTATGATCACTACCCCATCCGTATTATTTCTGCCTGTAGCTATGTCGTTTTAAAGCGATGTGGATGGGGAGCAGAGGGGCTTGGTTTAGAACTGCTTTGGTGTGGGTCTGACCTGCGTCCTAGGTAACGCTGGCTGATCACAGATGGAGATCTCTGAGACGGGAAGGAGCGTGATAGTCTGTGCCAGTGCTTATCAGAGGTTTAAACTGCCCTGATAGCATTTGTTCTTGAGTCGCTATTAATAGCAGGGCCTACAGATAGCTCTGGATGTGATAGCTGACAACTTTCCTCATCATACAGGCAATGAATGAGCAGAAGTGCTTCTATTTTAAACTCAGCTTTGACAAGTAATAAGAACTTCAAAGAAAAGCAGTTCGTAGAAAATAACCTTGGGGAGAGTTACCACAAGAGGCCGAAGAGGAAGAATAAACATACGGCTGCAACCTTAAGGATCTCCGATAAAGGACGAGGCTGGTTTTTCTTAGCCAGCTGTGCTCTGGGGGATTTGTATTAGTTTCAAACTTCTGTGTTTAAGCTAAGGGTGCTAATAAACCTTGGCAGAGGTGCAAATTAAGGCAGGTTGTGAAGGGAACGATCTGGTTTGAACTTGGTGCGAATAGTTGCTGCAGAAGTGTTGGAGGATCTGCAGGGAAAGAAGAAAAACTGTTGAAACAAGGTTTGTGTTAGGAGGTGATGTGCAGTTGGCTAAGCATGTTTCTTCTAGTAATGAGGAGGGCAATCTTGGCTATAGGGAAAGAAGATGGGAGGATGATAATGGGAACAAGTGCATCAGTACAGATTTTTAACTAGCAGTTCTTTGAGGAGAGCATTAGAGCATCCTCTGTATGGAGGTTTCTGAGCTAAAGACCAGAGTTTGCACAAAATAATAATAATAAAAAAATGTGGCTAGCTTGCAATAAACTGCCAGTGGTAGTTTTCTGAAGTGGCAGGATCAAAAACCTAAGTTTTTTTAAACTATTTTTAAGTTGGAACTTGTGACCTTTCATACATGATGTGATAGGTGTAGAACATTGAATCAGGCTGATTTAGGGGGTCCAGTTTAAATCAAAAGTGATGCAGTGCAGTACCTTAGAAAGCTATGATTACAATAAACTTACAGATATTAATTTGGCTTTCTTATATTATCTTTTAAAAAACAAAATGCTTCTCCTAGTAGGGTTTCTGAATTGTAATTTAAGTTTAAATTCAAGTATTGCTCGTGTCAATGTGTGGTCCCCAGAAGTGAGATGTTCTGGGCATTTGCTGTTCCCCCAGATGGGGTAGCAGCTGCATGATCTGCAAAAACACTGGCTGCACTGATGCACTTAGAGTAAACTTTTGCTTATGCTAGCTTTAAACAATTTGGAAACATCACTAATAGAGTTATTCTCCTTTGTATCTCAAAGGGAGCAATAGAAATCTAGAAAAGCTCCTTCTCTGGGTGTGCAAGGTTGTCAGCAGTGCTAATTTTAAGGCTGTGCATTTGAATATGGATTATGTCAATTTATCAATCTGTAATTCTTGATGGGAGCTCTTCAATAAATCATTGTTACCTTCTTTTTTTCTTAGTCTGAAGTAGGAGGGTGATATGGTAGCCTTGCTACTTTTTTTCTCCATTTTTTCAGGGAATTTAAGGATAAGTTGTGATGCTTAGTGGATTTTCATGTATTTGATTAGCAGTGTTAGAAAGCTGAAGAATGTGGGCTTAACTAATTTTTTTTTGTTGTTTGTTTAAAATAAGCTGTTAAGAACAGACTTCTTAATCTTTGTTTGGGGTTGAGCTTGCATCCATCCTATCTTTAAAGATAGCCATGAGAAAGAGGCGATGATAGTTGTAGAAGATGGTAAATTACCAACTAATGAAAACCAAACCACACGTCTGTTAAAAATACCTTTTAAAAAGATATGCTGCATATCGTTTCTCCTCCAGGGACAAGAAGACCTTGAAAAGATGGTTAGAGGTAGCTAGGGATCAGAATGTGTTTTTAGGTTTGTTGCAAGTCTTCTAAAGTACTTCTGATGTTTTGTTTCTTGCAGAGACTCCAACCGTCATGTTAAGGTAAAGCAGAAAAGTGCAGTGCTGAACATGCTAAAGAAGTTGGACAAAATAAGGTTCAGAGGTCACAAGAGAGATGAGTTCCTTGATTTAGCAGAGTCTCCAAATGCTTCTGACACTGAATGTGGAGATGAAATCCCGGTGAAAATACCTCGAACATCAACCCGAGACAATGAAGAGCTGAGAGACCCTGTAAGTACTTGGTTTGTTTAAGTGCCCTTATATTATGTTGTATTGTTCTCGCATAGAAAAAATAACAAATCTGTAATTCCTTGCCCCTCTATTTTGTATTTAACAGTTGAAGCTGTGTGCATTAGGAATAGAGCTATTTGAGTAGGCTTCCATTTTATGGAAATATCAGTCATTTCTTAATACTAGGATTCCCTCTTTCTGCTATTGCTTTTAGATGTTGTAGGTTGAAGGGTTTGATGTGCTTTTTGAAGGGTCTGTTAACCTTGGATGTGCTTCTGAATGGTGTCAAGTTTTATTTGCTGTGTTAAAACACTAACAAATAAATATGAAGGAGAGACTTCTAGACGCTTTTCATCCTGAGAAACCCAGAACTGCTCAAATGCCACTGTCCAGAGCTGCAGGCGTGTGGTTTCTGATGGCGTCACTTAGAGGGCTGTGCCGCCTTGCTTCG
The DNA here is from genome assembly GCF_011077185.1 of Oxyura jamaicensis. Classification (NCBI taxonomy): domain Eukaryota; kingdom Metazoa; phylum Chordata; class Aves; order Anseriformes; family Anatidae; genus Oxyura; species Oxyura jamaicensis. The sequence continues at coordinate 15,787,435 of NC_048893.1, forward strand.
TGCTGTGATGTTGTGCCCAGTGACACTGACCTGTCACAGTGCTGGCTGAACCCTCTGCAAGACTCCTCAGTTATGACAATGTTTTGGCATGTGTGAGCAGAAGCATCCCAATAGAACTGTCATTTTTAAACGGTGAATGTTTCAGGAGGTGTTGAATATTGGTTTAAGAAAATAAATAAAAAATCCTCCTTTAACTTCTGAAATGGCTGTGGGTTCTTGAACTTGGACTCGTGGGTACAGTCTAAATTACAGCTTGGAAATTTAACTATTGAAGTTGGAATTTGTAGCTCTCTGGGAACTCACCACACACTTTTTGTCCCCTAGTGTGCTCAGTCCAGCTGCTGTCTGAAAGCTCACATTTCCAGCAGCACAGGGCGTGCCTGCTGCTTAGAGGAGTTAAACTGAAAGCTTGCGAACTGTGTAAGGTTGAGCATTTCCTTTGGGGTTGGCAACTTGTGCCCTTCTCAGTGGCTATGAGTTTTGCTGCTATTAGTTTTTAACTAAAATTTTCTTGTATAGCATCACATACAATACGCTTATATGGAGCTGTTTTGCCAGATTTTTCCTACGATCACGGAACAAACAAGTGGTAATGACAGAGCATTTTCTGCCACAAAAAGTCTATTGTATTCATATCCTCAAGCTCCTCACAGAAGGAAGGTCTTTTTGAATGCCTTTCCTTTGCTTTTATTGTGCTGAAGACATCTGTCACTTGTTAATATGTATGTATTGTATATTCTGTCTATACTCTGTTTCTGCCCTTCCAATGTGGTATTTTCTGAGTTTGTTTTAGGTAAATACTGACTTATTTTCATTAAATTAAGGTATTATATTAATGTGGGGAGAGCAGGGAATGCAATTTGTATCCAGTCAGGACAATGTGGATGGCAGTACTAGAGCTACAGAAAGATCTGAATTAAAGCCCAGATAGTATTTTCTGTGTCTCTTTAGGAGGACAGTAGGTGCAAGGTGGTATGGCAGAAGGAATCATGTAGTAGCCCCACAGTTTTGGCTCGCAATAGAGCCTCACAGCTACACATCATTGGTCATGGTGGTCTCTACTTTCTCAGCACACAGAGCGGAACAATTTGAGAAAACAATCTGAAGAGAACCACGTTGCTCTCTGGCTGATAAAACAGGCTGTCCTGATCTAACTCCATGGGATACAGTTGAGCATAGTTATTTAAAAACAGAGGGAAATGGGAGGGGAAAGCAGGAACAGTATCAAACTTGTTATTTTGCCCTGCTCATGGTGTTAGTGAGTTCCAAAGCCAGTGTGATGCTGGAACTGGGTAAGAGCAGCAGCTGTGTTACAAATACTGGCAAAACAAGCAAACTTGTATGAGGAAAGAGATCTGGGCTATAAGGGATAGGTTTCACATGGGAAGTTTGGGGGATTAGCGCTTGGCTCTGGCAGACATCTGTCCCCCTAAGTGCTGCTGCCCGTCCGTAAAATGGAGAAGAAATAATCCTCTCTGCTACAGAGGTGACAGGAGTAACAAAAGTAATTCTCTTACGTTTGAGTCAATATTAAGGTAGTGTCTGAGACTGTGTGTGCAGAGGGATTCTTAATTATTTCTGTTTCTTACTGCCATCAGACTCTTGAGTTCTGCCTGAATTATTTTTAATTCAGTGACTAAAACTCAAATCTTAAATTGCTTATACAGGGTTGTTGTCTTTCATAGGCTTTTGAAAGCAGCAAGGCATTATACTGTGATTATGCTGTCTGGAAGAGGGACCATGAAAAGACCCAGTTGTGTTGATTTCTTCCGGCAGAATACTTTAGGGAGTTGTTCAAAGCATGTGTTGTTCAAAGCAAGTCTCATGCATAAATGGAAGCTAGGCTGTATGTCTTTTCATATACATGTGAGCTGGTACTGTAATTTCACTTCTCTTGCTTCACTCTTCAAATCTGCGTGCAGAACTGGTGGGCTTGGGAGAGCAAGATTAGTGGCTTAGAAAAGAGCACAGGCATGCAGAATTTGAGCACAGGCATGCAGTCTTCTTCTTACCTGCATCTTCAGTACCCAGATGTCATTGACTCCACTGTCAGCCATTCTCTTGTCAAAGGCTTCATCTCTGCCCCTCTCTGCTACTACTTTTTTTTTTTTTTTTTTTAATTTTCAGTCTGGTGTATTAATCATAACAGAGCCATTAAAGGCAGATCTTGGTCTATCAGAACAGTGCAGCACAGTCACATGAATGAAAGGCCCTTCTGTACTGTGCCTCAAGGGTACACAGTGCACATTAGAAATGTGCAGATTAGTTGCCTCTTCTTTATGGATGTGTCTGAACTTGTCAAGCATATGCAAAAACTTGCCACAAGTGGAGGTTTTAGAGGAAAATGCCTTGTCTTAAAAGCTTGTAGCTGCAGAGCTCTGTCTGCAAAGAAGAGCATCCTCTGGGATGTACCTCCAGGAACTTGGGTGAGTGTTCAGTCACAAGCCACAAATACAGCAGTGGGAGCTAGACCCAGCACTTCACATCTTACAGAAGCAGCCCATGCAGAATTTCCGTCCTATGAACAGACAGAAAGGATGATCAGATAAGGGAGTCTTATTCTCCATCTTACAACTGTGAGCTTTACCTAGGTAGTTCTATAATAAACATCCAAACTGGTGTTTGGGTAAAGCAGCAGCTCCGTAAGAACAGCTAGTTACTGCTAGGAGAGCCCTGGCTTTTAAAGATTTGTTATTTTTCTTTGAATTCTGTTCTGAGGCTCTGTTCAAAATGCATCTTGCTCTTGATTTGAACTAGCTTGCTCTCAACTACAGGCTGTCCATTTCATTGTGTGGGTACTTCTCCTGTCTCATATAAGTGCCCTTATTACCTGCTGTTTCTGGGATAGCAGGTACCTTGTGGGTACCTGGTCGCTGTGATCAAATCATAGCCCAGACAGCTGTCTTGGTTAACAAGTTAACTCTTTGCTAAGCATCTTTCAGGTCAGCATCTTCCTGGATTCTTCTTTCCTTCCCTCTTCAGCAGCAGATTTTTGTAAACGTTGGACTTTCAGCACCATATGCAGCACTGTTATTTCAGCATTGCTCTGTCAAAACCCCACGATCAAAGGAACAGGTGGAGTGGGTAGCCTGGTCTATTCCATCTTCCGTATAGTGAATGTATTAGCATTGGTCATGTTGTGATGTTGGAAATTCACATACTTTGTGAATTATGTGAATAATTCACATTGCTCAATTAAAGTCCCCTGTATTCAGTGCTGTCACAGTTTCCTATTCTGTAGGTGCAACATGAGTTCCTTTCTGTTAATACCAATTCTTGGATCTGGCTGCACCTAAAAAAGCAAAAAAGCTTTAAAACACTGCAAATGTTCATGGAGCGGGACTGTACCCTGAAAATCCTAGCCCTTCCTTGTATTTGCCAGTTCTGGCTTGTCTTGCCTCTTCTGAAGTTGTCTCGTCATTTTGTGCTATAGATGAATTTATGTACTGTTAATGTGAAAAATGTTCCATTTTTATAAGAAAGAGAAAACATCCAGTACCGCCTGCAACGAACTCGCTGCAGCAGAGGATCACGTCCCCTTCGGCAAAAGGGAGAAAGAACAAATTTGTGTTTCAGCCCGTGGAGGTTCTGCACCGAACTCACAGTGAGAATTGCAAATTGAAGCTCTCTTGTACCTGGCATATTGTTCTGAAAGCAGTCTAATCTACTTATGCAAGTTTCCTGGCAGTGCACTAGGATTAAATGTGAATTATTATGGCACAGAAAACATTAATTTAATTGCTGTTCCAGTACAGATTGGCTTTTCCTGAAACATGACAATTAAACCTTAAACACTTTTGTATCGGTTGCCTCATTTACAATGATATGAAGATATAGAGAATGATGCAAATGTTACAGCTAAGATATTAACGTCTCTACACTGGGCTAACACTAGATTTGTCCTTTTTAAGTTTATGCAAAATACGGCAGTGCTCTGGGAGCCATCCGGTAGGGGTGTGCTTCCCAGAATAGCTGTTAGGGATTAGGAGTTCATGCACATGCTTTTGTTCTTGAGCAGTCTGGCTGGGTGTTTTTCCTCTCCTTACACCAGGTACGTGCAGCAGCCATGGTGAACCTGTTCTTAATGAGAGGACTCCACGTGCAATGCCAGCTGAGAAACCCGGGGCACTAAATTTTGTAGCATGTGGATATATAAGGAAAGTAATCCAGGAGTTGTCTGCACCGTGGGCGTTCTTCATGTAACGTGAGGGGTTTGCTGGGAGAGAGGAGTGAAGAGCAGGATGTTATGTCTGAGCTAGAGTCTCCCTGGGTCCAGCAACCATTGCCTTGGGCAAATTGCAGCTAAAATGACACTCGTCTGTATCTGTGCTGCACCAGTATTTGCCTTGTTTGGGAATTGCTCCTCTCTAACAGGTTAATTACAAACCTGGAAATGAGACTGGCATCTTGTTAGATAGTCCTAGAGAAAAATAATCTCTCTGTGATGTAGTGAAAGAGTTGGACGGTTGCTTTTCTACGTGATGCTGAAATGTACTGCCCTGCAGATGGAGAAGACAGATCCGTATTTGCTCAGTGGAGAAGTTACTTAGACCCTTGCTACAGGTAGTAGTGATGCTGTTCTTGGAGCTCAGTGCACAAAACAAAATGCCAGGGCTGGCAGGATGGAGGGGGATGTGGGTGGGGAAGGCAAAGCTCTCTCAGGCTGAGAGGTGCTGTCACAAAAAGCCCAAACTGGTGATGGCTGTAAAAACACATTTGTGGGTCGATGAGATGTGGTTTTTCAGATCCGGAGCTGTATGTGGCTTGGAGCAGGAACTCAGACCTCTGACAGTGGGTTACAGGCAGTCTGTCGTCATTAGAAATCTTCCTTTAACCCCTCTGACTGCAACTCTTCCTGCCTGACTCTGTGACCTTTTGCTGTCCTCCTAGGCACTGTGAAGTCCTCTTTGCTAAATAATAGTGATTGCCAACATTTTAAGAGGGCTCTTGTGTCAAATATTGTCCAAGCTGGGAAGGCAGAAGGGGATGGAAAAGCAGAAATCTGTGGAAAGCTTTAAGGCTTTTACCGAGTCATGCAGAAGCAAGAAAGGGCAGCTGTACAGTAAAGTTTAGTTAACCCAATCCAAGTCCCTGCACTATCCTACAAAGGTGGCAGAAAGAAACGTTATTACCCAGTTAACACTGGAATTACAAGGGCATTTTTTGTTAACCTGTGAGTGGAGTCAATTTTGCCTACTTCAGTCAGAGGTAGCTAGTTGTTTAATGCAGAGGCAGGCGGTTGACCTCCAGTGAATGTGACAGCCTTATTTCTTATCTTTTTAGCCCATTAACACCTCTTGACAGAACAAGGTGTGTTGGTATGGAGAGAAATGTATGACAGAAGAACCGTCTGCTTAAATGTCTCCCATATCTCTATCCTGTAAATGCTCGGTTTTCTGAGCACTGCTAGATGGTATTCATTAGTACCCCGTGGTGTCACTAATTTTGGAAAGAGGGCTTCCACCACCAAACTTGTACTGCTGTATATCTTCCTATTCTGGTTAAACCATTTTATTATTATAAAGCAATTGTGTGATCTTGCTCCTAGCCTTCTTAGCAAGCAGCCCTATGTTTTAACTTGTATTCTTATTTTTTTTCCTCTTAGAAGCTCATTGTGAACGTTTTAGGTTAGTTTAATTACGTGTTCCTGCTGATTTTTAACCCATTAGCTAATGTCAGAGTTCTTGGGCCCAATGCTTTAGCAGATGCACACGTCTGTAGACTTTCCAAACGAACCCTTTTCACCCTTATCATTATGTCTTCAGTGCTTTGTGCACATTTTGCCTTTTCCTGCTTCCTAAAAGGTGCAGCCGAAGTATCCGGGGCTTTAATTAGATTTAGCATCACTGAAGAATCAGAAGTGGAGTTGTTTCTCCTAGCTGGATTTCTGAAACACAGACCATCTCAGGGGAAGTAATTCCAGGATCTGCTGACTTCTGCCACACCTTCCTCTTTGGGGCTCTGTCTGGCAAGTGTTAATACTAAATCCTGCAGCAGTGGGCACACATGATGCAGGTTTATAGATGAGAAAACACCGAGGTTAATCACGATCCCGTGCTCGTGGAGCTGTTACTCTTCAGCAGAGGCTGGAGAGGAGGCAAGTAGCCTGTAGTACTGTGCCCCGCTGGCTGGGGGCACACGTGGATGGGAACCCTGGTATGTGCAGGTTTCTGCAGCTCCTCGAGCCAGGACTGCTGCAGGGACAGTCTGTTGGTCAGTCTGTCTGCCGTGGCATGGTGCCGGGATGCTCATTCTCCGAGATGGGGAGCAGCACGGGGATGCTGTTGGGCAAGCAGCTTCTTGTCATCAGGGCCGGCAGCTTGGCGGGCTGTGTGGGTGTCGCCGTGCCTTTTTTGGGGCTGGAAATAGCATCCATGCTCAGCACAGCATGAAACAACCCCAGGTGGGGAGCTGGAGCCAGGTGGGTGTCATGCAGTAAATGCCCACTGCATCCTAGGTTGCCTGTATAGACAAGTTCAGAGGCTTAAACCCAGCTCGAGCAAGAAAACAGATTTTGAATAGGGATCTCCACACTGCTTTATTTGAACAGTGCGAACCATTCCCAACAGCGAAAGCACTTCGCTGTCAGCGAGCTTTCTGAGCATCTTTCCTGAAACCTAGAAAATGTATTTTAATTAACTTTCTTGTAAATTAAATGAGTTTATATAAGTATGTAATTAAATTGTCGTGGTTAAATGTATGTTAACTGACTGTGGAAAGCAGTCCAGTCTCTGTATGTCTTCAGAGGTAAACAAGGGGTTGGGAAATGCTTAAGATAAATCAATTTTTGTCTTAAAATCCTTTTCAAGATGTGGGTTCCTCTAATCCAGTGCTTCATCTTGGGGATTTAGCTGTTGGAGAAGCTCCCATAATCTTCACTGACGGATTTAGGGCCCGTGGGAACCACACACGGGGCCTAAGCCTGCACTGCCAAGGAGGTGCCCTCGCCCACCCCTTTCCCTGCCTTTTGAAAATGCTCACTTTAGGAGCAATGGGCAGCATCACCTGCCTTCTGCTGCGTGGGTTCATTTTTTTCCTCTGCTGGCTTCGTGGAGGTGGCAGTTGTCACTGCTGTTCTTCTGAACTGATCACGTTGTTCCTTAATTCTTGTGCTGTGCAATATTTCCAGCGCTCAGGGGGGCTGTTGGTGACAGCAGTGTGAATCAGTCAGGTCACAGTCTCCTGACTCCCCCCTCTCACGGTCCTCCTGGATGGCCTTTTGGACACCAACCACATCCTTCAGCAGTGAGTGGGCAGTGCTGGAGGAGGGGGACTGGTGGTTCACTGCTTGCAGAGAGGGTGCAGTCCTTGCAGTTACACATTGCATAAATGGTTATGCAGAATACAACATGTGCTTCCTAATAACTCAGTGAGTATCTAGAAAACTATTTCTTCTGCTAGCTTCACAATTGTGTATGTAAAGGGTGTTGCATTCACCCTTCGTTGAATGGGAAGAGGAGAGGGATAGTATAAATACGCCTTTTTAAACCGTGTGGAGAAAGGATAAATGATGATGCAGCAGAACTGGTAGGGGGGCAAAAGAATATGTCTGTTTTATGTAAATCCCTGAGGTTGCATAAGTGCCATCTGTAAATTCGCATGGGAGAGATGCTGTGCACTGCATTAGTTTCCACTCATTTTGGTAGTTCAACACCGAATAGAAGGCATTGACTTGTTGATACTTGCATGTTTCTCCCATGACCATCTGTTTAGTGTCCCAGAAGTAAGTTGATATATTTAAATGACCCAAAAATGTGCCTCTGAGCTGTCAGTATGTTCTGGCTTTCTTATAGGCTGGTCCAGGGACCATCATCATGGCTTCAGGAGTCCAGGATTTTAACAGAACGGAGTCTGACAGACTGAATGAGATCAAGGGTCACCTGGAAATAGCCTTACTGGAAAAACACTTTTTGCGTAAGTACAAAATTAGTGTTCCATGGAAATGAGTGGTTTAGGCCTGCTGGAAAAAAAAGGCTTGGTGTATTGGTGTGTGTTCGTTCTCCAAAGCTGCAAAAGCCAGCATCGGAATTTTGTGGTGTGTTGATGCGTGGATAATGCATGGGCAGACATTTCTTTAGGAATAACTTAGCATTCCCAAGGTTACCAGGTCATTTAAATATTTTTTTCCTTATTGCATTCCTCTCAGCTTACCTCACTACATGACAAAAGCTGCTTATGTGGAGTCTCACTGTTGACATCTTCAGGTTATCTTAGAATTAACTCAGCATTGTTGGTGATTGCAGTGGGTGTGTTTTGTCTAGTCATAGTTGTAAGAAATAAGACTTCTGAAGGGACAACCAATGCATTTCCTTGAAAGCTGTTTCAACAAGTAAAGTAGCATAAAACACATTTCTTTAGTAATATAGGAAGTACTGGTAAGTTTTTCTGGTATTAAATAAAACACAGATGAAAGTCTTTGTAGACCGCGTTACGTGTTTGGTTGTATATGTGCGTGTATGAAACGTGTGTGTTTATTTCTGTATATATGATGAAGTTCTCATGCACAGCTAGAAGCACCTATAAGACTTCTGGGATTATATTTCAACAGATCTGACTTTGGTAGTTAAAACCAAAAAAAAGGGAGGGGGGGAGATAAGCATTCCTTTAAGTTGCTAGAAGCAGAGATCTCTAACAAGTAGAGGTCTTGCTCAGTTGCTTCCCCAGATGGTCATTTTAATGGATATTTTTGAACTTCAGAATATGAAGGCTGTTTTTGTGTGCTCAAGGCTTGTTAAATGTTTTCTGAAGGTAAAAACAACAAGGTTATAGATTCTATTCAATAACTAAGTTATAATCTAACAATTTAAGACTTGTATTTTATCTTCAGCATGTTCTCAAGGACTTGGAGTTAATTTTCTGTGACCTGTTTATCCTTTGACAATATTTCTTTGATGTTTTATTCCCCCGAGTGCAAGAGGGAGGCATGATAAAGGAAGCTGGGCAAGAATGCATAGTGAGCTGATACCAGTTTCCACTGATACCTGGAAGAGGTATCATGATTGCTAGATCAATCAAAAACTGAAAGCTCTGAATTGGCTTGTTGGTTTCATGATTTATTTCAGTTCTTATTTGTCTGTGCAGTACAAAGTTACCTCATACATCCTACGTTCCTGAAGATGTGTTGCTTAAGCTGCAGTTAACAAATTGTTCTTTAAACTATATGGGACCTGTGTGATTTTATAATGTAATCTGGTGTGCAAGAGAAATGGTAGGACATCCCAGAACTGATTTCTGGTTTGAAGTAGGATCTACATATTGCTACTACATTGTGTGGTCACCAAACACTTCCATAGCCGGCGAATCCATTTGCAATCTTTAGTTTGTGGTTACAGTGACTGTGTAGGGCACGCGTTTTGGGGAATATTTTCACTCTCCAGGTTCATGCTGTAGTCTGAAAACCTGATTAACCACTCTAACATTTCTAGCTGAATCCTTTCCTTTTGCAGAGATGTTTATAACAACCTCCAAGGTAATAATGAAGCTCACTGTTTCTTGTGGACTTCCATCAGATGTTTGGAGGTTCAGGCCAACAGGGGTAGTTCTGGTGGTGTGAGTCAGTCTCACTCCAGCCCTTACTGCTGGGTCAAGAGCTCTTTATCAAAGCCTTAACTTTGCTTTAGCTGCAGTTAGTCTTGTCCTGGCAAATTGGTTGCAGCTCTGTACAGAAAAACGAAAGAATGGTCAGCTGGTTGAGGAATAAGCACAGTAAAGCTCATTCCTTACTCTTACCCCTTTCAGAATTTTGGGCTGAAATGCATAACTAGTGTTTGCCAGTTGGAATGAAGTAGGAGCTGACTTTTTTGGGTATGGTTCCCGTATTCGTTAATCTCTTCCTTCTTTTCTATGAGGTTAGTCTGTTTTCTTTATGGTACTAGAAATGCTTCATAATATTTTTTTCTTCCCAAAATTGAACTGACAGTGAGCATAAAAACATTCTTGAAATGTGCAGTTTGTTTGCTTTAATTTGCCCTTGGAAGGAAGCCTGTTTCTTTTCTAATCATAGTGCTTCAATATATGTTTTTTAAGCAGGCGATCAACTCAGCCATATTTGCATACTACTACTTTTTTTTTTTTTTTTTAATATGAAATACCTTGAGGACACTTTTCTAGAACTATATTTTTACCTGAACAGTTTGTCATTTCCTCTTATTCCATTTCCCCCACTTAGGTATACTCCTCACTGTACAAGATGTGTATTATGCATGGTACAGCTACAGCTTGGTATTAGGGTATAGTTGCAAGTGTCTGGCTCAGGGAGAAGCAAACTGCTGGTCTTCTCTAAACTCCACATTCAGTCATTAAAAGGTACAAGTAAAAAGTGCAGTTTGGCTCCGAAATGTTTTCAGTGAGATGCATCCAGTCCTAACTGTAGCCTCTAAAAGCTGGAGAGGAAATCTAAAGAAAATACTCGGCTCACACATGCACACTTGTCTAAATGGAGGATGTCTTCATCTAAGATACCAGATGAATCTCTTCCTTAATGGCAATATAAAAATCCAGGGAGGTGAAGCAGGAGAGGAATTTATTAGCATGTTGCTTAGCTGTAAATGCAAGTAAAATGCAACTGGAAACGTGAGGATTTTAATCTCCAGGCTGACAAGAGGATGAGGCACAAGGAGGAAGGGATCTTAGATAATGACATCTTAAACAAGGGAAGGATCATCTTGACTCTTCCAGGCAAAAGGGCTGAAGTTGCTTTTCCTGTCTGTGCAGGAATGTTCTTTGTCTGTTGATCCAATGGGGCCTTCTGAGCCTTGTTACAGGAATGATGACAACACGCATTTTCAGGAGAGCGAGACTGCAACATCGGAGCGGATGACTCAGTGATTCCATTCCTGCAGAACAATGCTGAAATGCCTGCTGAATGAAAAGAGCAAAAAGCTTAGTCTGCTGGAAACCCCAAATGGAAGTGGAAGGAAAAAACTGGTTTGGGGCTGTCACCGTCATAATTATACATTTGTAAAGCACTGCATATTACTACAGCCGTGCTTTGGTGCGTACCAACTCCACCTGGGTGCTTGCTGAGGGTACAGATTTGGAAGGTAGCTACTGAACTGGGGCAGCCAGATGAATGTGCTAAGGTTAGTAGGGTTTTGGTCTATAGTATGTATATATATATATAGTAAATATATATATATATATATATATGGTCTATATTTATTCTCTTGAGCCATACAGCACTTAATACAGACAAACAAATGATGGAACACCTCTTATGATATACAACACGCTATGAAAGATAATTTTTAGAGCTTCCATTTCAAAATCTGATTGTGTTTAAGCAGGAAACAGTAGCTCACTTGCTGCTCTTGCATTTGAAAGACAAAACAATAGGCAGTATCTTTATGTTTGCACCTCACTGAGGGAAATGCTCTGCTTCTGGTACTGTCCGTGCCTGGTTATGGAGGGCAGTTCTACAGCTGGTACCAGCACTGTGGTCCCTGTGCTACAGGCATGTTTTGTGGGCCTGCATATATCCTATGGCTCCTACGTGTTAGCTAATTCTCATTCAAGGATGTTCAAACCTTTTGCAATGCTAATTTTAGCAGCTCAGGGAAGAGGAGGTGGCTCGGCAGCAAGTAAGCGTAAACAAGCCAGGTGACTTAGGGAAGAGGGTGAGTCATGAACTGATAAACTGAAGAAACCCTGCACGAGGATGAAAGGCTTGGGGAGGAAATAAAATCCTCTCCCACGAGGGTTTTGCATTCCTCTCTGTTCTGTAGGCCGGGGCAGGAGTCCCTAGGGACCCAAAACACACAAACAAATCCTACTGGGATTGATTATCATTTTTATAACAATGTTAAAAAACTGCATTAAAAATGCTTCTTTCTTAGTAAAATTTCTGCTGAACTTCCCTCCCTCCCCTATACTCTTGATTCTCACATGCCTTTTTAAACCATGTATGTTTAGTGTTAGTTACTGTTAACTGTTATTTTCTGTGACTTCTGCTCTTTTGGTATAAAGGACCCAACGATGCTTTGTAAGAGCGAGTTAGCAGAATGGAAGGAGAGCTCCAGAAACCCACATGTGGTCTTCACGCAGATCTGGGATGTTAGAAAGTGTCTGGCCTCAGGGGCAGCGTGTGTCGTGCTGGTGCATGACCAGCAAATAAACTGTACCAAGAAGTCCTGCTCTGCACAGAAATGCTAATAGCTCCTTGAACAGCCACAGTAATTGTATGCAACCAATCCACTTTGACTGTAAAGTGAAGTCAGAGTCCCGTTACAGACTGTGTCAGAGTGCCCTTGGTGTGACTGCTCCTGGTCAAATACCTGCTGCAGCAGCAGAGCTGGAGGACAGCAGAGGAACAGTTTCAGTGCATTATTTCTGCTGTCTTCGTACTGACTCAGCAGCCTACAGTCACCTTTGGTTCAGAAATCTACAAGTAGACTAAAAAGCTGATAATGCAGTATGGCCTTCTGAAGCTGGTGCTGGTGAACGCTGAGGGCTAATCTCATGCTCTGCTCCTTCCCCTAAGCCTTGTTTCTTTCAGCTTAACATCCTGGGCTCCCAGGTGCTGACAGGGGTGGTCCTGGGAGATCTGCATGTGTCCCTCGAGCCTGAGAAGTTTCTCTGGTGAGATCTGTAGTTTGCATATGAGGACTTGTGGGGAATCTTCCTGGACATTTTCCCTGGGCATCCAGAGAAGCAACAAGGAAAAAGCTGTGAGTCTAGGCTCTGCAGCAGAGCTGTCTGCTCACCAGAGCAGCACTTTCTTCTGTATTAAAAATAAATAAATGTTCAGATGACTTTCTAGGTCTGACTTTCTTGGAAGGTTTCTTAAGCAGTGTCAGAAGGCTTTTGCTTATACCCAGAGATGCTTGCATAACACACCATGTATGTTGAGTTCATGTCTAACGTTTCCTGGACAAAAAAGCCCTCCAAAACTCTAGCTTCTTTTTCTTACAAACGTTGTTGGAAGAAGCAGTTGTGAGCAGACTAGGCCACATGTCTGGGGCTTAAGAGACCTCAGTACAGACTCAGGAGGATTCAGGTCTCCATTTTTTTGTCTGTAAGGACTGTGTCTAGCAGGTAGAGGATCTTGCTTGGCTTCAAGAGCCCAGGCTTGCCAAGCTCGGGGAAGGACAGGAAGCCAGTCCAGCCCAGTGCTGGCAGCAGGATGGAGTCCTGGGCTAGTCCTGTTCCAGGGCCACCTTCTGCAACCTTGCCGTGTCGCTGCCCCAGACGTGCCTACTGAAGATGCAGGAAGGTGACAGAACCTGGAGGGCCCAACCCAGGAGGCTCACGCGCTGCTCGTGCTGCCTTTGTGGGGCCCATTAATCACCGTGCTGACACAGGTGGATTGTTTCTGGTTCTGAAACTTGCTCCTGCACTGGCTTTTACAGGTGCCACCTACACATTGCATTATGTAGACATAGCATGCTCCTTCCTCCTGCCATTTTTTGGGTTCCTGGTTTGGCTTCATGAATTGCAGCGCTGGAATTGGTTGAAAGCTCAGACGGGGCAGCACTGAACACTGCTGTGCCTGCCCCTTTCGTATAACCAGGCCAAAGATTTTGGGAGCTCCATGCAGAACCTGCCCTTCCCTGCTCGGCTTAGTAACACAAAAGTCTTGGAAGAGTCTGCTGCTATTTCTGAGCCAGGCGTTGAAATGTTTATAGCCTGTTTCGCTGCTTCTGCCAAAAACAAGGAGTGAAAACAGTTCCTGCACTAGCGACAACATTTTTCACAGCTCCCTTCATATTAGATGGATCCGCAACTCTTGTGACATTTTTATTTTCTGAAATTTCTGAAAATCCATAGAGCAGCAGTAGTTGTCATGACTTTTAAGCTGACAAAAGTGTATCTAGCAATAGAGAGCTTCACACTTGATGTTTTGAGAGGGGAGTCTCTCTCAGTAAGCTGTTGATTTTTAAGATAGTTGGCATATTTTCAGGAAGCTTTTAGAAGTTGAAATCCGTAATAAAGGTGAAATGATCCTGTCTCTTCTGTGTCTATAATAACATAATAAAGCTCCATTGAAAACACTGTTTGTAAATGTAAAGTAACTAATCAGTTGTTAGCATAATTATTATGTACATACCGTAGAAATGACAACTGAGTTCTTTCTAACCTCACCCACTCGAAGTGGGATGCAAGAGGAATGGTGAGGGAGTAGGCTAGACCAGTTCGCACAGCAGATCTTGTCAAATAAGAAGCCCTTTTAGAATTAGGCTTTCTGATCACAGGGAACAGAGGAACGCTTTACACAGAACTCTGCTCTCGAGGTGAGGAATGCCGTACAGTTGAGCAGCAGGCTGATAGTTCAAGCTCTGCCCGCCTGCTGCTGCTTCTGGATCAGCGTTGGCTTATTTCCTACCAGCACAGGGAGGCCGTGCTGCTCCCCATCTGAGCTCCTGTAGGCGTATGCTAAGAGACTCCAAAACCGGTCCCCAAAAGCTATGCTTATTGCAAGTACTGGAGCAGGAACTCTGCCTTTGAAAAAGCATACAGAGGCACAACAGAATGCCAGAAAAATAAACCAAAAAATAGAAAAGAGGATTGTTCATCTGCCAGATTTGTGTTAGGTTTTCTTAAAGTGAATTAACATGGCTCTTTCTGAAAGTGATGGATCACTTCAGTTTGATGTGTGCAGGTAAACCAGACTGAGCTGGAGAAAGGTTATGGTGAAAATGTCTCTGTGTGCTTCTTTTTTACTAGTTTGTGACTATTTCATTTCTCGACACTACCAAAATGCCTGTATAAAATGCAGTAGGAAGGAGAAAAGGATCTGCATTAGATAGATGTAGTTCATCTTTAATGCATCCTGTCTGCTTTTCTGGCTTCTTGTAACAGCTGTATTCCCATTAGAAAATCTTTTCCCCCTTCTTTCAGCATGAAGGACTCTTGGAAGCAAACGAGATCTGACCACAAAGAAAAAGCATTGAGTTGACAAAGCAAGGTATTTTCAAAAGGAATACAATGAATAGCTCTTCCTTTAGTCTTCCAGCTTTGCTGACTCGTTTTTTCCCTTTATCTTATTAGCATTTGAATGTCTTACTTTTTGTCCTCATGCCTAGGTTAGTTGGATTTAAAAATATATATATTCAATTTTTTTATCATTATTTTATTCTATACTTCACAGATAATGTAGTTGAGCAAAGATCAGCTGAAGATAAAGTAGTTCAGGGTCTTTTAGAACAGTATGAAAAGAAGTTTTTGAGGCAGGAGGAATGAGAGTTCTGGAAAAGTAGTTGAATGTGCAGTGAATGAGTTTCGATCCTTCTACAGTAGTAGATCATGCAAGGTGGGGACTGTTGGTTGGTTGGTTGGTTTTTGCATTTAGTTGTGATTTGACTTTATCCATACAAGGGTTTCTTTGCTCACCTACGACTCCTCAGTGCTGAATAAGTAAGATAAAAACAAAAGAAAACTTCACTTTTGCTGTGGCAAATTTTCATTGTAACACCAACTGCTGAAGGTTGCATAGATGAATCTGAGCCCTTAAATGGCTTTTATCATTCTAAATAATGCTTTCACTGACACCTTAAACTGTGCTTTTAGAGGAAACTGTAGTTGCAACTTACTGGAAGTAGTTTTTGTATAGTACTCTTTCTGATGCTGTAACGTTGGCTGCATTTCCACACCTCCGTAGAAGAGTGGTGGCACCCCTGGCAGAGAAATTCCCTGAACTTGCAGGTAGGTGGAGGTTGGGAGGGTACTGCTGCAAGTCTCTCTTCCTGTGCCTGTGGAAGAGCACCTCTTCCTCACCGTCCTCAAACCAGGATGCTGGGCTACGTAGCTTTTTAATGTTGCTTGAGGCAACTGCTTAAACATGCTTGTATGACAGGGTCTACTTAATGTTGCTTCACAAAATATTTGTGGCAAGATAAACGGGAAAAAATAGCCATCATCTGTGTGCCTGAGTTGTCATAAAGAATGGCCTCCGAGTTAGCCAAAGTCTGAGAGTTTCTCCTTCAGTTTAACAGAACATAAACCCTCCTCTTCCTACTTATATGAAATTAAATGGCATTATATGGTATTAGTCCTCATAAATCATAGTTACCAAAACAACTTCGGAGGAAGCACTTGGCAAAAGAGGGATCAGTGATGCTGAAACTCATCATTATGTCTTACTAATTCAGTTGTGTCTTTTTCTGAATTAAAGGGAATAGAAAAATAAAGACAAATCTAAAGGAGAAGATAGGTTGGCTTTAGTCTGTTGGTATGCAGAGATAACAGTGAAAATAATAATAATAATAATAAAGAAAAAAGATTGTTGGATGTAAAAGTCAAAATAATTTGAATTCCCACCTTTACCGGACACTATTCTTAGCTGCAAAAAACATCATGAAGATCTCTTCTTGTGCTTTAAATGCAGCCAGCTTACAGTATTGTACTGGATCATCTTGCTTATAGTACCTGACATTTTTATAGTAGGAAGGAATTTGTAAACCTGAGATGAGATAACACCACAAGCTGCATCTTCCACCCTTTTCCCACTGTTGCAGCTGTCTGCTAAGGTGACTTTCCAGACCACTCCTTGTCTGTCTTCTTGGAGAAGACCTTTGAAGAGCAGGAAGGCTGGTATCTGTTTTGCAACTGACCACCTAAGCACACAAGACAGAGGAAGGCTTAGATGGTAATCCTGGCCTTTTGGGCTTGAGAGGAGAGGTGTTTTGATTCTTCCTTCTTAGAATGCTAAGGGTAGTCTCCTAAGCACATGAGCTTCATGTTTCCCATGTAGAAGCGTGTAAGTCTAAGCTTGAAAGGGCATGAACATAATTAAGAGGTGACTTAAAGAAGAAAGAACTGCTGATAAAGTGGAGCTGCTGGAACAGAGGCCTAGGAAAGCCCTTTTCAAGCGTCTCTCATGCAAAGTAGAAGAACATCTTGTGATGTCTGGTATCAAATGTGTTATTTGGAGTCTCTGTGGTTCTCAAGTCACTAGTGGAAAGGACTTAAACCCTTGTAAGTGCCTTGTGAGAGGCAGAAATTCAAAGAACAGGTCATAAATAGTACACAATTAAGCTATAGCCAGTTATAGCTGTGAATTGGGAACTTGTCTGCAGAAGACAACATGAATTACAAAATAACTATACACAGAAAAAAACAGTTTACTGAATGATTACTTTTTGGTGGGTCCTTCCTCCATCAGTACTGCTGGGCAGACAGCAGGCGGTGTTCTTTGGATGTGTCTTTGCTTTATGGCAAATGGTGAAACATTTCGCTGTGTGTCACAGCACTGTTCTTTACTGCTGCAGTTTAGGATACAGAATAAAAGCTTTTTCAATATCTATGATGATAAAGATATATCTGTTTTCAGACTTCTAACATTTTGTCTGTAATGCCGTACAGTTGGCTTACTTGGGACAAACTTAAAATACTGGCTTGGCCTAAGAGTTGGGAGTCTGGCAAGGGAGAAACTTCAGGCCCTGGTGAAAACTCTGGCTCTGTCAGCACTGCTGATGAGATCCAGTTTGATGGTGTGTTTGGGATTTGGTGTGTTCAGACAACATCCTTGAACTCTAGCAATGTGCAGAGGGTTACAGGAAGATTTGCCATAATTAACATACACATAGAAGAGTTACTTATTTCTTATGAAGTACTGGTGTTTCCCTATGTAAGTATGACAGGATACATGTATGGTTTTTGGCATTCACAGTTTTTAACTTGGTCTCCTTTGATTTAACAGTGAACTGATTTGGTAGCTGTAAACAGCAGTTTACAGCCTGATCTCTAGGCTCTTCTCCAGAAGAAATTTTTTGTCACTTTGTCCTACGGGAGGATTTTGCACCATACCTGTAGGCCTACAAAGGAATGCTATTATGTAAAGTAGCTACTAGGAGACTCCCTAATCCACCTCCAATCCCTGTATTAAGGGAGACATCCGCTTTACTGCACATGCAGTATTGAATTAGAAATCCAACTTACTGTGTCGTGCCTTCCAAGGCTATTGTAGCATCTTTTCTAAATATTGCTCAGATTCCGTTTGGTCTCTCTGAACTAAGTATTTTAGTATTTGAGCTTTTCAGCAAAACATTTCTTCCAATAAGCTTGTGTATTCTGAGGAGCAGACTGAAATTTTTCAGTTGCTCTAGGGGCTGATGGCATACAATTCAACGATTGCTGTGTGGCGATGAAACGCTAGGTAGCTTGTCCTTGCACAATTAGGCGATAGCAACTAAACTTTTTGAATTGTTAAATCTTTAAATATAGATGACCAAATCCTTAAAAAGCAGATGTGACAGTGGTGTTTGAATTAATAGAGGATAAAATGCTGTAGAAAAACTGAAATAGATATGTGTGGGTGTATATATATATTATATATATATATATATATATATATTATATACATATTGGTAACTTGTGAGATACATTGCTAATGATGGTCTTTCCCACGAGGTCAGCTTTACTAGGGTTTGCTCTGTAATAAGATGCAGGTTAATGTAGTTCAAACACTATCGTTGCCTAGTCTTACAGACTTCTAAATCTCATTTCTGCAAGTGCCTTAGCATCCAGATATTTTCTTGCTTTTTCTACACAAGTTGACTTTGTTTAGAGAGGATTAAAAGTGTTTTTGCAGGATCACACCTGCATGTCGAGTTAAGCCATGCCCTAAGCCTCTTGTAATGTTTCTTGTCCAGCATGAGATAGGGAGTTGTGACTGACAGGCCTGAGAGGGAAATTATGGAAGCTGATTACTCTTGGACCTGAAGCTTGACCTTTTATGTTTACCCAGACTGTCTGAAGACGAAATGCAAGGAGCACATTTTTCTCATCATCAAGGAGGATACACATCTCTAAAGCTCAATAGATAAGGCATTGTGTTAAGACTTCCATGGTGGAATGTTCTTGTGGGTTCTTCTAGGGAAGTGTCTTTTTTTTTGTTTTGTAAATTTAGTTCAGTTTAGCCAAACTGTAGATTATTTTAGGGGAGTGAACAAGGAAGGACAGTGGGTTTTTGTTTTGGTTTGTTTTTTTCCCCTCCTTTGTGGTTTCTGTTGCTTAGGAAACTTAGAGTATTTAACTAACCAGGCACGGAGGCTTTATGATGCCAGACCCACACTGCTGCCAGAGTAGCAACAATGCTGCCTTAAAGAGTGGGAAAGGCCAAAACTGGGGTGGGTTTAAATTGCAAAGTCTTGTACTTGGACGTTAGAGAATGCCATGAAAAGCAAAGCTCTGATGAGTCCCAATGATCAGATGCTGTATTTTTTTTTTTTTAATAGGAGTTCAACCTTGTTCGTTGTGCACCCTTTATCTCTTTCTCTTTGTGTAAAGCAATTCTGTATCTCTTGCTCTTCTTGTCCTCCTAGTGTTTGAGATTCTGGATTTTGTTTTTAATAGAACAAGATATAGTGTAATCAGAACAACTGGTATTAAGGAAGCTGGAAGATCTGTGTAGACTTTCAAGAGGACTGAGGTTAATTTACACTACTTGTGGTTTTCTTATGTACACATTATGCATATTCATTTCCTCTATTTTATTTTTTTTAAAGTGCTTAACGAAGAGGTTTTTTTCCCTTTAATGGTTTGAGAAGATAACATCCCTTTTGGAACTTTGTGATACCATCATGATAGATTTGAATTGCAACAGATGTTTCCCCTCAGCTGCTGCATGCTCTCATTACACAACAAGGCAAGCTCTTGAAAGTGTAGGGTAGGCTAATCATAAACACAGTTTTCTTGCTGGAATCAAAATTGCTTGTAGACATGTAATTAGGAACAGCTCAGTGTGTAGGTGTGCCCTTATGTCCATATCTGTCTGTTTATTTACAGGAGACAATACCTACTGCAACAGTCCAACTTTCCTTCTGTACCATGCCATAACATACTATAGTCTTGGAAATAAATTCCAGTTTTAGTTGTCTGGTAAAATACAACTAAATACAAAAATAAATAAAGTTGTGTGGTAAAATACAACTGCCTTGTTGGGCAGCTGAACTCCCCTTCAACTGCTCTCTTACTCCTCTATCTCAAAGGAAAAGGGGGAGAAAATACAATGAAAAGGGCTCAAGGGCTGAGGTAAGGACAGGGAGATGACTCATCAAATTATCTTTTCCCTCCTCCCACTGAGTGGCGAAGGGGGATGAGGAATGGGGGCTGCAGTCAGTCCGGTCAGTCCCTAATGCTTCGTCTCCGCTGCTCCTTCACGGTCCCTCTCTGCCCCTGCTCCCCGTGGGGTCCCTCCCACGGGATGCCATCCTTCCCGAACTAAGCCCGTGGGGGCTGCCCACAGTCAGCAGCTCTTCAAGAACTGCTCCCACGTGGCTCTGTACCACGGGGTCCATCGCTCAGGAGCAAACTGCTCCAGCACGGGTCCCCCACGGGCGGCAGCTCCCCCCAGACCCCCTGCTCCTGCGTGGGCTCCTCTCCACGGGCTGCAGCTCCGGCCCGGGGCCTGCTCCTGTGGGGGGTCTCCATGGGCTGCAGCCTCCTCCAGGCCACATCCACCTGCTCCACCGGGGGCTCCTCCACGGGCTGCAGCGTGGAGATCTGCTCCATGTGGGACCCATGGGCTGCAGGGGGACAGCCTGCTGCACCAGGGGCCTCTCCAAGGGCCGCAGGGGAACTTTGCTGCATGCCTGGAGCACCTCCTGCCCTCCTCCTGCACTGACCTTGGGGGCTGCAGGGCTGCTTCTCACTCCTCACTCTCCCAGCTGCTGTTGTTCAGTGTTTTTTTTGTTTGTTTGTTTGTTTGTTTTTTCTGTTTCTTAAATCTGCTCTCCCAGAGGCCCAAACAGCGTCGGTCACTGTCTCAGCTCTGGCCAGTAACAAGTCCCTTTTGGAGCTGGCTGGAGCTGGCTCTGATCTGACATGGGGCAGCCGCTGGGCTCTGCTCACAGAAGCTACCCCTGCACCCCCCTTCTACCAAGCCCTTGCCACATGAACCCAGTACAAAGTGCTAGAGAATAATGTGGCTTCTGTGTTCCAACTTTCCTTCCTGGGGTCATTAACAAAGCATCAGTGATGAGATGATAGCAAACTCCTTTCAATTTAATGGCATTCAACCTGTAGCCTCATAGTGTAACACATCACATCATCATGTCCTCTCAATTCATCTATCTTCTTCCCTCTCTTCTAATTCTGTGCTCTAAAGCCCTTAGGGCCGCAGGAATACAGATAATCTACCACTGCCTTGCTTGCACAGCAGATAAAACGATCTGAGATACTGCACAAGGGCCTCCTGCAGGGAGGGGAGAGAGAGTTTATCACATCTTCTGAGTATTTGCAGTAAGATTTCTGACCTTCTCGAGGCACATACTGATTGAAGAGAGAGAGATTCAAACATCAAAATTATCAGATTACTTAAGATTTACGAGACAATGTATAAAAAGAAACAGAAGAGGTTGCTGTAGGGTAGAACATAATAAATGAATCATGTAAAACTGTGTAAAGTTTGAACCCCTGTGTCTGTGGTGATAGTAGAATTAGCAAGTATTTTCTGTTCTACTGCTTACTGTCAAAATTGAGCTAAAAGAGAGCCTAGAGGACACAAAATAGAGTAATTTTGTCATTAAAAAAAAAAAAAAGTAAAAAACAAAAGAGATTCCCAGTCTTCTTTTTGTCATCTCTTGAATGAATGCCCATGTGGGCCAAGTGATCACTGATAGCGAGCCTGTTGTGTAGTTCTAGACTAAAACAAGGTCATGACAAAAAGCAAAGCTAATTAGCTACAAAAAGCCTTATAGTTTTTACTGTTTGTTCATGGAAAAAAAGTCATGAAAGAAAATGTATGTGTCTGTCTACATATATGTATGTACATACATATATAAGTTACTCCTTGGAAGTTAGCATAGCATACTTTATGAGTGTATGTATATTTTTTTTCCTACCCATACTTATTAGGGTTGTGGGGGAGACACAACATATTTAGCAATAAACAACCTTTCCTGATGATTATTTCTTTGGGGAATGAAGGGTATGTCAAGTTGTATTTATATAAAGGTAGCTTACAGGGACTTATTTTTGATGCATCTATAAGAGAAAACTTTAAAGTTGTTTTTCTCCTTGCTTTACCAATTCAAATTTACCATTTTGTATGTGATGCACCTGTGTGCTTTCTGTGAAGTCTTTCTAACTCTTGATTACTTTTTTTTTAAGGCGAATGTATGAAGTGCAACACAAATGGAAAAAAAAACACAAGCAAACAGAAAAACTAGCTAATTAGTCATAATTAGATTTTAATCTTACTCAATATAATTCATTATTCTTCTTCTCTCGTAATAGAGGAGGAACTCAGGAAGCTGAGAGAAGAAACAAACGCTGAAACATTAAGGCAAGAGCTGGAAAAGGAACGACAGAGGAGACTAGAACTAGAACAAAAAGTCAATGAAGTACTTAAAGCAAGGTAAGAGAAATGTCTTCACTCTATAGCTAAAAGCCACTTGAGATCTCAGACTCTCTTAATGAGGAGTTTTGATGAAAGCATCCATTTCCAGCCTGGGCTCTCTTAAAATAAATGAGTTGCTCTCACAGAGCTCACAGAGCTCCTCTGCTTTCATGTGAAAGTACATCTTGTACATGCAAGTACTCCCATATTACTTGACCATACATACTGCCGTAGCTACAGAGGTGTCCTGACATCTGTCTGGTTGGGATATTCTTCATATCGCTGTCTTTGATGCCCTTCCTCTTGGATCTTACCTACCTGGGGATATTGGTGTGGAATGTGTGCTGCTGAGTACCAGAGCCTGTGCCATGACATTGCATACGCTTTTCCTCTTCAAACATTGTCATCTCCAGACTTCTCAGTCTGTATTACTCCTCTTCTAGCAGGACATCTCAGTAGCACACCACAGACCTAAATGTGTGGGAGTCACTGAAATTTGAGCCTTCCTTGCCACTGCATTGGCAAGTGGATATGTGCCTCCCCATAATCCAGTAAAACCCCAAACCCTTCAACATTGAGGATATCCTGTGTGGTGCTGCTGCTAAGCATCACGTTTGATGATGTCTCTCCTTAGTCTGCCTTACTGCATGGACTTTAGATCTTAGAACCACAGCAGCTGCGTGGTGGCCTTGTTGGTCTAAACCCACTTGCATATGTAGTTGCCTGCATTATCTTCCTCAGCAGTAGCTAAGGTTACTTGGCTGAGCAGTAGGAGTTGTGTTTCAACAATGACTACTGTCAACACTAAATAGTGCAACCTGATTTAGTAATCATGTGCAGTAAGCACTGTCAGTTATTTAGAGGTGATGAGCAAGAAAAAACAAATGGGTACAATTTTTTGCTTGGATATGAGGTTTCTGAATGTTATATGAAGTCTTCTCAGCCTGCTGCTTACTTCTGTACTCATTCTGAGCATAAAAATGCTTTTTCTGGTTAGATCAGCAGTCCATATCCCTTGGTATTCTCTTGCAAGGACGTGAGAGCTGTTTATGGGGAACACGTGAGCTCAGTTGCTTTCAGTGATCTATTTACCTCCTACTCCTCTAGCATCCATGCACAATGTGAGGGGTATTAGAAGGTACATCACCGCCTTTTTACATGCAACTCTGTTTGCAGGCCTGTTATTCATGGATTTGTTTAGTCCCCTTTTTAACATGCCAGTGCTGTCTACCACAGGAAGCTAAGGAGGCAATATGGTAAAGAAGTTCACTGTTGATTACAAAAAAGCAGTTGTGTGGTTTTTTTTGTTTGTTTGTTTTTGTTTTTGAAATGGATTTCCTAGTGGTTTCAAGACATACCCTAGAGTTACAGAATTGTGAGATTTGGTGAACAACTGTTCAGTATTCAGCCTACGTACTACCTTTGATCTTTTACTCTTCTCCTCTGCAGATTATAGAGTTCCAGCTTTTCTGGTGTCTTCTTAAGAGTATTCCTTTCATCGCTTCAGTTACCATTCTTTAACCCTTGTGTCTTAAGATGAAGAGACTGAGTTCACGTAGTATTCAAAGTGTGGGTTCACCAAGGCTTTATATAGCAATTGAATTAGGCCTTCCCTCTTATTCTCAGAACCCAGGACAGAGTTAGACTTTTTTGCCTGATGTATTTTGTCTGACTATATCGACAGTCTTCCAAAATCGCTGGTTCCATGGAAGATCGGTCCATGTGCAGTCCTGACCTGAGCTGCCAAGTTGCATACTTAGAAGGGGCTCTGCAAGGTCCTTAAGGAAGAGTCTGTTCCCAAGCCAGGCTGTGATCCTGCACTTGGAAGGCAATCTGCATAGATCTGTTTTCTGGGGATTTTTTTTCTGACATTTTACAGTTGCTCCTAGAGCTGGAAAGCGTGAGTGCATTTTTATCTCCTGTGCTGGTTGGTCTGGCTGCATACTCATGTAATTTCCAGTTTGTGTCTAGACTGATGGCAGCGGGAGAGGGACAAACTTGGTCTTGTTCCCACTCTGGGAATATCTGTTTACTCCATAGCAGCAGTACAAAGCAATGAGTGTTCCTTCCTACTATGGGTGTATAGAACTGATGCTTCAGGACACCATCTTGTCTCTGACTTGCTCCCTTGAAGGTGTGTGAGATGCAAGTTCTGCGTGCTTGTAGTTGAGCACAGTACAGGTCGTACCATCAGCTCTGACCCTTAGGCTTTCTCCTGAAAGCAGGTACACCTGGGTTCTAGGTCATACCCATCACAGAAGGGGGAAAATCATCCCATCATTGTTGAGAGTCCTGGAGAAGGATGAGGACTGCCAGCACTTCCTCTACAAGAAGGTACCCAAACTCCAGCCTGTTGGGTCGCTCTTTACAAGGAGTAGTGAGGATAGTCCAGGGTTTGATATGGCCCACTGTAGCTTGTGAGTATGTGTGTTTTACAGAGAAAAGAGTTTGGTCTTTGTTTATCAAACCTTTAGGCTTTCTTTTAGCTCTTTCAGTGTTTCTTCTTCAAGTGTCAACATCTGTGTCTTGTTGGGTTGTAGATAACCATAATCAGAGCAAATCTCTTGCAGGTGTGCCACTATTAAACTAAGGTGGCATGACCTGTCCACTCCAGTGCTGTATTCCCATTTAGATGTCCGAAGGATTGCATTAGCCCTTTTAGCTTGAGTTGCTCTTAAGGATTACATTCAGCCAGTTATCCATTTTATCCAAGTCTTTTTCTGACTAGTCTTGATAATATTCTAACCGCTTTTCAGCAGGTATATGTAACGAGTATATATAACAAAAATAAATAAATTCAAAGAGTTTCCCAGTTTATACTCAGAAGAAGACAATTCAGGTTAACTAGGCTTCCTCATAAATTGTGCTCTGTTATGTGAAATTCTTTATCACTGCTTTTTATCTGTTTGCACTTTGCTATAGGCATTTTAAAATAGTTCTGTTAGCACTACAGGCAAGGTGTTGGTTGACGCAATCAAGCATGTAATAGGCCAAACTTATGTTTACTAGAAACTTAATTTTATTAAGCAAATTGACCCCAGGAAGTCATTATCTCTATTGAAGCCAACAAAACCAAATTTGCCTGTGTCTCAGGTAATTTTTCATATAATCTTTAAATAGATCTGCATTTAAAAATGTTTGCATGTATTCTGTTTTTGCTTACAGCATTTAACTGCTAATGAAAAGCAAAGCATGTTGTAGTATAAAAAATAAATTATTTTAATTGTTGCAGTTTTCAGAAGTATTTGTGAAGTAGATCAATACATGTAGCCATATAAATACATGCTGCAAAATGTTCAGCAAGGAGAAAACAATGAATTAACAGTGTAGATTGTTTTTGTGTGTGTGCAGAACATGGGCTTATTTCATTTAATTGTTTGCAGGGAGGAGTGGAAGAAAAGGATGCTTAGTGGGTTTGTTTGTCATGGTGTTCATTGCCTGTGTGTCTGAGCATTCAAAAACGTGCGCTCAGTTAAAGTTTTCCATAGATGCTTTGGGACAGCCCAGCATTTGGTACAACAGCTGAAGCTGATGACATTTTGTTAGTGGAACAATGCATAAATAATTTGGAATAGTCTGTGTGAGTAATACTTGTTTAGTGTAAATTGTAGGCTGCTGCTGCCTTATTTTACAAATTGTGAGCCAGCTCTACCATGCAGTTAGAAAAAAAAAGCGCAAAACAAAATGAAAAAAAGTATTGTGATAACACCTACCAACATACTGTGGCTTTTACAAACATTTTAGTAGTATCATTGTGAGCTATTTTTAAGGAAGAATAGACAGTGCTCCTGCACAAGCCGCTGTTTCTTCTGTACCACTTATTTTTGTTGACTCTTCCTGGCCTTTTGCTAAAAGGCATCTTCTTCCACACACAAAATTCTTTGGGTATAGCTGACTTTGTCACTTGAGAAGATGCTTCAGATGGCAGTGGAGATTCCTCTGGAGCCTGGAGAACCTCCCTACTGGAAAGATACCTGTCAGTCTGGGACTCCGCACAGGTAGAAAGAAGCTGAGACACGGGTCAAAAGTTTGGCTGCCATACCGCACTGGGATTGCTAACATACTTGACTGCTGATGAACCCAGTTGGCTGAACTCTGTGCGTCTTTATTTTTAACTTAGCAGCCTACCACCAAATCTACTTGTGAAGTACCTCCTGTCAAGAGTGTTTTGTCTTTTTTTTTTTTTTTTTTTTTTTTTTTTACCTCTGGTCACAAACATTTACATCTTGTACAACTTTGGGTTGATGACATTTCTTCTGAAAGCCTGTCTTTTGTTTCTGACACTACAAATGTAGGACATAAGCCATGTAAAATGTGGGAATATCTGTGAGGACAACAAAGGCTCCTGATGTGTTCGGTGTATTTTAATGGGAGGGAGATGGAAAACACGTGGAAAATATTTTAACTCAGTTTTGTGACAACTCCTCAAGTTAAGGAGCCATGTATACCTGAGTGAGGTGTGTTTAAACTAGGTTGTGAAAATACCTCCTTCGTGTTTTATTTTTACATTACTGAGGTTGGAACATGCTCATCTTGCAAATGTGTATGCGTCTTGTGTTACTCTGAGCAGTAACAGTTACACAGATAAAACAGACTTGACTGGCTTCTACAAAAGCTGTCCGAAGAATGATGATGGGTTGCTTGTGAGCTCAGTACTTGGAGCTGGTCTGTAGGAAAATTGCTCTGAACATGGCTGAGAACAGTCCAATAGCTGTTGTGCAATGGGTCAGGTCTTCACAAAACTGTTGCAGAGATTCTTTTGGTTCACATACTGTTCTGCTCACAGCTGTAGTCAAGGCTAAAGATGCACAAACCCAAAATATTTTGTGAAGATAAACAGCCAGCAGTTCAGTGTCAACGCTCTCTTAACTTTTGGGTCATACTTGCACCAACAAAAACAACACTTTGGCACCATTCTGGATGTTTCTATGGGGCAGCATTGAGTGGGAACCTCATTATGTGTGCTTGTCATTTTGAATGTTATGCTTGTACCAGTCATGAATAGCTCTAACGTTCTGAGCCAGCAGTGTGCCCTGGTGGCCAAGAGGACCAATGGGATCCTGGCATGCATTAAAAGGAGTGTGGCCAGCAGGTCCAGGGGGGTGATCCTCCCCCTCTACTCTGCCCTGGTCAGGCCACACCTGGAGTGCTGTGTCCAGTTCTGGGCTCCCTGATACAAAAAAGACAGGGATCTCCTGGAAAGAGTGCAGCAGAGGGCCACAAAGATGATACGGGGCCTGGAGCATCTTCCCTAGGAGGAAAGGCTGAGAGACCTGAGAAGACTGAGAGGGGATCTCATCTATGTGTACAAATACCTTAAGTGTGGGAGACAGAGGGATTTGGCCAACCTCTTTTCAGTGGTTTGTGGGGACAGGACAGGGCCCCAAAAACAGGACAATGGCCACAAAATGGAGCCCAGGAAGTTCCTCATCAACATGCAAAAGAACTTGTTCATGGTGAGAGTGACGGAGCACTGGAACAGGCTGCCCAGGAAGGTTGTGGAGTCTCTTTCTCTGGAGATATTCAAGGCCCATCCGGACGCCTACCTGGGCAACCTGTGCTAAGGAACCTGCTTTGGCAGGGGGTTGGACCCGATGATCTCTGGAGGTCCCTTCCAACCCCTACAGTTCTGTGATCCTGTGATCCTGGGGATGGTTTGTGTTTTCTAGCCTCCTAACTGATCTCTGGCATGAAGAGTGGTTCAGAAACTGTAGGAATGATAATTCCTACCCTCTGTCAAAGGTTTTTCAGTAGTGGCTGATTTGACCTGGTTTTAGGATTGGGCCCAGTGGGTGTGCAAGTCTAAAGAATGAATTTTGAGCTTCCTGGACTAGATCTGTCTGAGGTGGCTTATTATAACCTGATTCACAGGTGCAGTAATGAGCTGTCATTAACCTGATGATTCGTAAAGGTCAGGTTCTTCGTGGGGAAAGAGTAACAGGCAGATGGCAGGTAAGACATTGCCAAAAAAAACCCACAACACTAAATTAAAAAAAAAAATACACCGTTAACGGTCGAGGCCAAACCCTTGCATACCACTGAGGGAGCCCAGTAAGGCTGGTATTCAAGACTGCTTTTGGCTGAGATTTTTTTTGATTTTTTTCCAAGAAACATAGGGAGTAATGACACTGAGCTGCTTCTGAAAATACACCCCAGCGTGTGAAAGGAAGGCCCAGCCTGAAGGTTCTGACGGGTGGTGGCTGTGGGATCCCATCTTGGCTCTGTCACCAGAGCCGTTCAGGTGTGACATCCCCTCAGCGCGCTTGCACAACAGGAGCAGGTCGAGTAACTGCCTCCTGCCCGTGAATGACTACATCCTTTCTGCCAAAACGTGTCTTTAATGGAAGACTGTGGCAGTGACAGATTGTGACTAAAAATGTCCCACCTGTATGGTGTAACCATTTGATGTGCTGGAAGGAGTGTGATCCAGGAAGACAAGCGGCTGCTATATAACTGTCTGTGCAAAGTTGACAGCAGAGAAGCCCAAATGAAAGTTTAGTTAGAAAAAAATAAATGGATAAATTCAGGTGTCTTTTGAAAAGGTTTGATGAGTTGCTGCAAATACAGAAACAACGTGGAAAAATCCTGCAGAGGAGTTGAAAACAGGTGAAAAGCAGAAGCCATTAAATTCGGCTACTCACCCTGATAGATGTCCAGTTATAGCTATAAATCAATAAATTATTTCTAAATGCTCCTTTTAGAAATAATCAGGAATGTGGGAAGCTCATTAAATATGGGGAGTGCTAAGGGAGGAAGGGAGGCAATTAGTCCTTTTTTTTTTTTTTCCATCTTACTCGTTTGGAGTGCACGAATTCAGAATGGCCTTTTCCATACGCAGACAATACAGTGAGATCTTTTCCTTGTGTACTTCTTGGAGGAACAGAGAGATAGCTATAAATCTACTTACATTCTGTAATCTTCCCGGTGCAGTGGGATCTCTCCATTTGCTGACCTGTGTCTCACTTGGTTCTCTTCCTGAGAAGTGAAAGATGAAGGGAATATTTAAAAGCACCTACATGGTCTGCTAAATAAGTGATATTGAAATTATGCAAGTAGCATGTTTTGAGGTTCAATTAGTAAACTTTTCCATCATACAACTGTGTCAAGTAAAGCTTACTGCAGCTGGTGTTATGTTGTCAAAGCTGCTGCTTCGTTAGAGAAATCTTGCTATAGCTTATCTTCATGGATGGCACAGGACTTTTGGACGGATGCCTGAAGTGTTATCAAGCCACTTTAGCAGTTGGAGGCTATGGATACTGCAAATGTAATTTGAAGCCTTGCACATGTGCAGAATGGCCAAGGCATTCGTGTTTTCCATGATCTACTTACTTGTAATAAACGAGAGTATTGTTCTTAACCTGTTTGAAAGATGTGACCAGTGGTGCCTGGTTCTTGCCATGTATTTTTATCACGTTGTCGTCTCTAGTTTTCACAGTTATTTAAATTTTGCATTTTTTAAAAGATATTTTAATCTTGGGTTGGTATCTTTGCACTTCAAGAGCTTACAACGTAACATTTGAACAGAATGCTTGACATCTGCTCTTCTCACTTTGAAGATGAGTGGTGCTGATTGCAGTAACAGTGGCAGAATTCAGGGTTCATGTATTAAACTGATTTTGTTCTAGCACTGTGGTTATCAATTTGCAATGTGGAATCCCTTTTCATTTATTACTGTGGGAAAAGTCAGGAGGTCAGGACTCTGAAGAGTTTTCCGGGCAAGCATTGCAATGAATCTATGATGCAAAACCAGGAGTAATGCAAGAAAATTGATACTAAAATATTCAGTAGCTGGGTATCAGACTGAGCTGTTGGTGACACAAAATAGCTAAAACGCACTTTGCCTTACATGATGGTCTTTCTCTGGATCCTAAGTGCAGTGTACAGTGAATATTTTTAATCCTGAAATAGAGCACACACTTGGTTTTCTCTTAAAATTCTTAACTTGTAGCATTTCACGTTGTTTCTGTTTTCTTTGTAGAGCTGAAGAGGTGCCTGCAACACAGCAAGCTGCAAAGCCACAGACACAAGCCAATGGAACAGGTAATCTTGGTCAAATCTGTACGAGCAGTTTGAAGCAGTCAGATCTTTTTTTTCACCTCTTTCTTTTGAAGCTGTGCCAGAAAATCAAACATTGTGGAAGAACTTGCTGGGTCCTGAAGCAGACTTCTGAAGAAGCCAAGTATGAAAGAGCATTTGTGCAGTTTCTTACCTCTGTATGATTCTGCTTTTACTTTTTGTGGATGATTTTGTATACCTGAGCAAGAAAACTATTTAATACTACAAGGCCTTCAGGAATGTAATGAACTGTTGTTGCCTGACTTTATTATTCTTGCACACCTAGCTGATCCTCAACTAATCAGAAAACAGCTGTACTGTATAGGAAAGATGTCCTGTTTCATTCTCAACTGCAAAACCTCTTTTATGCCATTAATGGTAATACTTCTCTTTTCTGAAAGAAAAGACATTCTGTAGAGGGAATAAGCTTAAATGAATTACTAAATATTTTAAGACCTCCACATTTCTCAAGCTGCTGCTCATTATAAATGGAATCATATCTGAAAAAACTAAGGCAACAGGCAGGTTCTCAATCTTTGAGAACACTTGAGTTTTCTTCTCAGACCTCTTGATTAAGAGTACTGTGAGAAATATCTCAATAATTTTCTCAGACGGGGTCTTCTGTGAAGCTAATTTATTCACGATTGCAATGGCGGTGTCCTGCAAGCAGGAGCACACAGCAAAAGCATATCATAACCTTATATTCACTATTAACTGACGTCTAATTCCTCACCTTTTTCCTCACTGGTTGAGTATTACGGGTTCACAACCTACTTGACACTTTTACTGTACCACATATGTACAATTTTACTTGACCAGTCTTTCATTTCTCCTTTCCCCACCCTTTTTCTCCTTCTTCTCTCATGACTAGAGGGCCCAGGGTTTTTTGTTTTTACTGTTTTTGTACTGCTCATCTTGTTCTTCTTAGCCATCCTCCTTATTTTGGAACAGTGGGATCTTCCACTGTCCCCTTACCTGCTTAACATTCCCTATTGCTGTGACTGCATAATCACTTTCGAATATAAAAGGTTAGTGGAATTCTCTACTGCAAAACCATAACTTTGATTCTTACAGTACCAGTTAGACTTTTAAGTCTGTGGATTGAATGAAGTATTTGAAATTGTTGCTCCTGTACTTTCCGTAATGTCAGTAGTGTCTTTTTTTGTGAACTACAGCTTGCCATTTTTATCTGTCATGCTGTATGCTCACAATTTTGTTCTCTGTACTACCTCAAGTATTATTAGCATGTGGAAAGCTACTTCATGTTCTTTATTTCAAATGTAAGCTTTTTCTCAGCTGTGAACTGGTATTGAAGTCCTTGGTTTTCTTAGTTCACAGCCACACACTCATATATATTTTTATCCTGTTTTCTGAGGCCTGTTTGTTTTTCTTATGCTTTTCTATGCTTTTTCTTACCCTTTCTGTATGCTTAGAAAGGGTAGTTTTGGCAGCCATAGTTGGCTGATCAGTCTTGTACACCTCTGATGAATCTCGTGTTAATTTTATGGAGTTCTGTACTGGAATAGTTGTGACCCATCTCTTTCTTACACTGTGTTATTGACCTTCCTTTCCAAAGAGCAGTCTGTCTGTTCCTACCAGAAAGTGATTTCCTGAGTTAGAGGTAACACCAGGTGTTAGGTTTGCTCACCCCTGCACTGCTTTGCCATGGCTGTAAGGTGACTGTCCTGTTCTCCGCTCAGGAGGGTTTTGCTTTACACTTACTTTTCTCTAGAAGCCCCTTCAGCACCATGGGAGTGCTGAGACTTAGGGCAGTGTTTTATTTACAGGAACACAGGAAAAAGTTTTTTTTAGCATTTGCTAAAAAAACTCATTTGTCTGGAGCGTTTAAGTAATTCCTGTACTTCTGTAATAAGATGCTCCCATGTCTTGTACTTACAGCAAAGCTCCTTCTGGAAGCAGGAATCACCTTTAGTCATCTTTTACAAGAATGGTATAATCACTCTTTCTCTGAAAAGGCAGAAATAGATTGCATAGTGAATTTCCATGAAGAGTGTTAGTGAAGGACAGAAATGCTGTTACAAAAATAGCGTAAATAGCCGTGAAACATAGCATATGGAAACAGATGCAGGTTTAGTGTGATGTTTGCATGCAATATCCTGATACATAGTGCTTCTTTTTTTGTAGATAAGCGTAGTCATACAGTGTGTTCAAGACTCCAAAAGTGGTTTTGTGACAAATTTGGGGAGTATGTTGAGGACTTCAGATTTCAGCCAGAGGAAAATACAGTGGAAACAGAGGAGCCACTTAGTGCTAGAAGGTAAATCTCTAACATGATTGTAAGAAATTGTTGGCTTCTTTACAAGTTGCTGCTGCTTCTTTATTTTTTTTCTTTTAAAAACACATCACAACCTTTTATGTGGTTTGAGCAAGTGTTTCTATAAAAAGTAATGAAACTGAAGATACTGAGCTATCTCAAATGGTTTGTCAATACCTTGGCTGAAACATGAAATTTGAAGTCTGTCTGTGGTCTAAGGTAGAATATAAGTTATTATTTAGTAGATTCTGTCACGTACTTGTCAAAAAGTGTGGCCAAAGACTTAGTTAGGCTGGAGAGCTTTTACGTTTCAGTTTTTGGCTTGATGCAAGATAGTCTATACTGCCCACTAGAAACACTTCATAGCAGGCCAGAATGAAGCTCTATGCACGAACATTTAAGTTATAACAGTGAGTAGTTTTTCAGAGACCAAATGTGCATCAACTGCATTTTAATATAACTCACTAGTAGTCTATTTAACAAGTTAATTTTATTTTATTTTTTTTCAGGTTGACTGAAAATATGAGAAGATTAAGTAAGTACTTAGAATATTTTATTTTCTGCAAGTAAAAGTAGTTTTTAGTAACCCTGTTGGGAGGTCTGCTGCATGTAAAATCTGATGTTCAGAAATATTTCTGCCAGTTCATAAGCAGAAATGATTCTGAGATCCTGAATTATTGAGTACAAATCCTGAAATCCTGAATGTTATTTTTTACAAAGTAACCTAAAGGAGCAGTGGTAGGAACTTACTCTGTAATTCAAGATGAAAGGTACCTCAGAACTAAAAGTGTAGTGCTAATTAAAATGTGCAAACATGTAATGAATGAGAACAGGCTATTTCTCCAGTGGCAAAAGTCACTGCCCATAAGCTATGCCTGAGCTGCTTGTAGTTTGCTTGCTAAGCTTTTAGCTCATGCTTTCAAAGGGGGAGGGGTTGGATCATGCAGACCCTGAGCGTGTCGTGCATTTCTTTCTCATGGAGAGCTGATAACTTATTTTGGAAGGTGGGGGATGGGTGACGGCAAGTTAAACAAAGTAGTTTAACCTTCTGTGCAGCAGAGAATTGCTAGCCTGAAAAAAAAGGCTAATTTATGTCCTGAGGTTTTAAAGTATTGTAGGGAGGAGGCAAATACAGGTCTTTAATTTCTGTGTAATTTCAGTTTTGTTCTCTTCAGAATGAACATCAGTATTAGAATAATCTCCTTTGGGAGAATGCTTGTGACTCCTTCTCTGTGGATGTGTATTGCCTTTAGGAATAGCTTTAAAAAACAAAACACTGACCTTAAGCTTTGAGTGGTTCTTAACTACCACCAGGGGAGCCACAAAATCTACATCCCTGTTGTCCAAGGGTGCCTGACTGCCACCCAGGCCTCTCAAGGGCCTTTCTGTCACCAGTGGCTCCAAGTGTTGACCTTCCCTGCAGGTTTGGTGGTAGAGCAGAGCAGATGGGAAGAACTGCTGGAAGCAGTGCTCGAGTCAGTGGCCTCCTCTGGTGCCTTGAGCCTGCTCCTTTCACATGCTTCATCCTCTGCTTTGTTTGTGTCACTGATGCTCAAGAAAGTCTCGCTGTTTAATCGCTTCCCATAGGGAATACATCAAGGCTAGCTGAATTTCAAGTCAAACAAACTAGGACAGCAAGTGGCAGCCTCTCTTGAGGAAAGCCTTTCGAAGTTGTGAGCTGTACTGCAAACAAGGGTGGGTACTCCTAGGGCCCCCCCTGCAAGGGGAGTCTTCGCTTTTCTCAGCAGGAAAGGCAAAAATCAGTGTTTGCTAGTAGAGTAAGCAAAGGTCGTCTTCCTATTTTCTTGTGTTCCCTGGCTAAGTACTAAAAGAGGATTTAGGAATAGAAGGTGTAAAGGACAAGTTTTTTTTAGAGAGCTCTTGCTGTTGCTAGCTGACTGTGTGCATCAGCCTGTGGGAGCAGTGCCTCTCCCTGCACAGATCTGTCACCCAGCAAGAGCAAAGGTCTGCAGAGGTGAGAGACAAACGCCCTCAGGCAGTGAGGTCCTCTGTCTCCTGGCTTAGTAAGCAGCAAAGTGCTAACAGTTTGACTGCAGCAGAAGTGTAGCCAAGAGATATCTAGCTTGGTTTGGAGTTGGAGTAGCAGTGAATTGCTCCTTGGTGGCTGGGAGTCCAGTCAGGCTAATTTACCTTGCTGTACAGTAGGACAAGCTGACCTGTGCTGAGTTCTTTGGGGGCAGTATGAACAGAGCTCAGAACAGACTGCTGTTGGCATCCAAGTTAACTTTTGAAAAGATAATGCTATGCTTGATTTCTTTTTGTTTTGTTTTGTTTTGTTTTGTTTTGGTCTGTATTTAGGAGTTTGGACATAACCTTTGTCTTGAATAAGACACTTAAATTTTTGGAAATGTATTACTCAACTAATTGTTCAGTTACATTGATGGGTCTCTAAGTTTTCATTTTCCTTAATTTGGATAAGCCTTTTTATATTTACATGTCTCAAATATTCCTATTTTCTGATTTGATTGTTTACCATTTACAAGTGATTTAATGCCACTGTCAGCTAATTCTAACAAATGCGTTTTTTTCTCGATTCTATTTAGAGAGAGGTGCCAAACCTGTTACTAATTTTGTGAAGAATCTTTCTGCCTTATCAGACTGGTATTCTATCTACACTTCTGCTATTGCCTTTATTGTAAGTTATTCTATTCCTCCAGAAGTAGTAAGAACTTTTAAAATGTGTTATTTACTGAAATTCATTGAAGCTACCATATCTGAGGTAGGGGTGTGCTACAGTTTAGGTCAAATCAAACAGTGGAATTACATTTAACACAAAATAGCATGTAGTTGATGCTTTAATTATATTTCAAAGCCATTTCAATTGTGTATTCTGCTTTGTTTTGTAATTAAAATAACTTAGAACAATCAGGGCATTGTTCTGTTTTTTGCTTCCTGTCTCCCTGTCCTATAAATTAATGGTTTCTTCTGCATCTGCAAAATCTCTCCTTTTCTAGAGCTGAAATGCTGATAGAGGCTGTATTTGATAGGAAGGATCTTCACCAGCAGTGCTCTTTTCCATTGATTAGGATCATAGTTAGTGATGAGAGACAAAGTGTCTTGATTTGAGTATCGTTTAATGTACCAACAGGAGGTCTGTGAGCTACATTTAAGTACTCCCATGAGCTAAATTTAAGTATTCCCACAGGGCTACGTAAGGAAGTTTGCATACTGCTGTGATATAACTACTTAGTGGAGTTTCAATTTGTTATTTTTTTTTCTTCTACTTTAAATGATCTAAGTGATTGAATGATCTATGATTAAATTATCTAAATTCTTTTGGTCGTGATATAGACACAATACTTAGATGTCAAAGAAAACTATTAGCAGTAGTTTTAGCTAACTTTGTCAGGATGAGCCTCTTAATGAAAAGGTGTGTGATGTTTTCACCAAAGTGATCCACCCCTGTAAGTTACAGAGCCTTATTGAATGCTACTTTGCACCGCACAGTTGAGAGAATATTGAGAAGGAGCCTGTCCCACCATTGCTAGGTTGGTAAAGAATTTGGGATTTAATTGGCCTGAAGTAATGCAGTGAGTTTGTCCTGTTGCCTTGTAAGGGTACAATTGTCATAACTCCTGCTCTTCTACTGTGCTGTTACTTTGGCTGCCTTAGATGAGGTTAGACCCTATCAT
Organism: Oxyura jamaicensis; assembly: GCF_011077185.1. Taxonomy (NCBI): domain Eukaryota; kingdom Metazoa; phylum Chordata; class Aves; order Anseriformes; family Anatidae; genus Oxyura; species Oxyura jamaicensis. The sequence continues at coordinate 15,823,694 of NC_048893.1, forward strand.
GTTCACGTCGCAGATTCACAGACTTGAAGGTTCACTCTGTGTTTCTACACCATCATGTGACTGCAGCCTGGGAAATGCTCAGTCTCTCAAGTGGCTGAGAACTATTTAAGCGTTACCTCTGGAGATTTGATTCAATCTTACAGTTTTAACTTAACATTCATGAATGCAGGGTTGTTGTCAGTCATGGGGTGGCTAAAATCCATTAATGTTTATGATCTGAGCTGCATGATTCTGTAGACAGTGGTACAGTGGGAAACAGTATATGACTCCCTGTACCCAAGTTTGTAATCCACATCTCTTTTTTTCTTTTTCTTAATCTGCAGATTTACATGAATGCTGTATGGCATGGCTGGGCCATTCCTATGTTCTTATTTTTAGCAATTTTGAGGTTGTCCCTAAATTACCTCATAGCCAGGTATTTACTTAAATACTAGATCATTCTCTTGTAACGTTTTGCTTGAAAGCTGTGTTATTATTATTATTTATTATTGACTCATAACCTATTATATTTCATAATATTGTGAATTCAGCTTGACAAGGTAAAATTCAAACTGATTTCATTACTCAATTCTATAATTTTTGACTACACTAAGGAATTATCTTTATTTTCTGTGACTTAGAATTATAAAATCATAGAACCATTAAGGTTGGAAAAGCCTTCCAATATCATCTGGTCCAACCGTCCCCCTACCACCAATGTCACCTGCTAAACCATGTCCCTAAGCACCACGTCCAACCTTTCCTTGAACACCCCCAGGGATGGTGACTGCCACCTCCCTGGGCAACCCATTCCAATGTCTGACTGCTCTTCCTGAGAAGAAATTTCTTCTAATTTGACTTGGGTCATTTGACAGGGCCTCATCTAATCTGGTCTTAAACACCTCTAGGGATGGGGCATCCACAACCTCTCCAGGCAACAGAAGTAATTGGAGGACGTCACGTACTGAAACTTGCTGATAACTCCTAGAGAGAATTTTCACCTAGGCCTAGGCAGTTTTGTCATTTTGGGGGGCTGTTGACATACTTTATCCAAATAATCTTCCATTTGTAAATTCAGTCTCCATTAAAAAAATTGATTTCTTAAATATACATGTGTGTGTGTGTATATATATATATATATATATATATTCTGTGCTGAGAGGTTCTTTTAAAACGGTATTACAGGCTTATGGTGTTTCCCCTTAAAACTGGGGTGAGGACCTTTTAGTGTGCGTATTGTTAACTCATTTTCTGATTTCCTAATTGGCACTTACTATCTGACACTCCATTCTTTGAAAATTATTAGGAGCAAATAAACTCCTGAATAAGTTGATACAATTTTGTTCACATTAAAAAAAATCCTCTGTGCATGTAGTTTACTTCTGTTGTAAAACTGGTGTACCTGATTCTATGTACCTGCTTCTACCTAATACCATTTAGAAATAATTTATATACATTTAAAGCTGTTTGTGGTTGAGTGCTTGTGCTTTTGTTATGTGGTGGTTTGTTTGATTTTTGGATTTTTTTTAAACCATAAGAATTTATTGCAGAAAACTGCTTTTTAACCTCTTGCAAACGATCCATGTTGGCAGGTGGAGAAGAAATACTTGCTATCTTTAACTATTTCCATAACTTCTAGGGGTTGGAGAATACAGTGGAGCATTGTGCCTGAAGTTTCTGAACCAGTGGTAAGTCTTTGATCAGTTTGTTTTGTTATGCCGATGTTAAAAGCTGCACCTTCAAAACCTTCCCATGTGTTTGTGTGGCTAGTTGAGACAGGAAAGAATAATAAGGTATAAATACAGACACTACAACTTCTTTTTCTTTCTCTTGCAATTTAGAAATCTTTACAAACAGCGCTCTTATATGTGAGTGCTTAACCATGACATATTCTGCACTTGAATCACATTTATGCAGTAAATGTTAATGTAGCAGCTTGGGACACGTTAGATCCTGTGGGATCACAGAATAGTCTAGGTTGGAAGAGACCTCCAAGATCACCGAGTCCAACCTCTGACCTAACACTAACAAGTCCTCCACTAAACCATATCCCTAAGCTCTACATCTAAACGTCTTTTAAAGACCTCCAGGGATGGTGACTCAACCACTTCCCTGGGCAGCCCATTCCAGTGACTAAAAACCCGTTCAGTAAAGAAGTTCTTCCTAATATCCAACCTAAACCTCCCCTGGCGCAACTTTAACCCATTCCCCCTTGTCCTGTCACCAGGCACGTGGGAGAATAGACCAACCCCCACCTCGCTACAGCCTCCCTTCAGGTACCTGTAGAGTGCAATAAGGTCACCCTTGAGCCTCCTCTTCTCCAGGCTAAGCAGTCCCAGCTCCCTCAGCCGCTCCTCGTAAGACTTGTTCTCCAGGCCCCTCACCAGCTTCATAGCCCTTCTCTGGACTCGCTTGAGCACCTCCATGTCCTTCTTGTAGCGAGGGGCCCAAAACTGAACGCAGTACTCGAGGTGCGGCCTCACCAGAGCCGAGTACAGGGGGATCTTCAAGAAGCCTTGCATTCTCTTTCCTTTGTAACCTTTTGAAGGTATTACTTACGTACCCGGCTTTAAGCAGGAAGTTGGACTAGATGACCTGCTATGGTCCCTTCCAACCTGAATTGCCATCTGGTCTTGCTTCCAGGATAATGTTGTTAACCAATAATAGATATTTAAAGGCCAATAATAGATTATTTAAAAATAAAAAAAAAAATTAGAGTTGTAAAACTTATACAGAAATAACATTTCTGTGCTAGATCAGAAATAAGTCAGTTTAGGTCTATGGTGTAGGCTGAAAGCCATTGTAACTGCATTGCTTCAAAGACTTACTGTGTCTTTCCCAGTGTCATATTACTATATTTGCATGTCACAGAGGAAAAGCATTCATAGCTAAAGATAACCATCAGTATGTCAGTAGATTTAAAACAATGGAAGAAACTTGGTAGATTTAGAGATTGTTTAAAGTGAGACTATTGTTGCCAAGAATGTGGAGGGGTCATGTTCTCATGAGGAGTTTTGTGAACTACCAGTTTCATCTGAGTTGAAAATTAATTGATTGTCTCTCTTTCTTGCCCAAGGAACCCCCGAAAGAAGACCTGACAGTGTCTGAAAAGTTTCAGCTTGTTCTAGATGTGGCTCAGAAGGCGCAGGTACTGTGGTACTCTCACACCTCTCTTGCTGCTTCCCTAAAACAAGGAGGTTCATTTATTCTAAAGTGGTCAAAGCACTTTGTTACACAGTGTGTGAAAACAAACACTTAAACAAACAATAGTTTTCTTGCATGGGGATCTTCACTTACAAGCAATAGAGACATTAGTATGAATGTAGATCAGGTGGTGAATCTTAGCAGCATGCTGGAGCATGTCTCCATATCATAAATCTGCTAGTGACAAAACTGGTTTAAGAAACCATATTCCTTCAAGATTTAATCTGGAGGCTGCTGCTAGTTTAGCTGTTAGTTCAAAGTTTGTACTGCATCTCTGGAAACATCTGTTTTTTAAACACCACCACCCTGCCTGACCCTGAAATCTACTATTTGCATGGCAAAGGGTGAGGGAAGGTTTTCTCCCAGCTAAGTCATTTTGATGAGCTACACTGGTAGCCACGTGACTCGACCATCTACTTGAACCACAACCTTGTGCCATGTCTAACAATGTGCTGCTGCTCAAAGTAGCTTGCCTTTCTGTTACCAACCATGTAGTCTCCTCTCCTTCCTTCTACTAGCTGTGGTGTGTGCCCGACTCCTTGTTCGTGGAGTCAGCATAAAATTAATCTGACAGAAAATGAAACCAAGCTCTTGGTCAAGTGGGGGGCATGTGACTGAGAGCAGTGAGCCCTTGCTAGCCTCAGGTAGGAGTGTGGTGAGCCATCAGCATGGTCTCTTCCTTCAGTGATTGTTCCATTTGTAGCAGCAGAACCAATTTGTTGGTTCTTTTTGTCTGGGCAATAAGCAACTGTGCTTCTCCTATGTTTATATAACTTACCTTTGGAAGTTTATTGGGAAGAGGAAATTTACAGGTGCTGTGACAGCAAGGATCAGTTAGAGGAGGATGCTGAGTAACACTGTTAATACATAGCAGTTGCCTGCAATGTAGGAATTATATGGAATCTAATAACTTCAAGAGTGTATTATAAAAAACTCATTGTGGTAGGTTTCAAATAAAAACAATGGACCAACATTTCATGAACTCGATAAGTGCTTCCTGAAATGTCAGTGCCCAAAATGTTTCAACAGACTTTCGATTTTGTTACCAAATAACAGAAGCTCTTAACTTTCAAATTCTGACAACTTAATTTAAAAATTTTACAGTGATGTAAACACCTTGCAGTCGTACCACTGAGGCTGAATAACTTCTTCCCTTCGCTTCTAATAATCATGAGTTACAGAACAAGGTGTTAAATGAGATGGAAGTCATTGAATATTGCTGTTCTGTGCTGTATTACTCAGCTACAAAGTACATAAATAGCTAAAAGTTATTACAAAAATCACTTCCAGGGATTGCTTGTTCTGTAAGATAACTCTGTTGATTTCTATTACGTGGACAAAACCCCACCAAAATAACACGGGACTTGGATTTCATTCTCTTGCTTTTTATGCAGAACCTTTTTGGAAAGATGGCAGACATACTGGAAAAAATTAAAAAGTAAGTTATCTGACATAAGTCTTTTTACCCTCCTAAGACTTGACCGATGTCTGGAAAGCATGGTAATACAGTGGTTGTTTTTTTTTTTTTCTTTGTTTGTTTGTGTATTTTCAGCTTGTTCATGTGGGTCCAACCAGAAATAACACAGAAGCTCTACATTGCTCTATGGGCGGCTTTTATTGCATCCTGCTTTTTGCCCTACAGGATTATTGGTCTTGCAATGGGTAAACACAATAAATAATTGACCTATTAAAGTCTTGACTTAATGCTTTAAAATAGAGCGTGATCTTCAGAGGGAGAATTTTCAAGAATAAGAAAGAAAACCCTGCATTAATAAATAATGCAGTGTTTTAAAGTATCTTCATTGTGCTTGGCATCATTTGTTATGTTTATTTTGAAAACCATCTCTGAATACATAATATAATAGAAAAAGTAATGCATTTGCTCCTTGAAGTGGGAAAGTTTATGATGAGCTTTTAGCAGAGGTCTTAAGATTATGAGCTATAAGGCTTCCAGGAAGCCCTATATTTTTTTATTTATTTTTTTCTCTCTTCCTTGTAAATGAAATATATGGGACCACACAGAAGGCACAAGGATGGTAGGGGTGGAAAAAAGTGAAGAGGTTGGTAGGACTACTTGTAGAACTTGGAGGATAGGCTGGACAAAGCAGATTACTATGGGTGAAGTTGCAGATACTTCCACTTTCAGCAGGGAATTGGGAAAAGACAGCTCCCCCTACAGCACAAGACTGTCTTCTCTAAGGTATGAGGCCATGCCCTGTGAACCAAGATTTTTTATATATATATATTTTAACTCATTGAGGTAATGAGATGGTCAAATGAGTATTAGCGTCAGTGGCACTGAACTTCAAGCTTCAAATTTAAACATATACATAGATTTGCTTGATATAGCTAGTGAATTATGAGTGTGAGGAATTATTTTGTTATTGTGACTCTTAGGAGATCTGAATTGTGTTCACTGAAGTTTTAAGAGTATTTCAAGCCCTTTTTAATCTGGCAGAATGCAAGGAAATATATTCCGTAAGATAAGGCATACTGGACTGGAAGATACAGTTTAATGCAGTACATGAGAGCCCTCTGTTGCCATTTAAATTCTTGCAAGGAACTGCAGAGTATAATGCTCTGGCATGTTCCCTGTTTTGGAAGTACATTATGCTTTCAGAACGTTTCTGTTAATAAGCAATGTACGTTTGGATTATTTCAGTGCTCTTCTGCGTAGTAAGAAGCTATGTGTTTAAAAACTGGGGGAGAGAGGGATTTGGGGAGGGGATGTAAAGGAGTAGTTTCCTGCCTTTGTAAGAAGAATCCAAATAGAACCAAGAGAGTGGTTTAGCATTATGAATGAAGATACTTAAAGAATTTCATTTCCTTCATGAACTTTTTAAAATGTGGTCAAAACCGGGATGTTCTTAATGCCCTTACAACATGCATACTATAGTGACCTTTTTTTCAGGACTCTATGCCGGAATCAAGTTTTTCCTTATTGATTTCATCTTCAAACGATGCCCCAGACTAAGAGCTAAATATGATACTCCTTATATCATCTGGACAAGCCTCCCAACAGATCCGCAGCTCAAAGAACGATCTAATGCTACAGTGTCGAGACGGGTAAGGGTAATAAGTCATCTTGTCTCTTTGTTCCCAACATCTGAAAATCAGATCCCTTTCTCCCTTTCCCCAGTGACTAGAGCACATTAAAGGGAAGGTTAATTAAACCTTAATGGTCAGTGTTAGTTCTATTTTTATAATTACTTTCAAGATTCACGGAGTTTCCATCTAGAATTTGTTTCCTGTAAGAAATGAATTTATTATCAAAATGTGTATATATTTATACACATACACACAAATAATGGAAATCATAGGAAGCTAAATGCACAAAAAGTGATGCTGTCCAGATTCATATCAACTTCTGTAACATACATTCTGTGTGATTTTTGTTGTCAAAATTTAGTCATCTCGTATTGCCTTTCTCTGTTCCCAGATATTCTTTTTAGTGGAGATTCAGCTGCTTGAGTGGATTGAAGAACAGTTTAGGAAAAAAAAAAAAAAAAAAAAAAGATTGCATATATGTAGCTTACTAATGGGATAAGTATTGATAGCATTTGTAAAGTAGTTTACATATTTAGGTTTTATGTCTCAAGGTTATTTGTATTAGATGACAAGTAGGTGTAGTGGTGACAAATAACGTTTCACCATGTTGCTACTCATAACGGTAATTTTTTCTTTTGTTAGTCTCATAGACTTCAGTCTAATCCCATTTTAGTGTTTGCTTAATGCCTCTTATTACAATATGTAATTGCATTCATGGGGTTTCTGAGTTCTTTCATACACTCCCTGACTAAAATGTGAAGCACTTAGCAATAATTCAGCGTGAGAACACACCTGGGGAGCAAAATGGATAAACACATGAACCCTTGGTTAACCTGTCAAGAAGAAGAAGAAATTTCACGTCTGGGGGAAATTTAGCAGTAGGTGGCAAAATGGTAACAGCAATGTGACTTGAGTATTTCAGAAGGAAGTAGAAGAGAAGGAAAATCTCTGACTGAAAGTGACTCTTTTGTTTGTATTTTCCAAGGGGTGAGAGAGATGAGTGAGTGGTTAGACAGCTGTAGGTTCTGTCAGCTGTAGTCGCTATTTCAGTTGCTTGCAGAAGGTTGACTTAGAACTTTCTGTTACCATTCTGTTATCATTGTAGGTTATCATTCACATACTGTGATGACTGTGTAATCTGTTTTAGGAATGGAAAGGCTCTGAATTGCTGAAGTTGAACCTGTCATCCATAGACAGTAATTGTCCTTTCTGGACCTTCCTTAACAACTTAAGTTTTGACAAGTAGACCAGGGTTTTGAGACTGACTTGACAGGGTTGGCTTTTCTCCCTGGAAAGGACATGCAGGACTGCATTACCTGCTTCAAAATGTCTTTGAAAGCATTAACTTGGTCTCTATATCTCTCTTTTTTTTTTTTTGGTATTATTATTTTAGGAAAGGTAAAAGCCAAATAGGTTTTCCTTTTTTCTTTTTTGACCCGCATACAAAAGGCAGAGCCTAGAAGCATGTACAGCTTACGTGCATTTGCTTTGGCTTATTATCCTTAAAACAGTGTACACGACACCGTAAGCGTAGACACCATGCAATATGCATTGCCTGTACCACCCTGACCCCCCTGTCCTTAGAGAAAAATCCTCACACCAGTGTCTGATGGATAAAGGTTGTGTGTCAAAAGCTGAGGACAGGTCAAGTGGAAGTAGCAAGGAATACTGTTTGCCTGCTTCCAGGTCGTCACTGACAGGCAGGCAGGACTCCTCTGGCATTACAAATCCAATGACTTCCAGTTATATTTAAGGCTTATTAAATCTGGGTTTGATGCTTTTCATTTAGGAATGGACCATGGTTTGTCTCTAGCCAGGGTGTTTATAGCTAAATGAGCTACTGGATTTAATGGAAACACTTGCCTGTTTTAGGAAGGACTCAAAGTAAGGGCAGAGCTGCTCACATCTCCAGCCTCAGCATGGGATATGATAGTGATGCTTAACCACCTTTTTATTTTTACCTCTTTATATAATGGTTAGGTAGGAAGCCCTGCGGCAGAGAACAGGAATAATCTTTATTCTGTAGCAAAACGCATTAGCTCTCTTGTCCTGACCTTCTGTGTGTCTTGGGCTGTGAAGCTTCACCTGGTTACGTGCGTATGGAGCCAAATAACTTGTCCAAGAGAGCCTTCCAAAAATTCATCTGATCTTTACTCCCACACAAATAACTGGGGAAGCTACTATTTTCCTTGGTTTGAGGGGCTTAATCACTGCTGAGGGCACAGCAGAAGGGCAGTAACTGAAGCAATAGTACAGTTGTTGTCAACTATTTTCTTTCAATCTCAACTTTCTTTATTCTTTTCCCCTGAGGCATCATTGTATTACGGTTACCCTAAAAGCTGGATGGTAAATACCCTCTGTTGTGCATAACTGTTTTGTCAGTCTGATTTTATACTCGGTGATTGCAGTGCACACTTCTCATTTGCTTTGTATTTCTTTTGTTAGAGCTAAATCCTGTGAAGTGTTGAGTGCTGCCAACTTACACTCCAAAAGCAGCTGAGGCTAGCTAGCTCCAACATCACTGGGCTGTACAGGAGTAGGGCTTAGTCCCGAGCTTGCATGTTGTCAGTTTGCCAGTTGTTTAACTGCATGTGTACAGTAGGACTAAGAGCGGAGCTGGTACTGCTTTCATGACAAAAGCCAGCCTTGAGAATTGCGTGGTGTGCTACCAAGATGAAAAAAGCAAACGGAGGCAAGCTTTCTGAAAGAAACTGCCTTCTGTCCTTCCAGAAGTAAGGCGCCTTTTTTTTTTTTTTTTTTAGGGCTGTCTCAGTGGTTCAGGAGCCCTGTTTAAAAGTAGATTTGACTGAAGGACTTAAGAACTCCATGCTCCTTTTTTTTTTTTTTTCCTTTTTTTTTTTTCCCTCAAGGATGCTGACAACCATTTCAGTTTTATTTCACATGTCTACACTCAAAAGTCAGAGCAACTTCAAAGCAAAGCAAAGATCAATGACTCTAACACAACCTGAATAAATTGAACTGGTGTGCTCTAACCACTGCTAACTCTCATTTTTAATTGCATTCATTGTATGTAGTCTTTTGGTATGTGAGCAAGAACTTGCAGCTTCACTCAGTTCATGTTTTATTCTATGTATTATACTGTTAAATAGACTTCACTTTTTTCTTTTGTCACTGTCACATTTGTGTTGTTTGTTTCTTTTCCTGCTAGCTGTCAGGGCATGAAAAGGTATGGATCGTAGCGTGGACTTTCAATTTCAGAATTTGTATTCATAATGAGCTTATGCAGTTTTGCGTGCCTCTTTCTTTGTTTGCTCTTTTTTCTTTATAAACTTACTTTGTGCAAAAATATCTTGTGCTTGGCCTGTCTCTTGAAGACAAGCTAAGTACTAATAATATATTAGTTATTACTAGTCCCATGAGGGTAGTAATTTGGAGTTGTGTGCAGTGACTTAACTGTATCTAATCAGATTACCAGTTCTCTACAGAAAATGGTATTTTAAGACATGAATATCTAGTGCCATGTGCTTTTGTCCCCACAAAGGGTGCCTATCAAAGCATAGCACTTTGAACGGTTGTCTTCAGATAGCACGTTACAGCCTTGTGGTATAGAAGTAGCAGAATTCCATAGTCCAAAGTCAACTTCACTGAAGTTAATGAAAATTATTGTATTACAGTTTGTTTGTTTTTTAAGGTAGAATAGTTAGTCATGTTTTTTAAGAGAAAAGCTTTGCTGTTCACAGTCTAGAATTATGTTTATTTTTATTTTTTTGCAGCTTCAGACAGCAGCATCCAGAAGTTACGTGGGCTCAAATGCCCCGACCGGAATAAACAAAGACGAAGACACGAGTCGTTTCCATACCACCAAGAGGGGCAATTTCCATGAAGTTTTCAACTTGTCAGAAAATGAGCGTCCTTTAGCAGGTATTGCAACGGGAAGGCTACATTAATGGAATCTGTTCTAAAAAGCCATGGATAATTTCAAGTTGGATTCCCTTTCAGCGCAATGTACAAATATAAGCTTGTAATTAAAAAATGCCTTCTTTGAATTAGGATGAATGGAGGTGATCTCTTTCATTCCATATCCTTACAATTCTCTTACAGCCTGTCATGCCTTTTGTGGTAGTGCAAATGTTAAAGTAAAAATTGTGTATGTGTTCCTACCTCCCTTCCTACCTCCCTTCCTCCCTTCCTCCCTTCCTTTCTTTCCTTCTTCTTCTTATTTTACCAGTGTTAAAACAGATGTTACAATGTCTAGAAACACCTTGTTTGGGCTTTTCTTTGTAAATACCTTTGATTTTGGCTATCTGAAGTTTTGTTTTCAGTGTTTTCTGCTGCTTTATAAAGTAATTGCTGGGGGTAATACCTGATTTTCTCTTTCTTAAAGTAAAACTTTCTTTTTTAGTGTGTGAAAATGGCTGGCGCTGCTGCTTGATTAATAGAGATAGGAAGATGCCTACAGACTACATCAGGAACGGAGTTCTTTATGTCACAGAAAAGTGAGTCATTACATTTGACACATTTCTTAGGAGGGAAATGCAACAGACATAAAATATTGAATCTGAAAGCAGTCATTTGACAATTTTTTGAAACAACAGTGCTGATAAGTGGGTATCAAGTGTCTTTAAAACCTCAAGAAAGCACTGTAGGAGAGGGAGAACTAATTCTGGGGTGTGGCAAAGCTTAACAAGCATGCTTTTGTCTTGGAAAGGCTTGCATGGGAATGGAGAAGAGCTCTTATGTAGTTGGTTGTTAGTAGCTGCAGTCCTTGATATGGATATCGTACTTACTGTATGTATATTAAAAAAGAAACAAAACATTTTGAGAGTTGTGATTAATGGTTACTTAGCAAATATTCTGTTTCATTTTTTTAAAGCAAACTGAACATATAGCTTCCTTGAAGCAATGTGCAACAACAGCAAAAAAACAGAAATTCAAGCCTTGGTTTCAAAACTAGTATTTATGTTTGTTTGTTTTTAATTCTTTCTCTTTTCCCTCTCCCCTGTGCTGAAATAAGTATCGTGACTACTGTTTGGCTCTTGCACTGAAATTCCTTTGGAGTGTAATGAATGGAAGTAAAGCTAATCTGGATGCAATGTCACCTAATGATAGAGGGCGTTTAGAATCTCTAGCATTTAGAAATCTGAGCTTTTGTCTGCATCACAATAACATGCAACTAATACAGTATTTTCCATTAATCTTCTTCTAGGAAAGTAAAAGATTTATAAGCCTTTTGAGATTTGGTATTTTAACTGTTTAAGGCTATACTCGCTTTTTGTGTCTTTAAAATACTTGTTGGGCTCAGAAATTCAATGCAGTAGTCTAAAAATAATATTTTTTTTGTGTATGCATACTGTATGTTCTGGGTTTTCAAACACAGTAGGTACTGGAATTTACAAATGTTTGTTCTAAATTGGAAGCTGTAACTGAATTGCATGTTGTTTGCCTCTATTTTTTTTCAAAGCTGATTTCAACTTGTGAGATTTCAAACTTCAGAAGTGACAGGAAGGATATTGTGAGCTTTGTTTCAGAACACTGTATCAAAATGAGCATTTTCTTTCCTTGTTTTCAGTTACTTGTGCTTTGAAAGCTCAAAATCTGGCTCATCTAAAAGAAATAAGGTTATAAAGCTAACGGATATAACGGATATTCAGAAGGTATGTCTGGTTTGTGTTGCAACAAGGGGAGAAAGCTGGGGTTCTGTTCAGCTAGTTTTGTTTTAGTTTTCTGAGGTGTTTTTATTGTTGTTTGTTTGTTTGACACTTAAAAAAATAATATTGATGATTTTTATAACTAAGACATAGTACTTTCATCAAAGAATATTGGTAAACCATTTTAGAGTAGCATTATTGAATCAGAGTGGAGTTTTGTCTTGGTGGCATCCCATCACTAAAAGAGAGGAAAAGTGGATGGTCAGAAGCATGGCAAGTACGGTGTGAACCTCTGGTTGAGTTTTATCAGCCTGCTGTTACCAGAGGCTTTAGTCCACACCTAGCATCAGGCTATATGGAGATATTTGTTAACCTCTCTGAAATTGTCTTACTCATAAAGGCCAACACCAGTGCTTTCTACTGCATCCTGTGGCCATGAGTGCCACAGTTTAAATTACATTGTGCAGAGAAGTAATTTGGTTTGGTGTCTACTGTTTAGGTACCTCTGGATTTTCAGATGAATTTCTTCCATTTATATCACATCTATAAATGGGACAATTTGAGCTCAAATTGAACATTCTCATTGGCATTAATAATTCATAGTGATGCATTTTAATCATACTCGAAGCAATGCAGGCTGGTTGTTTAGTAGGTCTTTACTGCTGCAAATGTTCTTTTATATCTGTGTAGCTTCTTAATGAAGATGAGACAGAGATCACACAGCCGAGCATAAAAACATACTGCGCCTTGTTTTATTTTTGGATGGGTAAAAACATGCCACGCTCAGGCTCCTTTCATATTTAGGATATTCTCTAGTTCTGCCAACTATATTTCATCTTAGCCTTACAGATTTTCTTTAAAAAGCCCAAATGTACATACCCTGTTGGTCTATTTAGTTTTGAAAAGCAGCTTTTTCTGGTCTCTTTCCTGCTTCTTTAAACAGCAGATGGATATTAGTTCCAGGGAAACCTTTAGATGATACAGACTTGCACGTTTTCTTGCCTGTTTATGTATGTGTATATACATGTATGTGCGTGTATACATACACACATGTACATGTATGTAGCAGGAAGGGAAGAGTGTTGTGTTGGCTGCACGAGCAGTGCTGTGCCCGTGGGCACCAGGGACAGAGGGGAGTGCCTGGCCTGCTCTTGTTTTTCCTGCAGGTCTGTTAGTTGTGGCTGGGAGGGTCTGCCATTGATGGGTTGCATGACCTCGACACCTTTTGCAGTCGTTCAGTGCATCTGAGATACCTTTTGGTCTGTGCTTGGTCTTTTTAGTATAAAGTGCTCTCTGTTCTCCCGGGATCAGGGATGGGTATTGCTGTATCAACACCATCTACACAAAAAGTAAGTAGCTGGTTATATCTTTATATCTGGTTGTATCTGTATACCTCCGTTTGACTTCATGCTCTTGTTGTCTTCTTTCTCTGGCTAGCACCAGCAAAAAGGCGCTTTTATTTTTTTCCCCACTCATGCTAGTGTTTGGCTTTTTTCTATATTTCATTTGTGTACATGTCAGCATGTCTGGTTTCAGAATTTGAATGAAACGTTCAGCTTGTTTTACTGCATCTGGACTATTTTACTGTAACACTTCGGAAAGATTTGCTTCTTCCTTTCTGCTCCTTTGTTTCATCACCTCGTTTGAGAGCATAGGGGTGGTCTGCAGTGCAAACAGTCTGAAGCTCAAAGTTGATGGCTTGACAGTATCTTTGTGTGAGGAATGGTCTGCTGTGTGGCAGGTTTGGGGGTAGAAGGGCCTGACCCTCAGGATTCAGTTTTCCTGTTTCGACCTTATTGTGCTAAAGATGTAAATGTCTCTAAGCCTCAAATACCTTTGGGACAATTAAAGCTTTTCTTAACATATTACTGTACCTTATTTTAAACTAGCCACTTATAAACAGCTTTTCTTTAAGTCGTGTGAAGGTTGTACCAGGCTTTCTGCTCACTTTTTTAATATTGAGAAGTACTTAATAAAGAGGTTGAAAATGTTAATCTACCTAAATAAATATTTTATGAGCTGAAGCTAAGAGGCACCGATAAAGAGTTTTAGAAACCTTTAGAGGCAGAGGTCAATCAGGAAAACTTCATGCACTGAGCTGATAACAGAGTTAAAATATTCTCTGTTGCTAGTACTCTATGCAGATGCACTTTATGCCATGGTTGTTTTAGGAAGAGGATGGTGAAGTGAAAATATTAGAAACTCTGGCATGTATCCAAGGATTTAATAGAGAAAAGGATTCTTACTTCTTTATGAATTCTTTACGTGCCCAAAGACGAGCTGGCGGGGAAGAAGACCAGCCTGGCTGAACAGAGAATTGTGGCTTGATTTTAGAAGAAAAAAGAGGGTTTATAATCTTTGGAAAAGTGGGCAGGCCACTAGGGAGGACTATAAGGATATCGCGAGGCTGTGCAGGGACAAAATTAGAAAAGCCAAAGCTCATCTGGAGCTCAATCTGGCTACTGCTGTTAAAGATAACAAAAAATGTTTTTATAAATACATCAACACGAAAAGGAGGACTAAGGAGAATCTCCATCCTCTACTGGATGCGGGGGGAAACTTAGTTACAAGTGATGAGGAAAAGGTGGAGGTGCTTAATGCCTTCTTCGCCTCAGTCTTTAACGGCAATTCCGATTGTTCTCTGGATACCCAGTACCCTGAACTGGTGGAAGGGGATGGGGAGAGAGATGTGGCCCTCACTATCCATGAAGAAATGGTTGGTGACCTGGTACGGCACTTGGATGTGCACAAGTCGATGGGGCCGGATGGGATCCACCCGAGGGTACTGAGAGAACTGGCAGAGGTGCTGGCCAAGCCGCTTACCATCATTTATCAACAGTCCTGGCTATCGGGGGAGGTCCCAGTTGACTGGCGGCTAGCAAATGTGACGCCCATCTACAAGAAGGGCCGGAGGACTGACCCGGGAAACTACAGGCCTGTCAGTTTGACCTCAGTGCCAGGGAAGCTCATGGAGCAGATTATCTCGAGAGTCATCACGCAGCACTTGCAGGGCAAGCAGGCGATCAGGCCCAGTCAGCATGGGTTTATGAAGGGCAGGTCCTGCTTGACGAACCTGATCTCCTTCTATGACAAAGTGACGCGCTGGGTGGATGAGGGAAAGGCTGTGGATGTGGTCTACCTTGACTTCAGCAAGGCTTTTGACACCGTTTCCCACAGCATTCTCCTCAAGAAACTGGCTGCTCTTGGCTTGGACTGGCGCACGCTTCATTGGGTTAGAAACTGGCTGGATAGCCGGGCCCAAAGAGTCGTGGTAAATGGAGTCAAATCCAGTTGGAGGCCGGTCACTAGTGGCGTTCCCCAGGGCTCGGTGCTGGGGCCGGTCCTCTTCAATATCTTCATTGATGATCTGGATGAGGGCATTGAGTGCACCCTCAGTAAGTTTGCAGATGACACCAAGTTAGGTGCGTGTGTCGATCTGCTCGAGGGTAGGAAGGCTCTGCAGGAGGATCTGGAGAGGCTGGACCGATGGGCCGAGGTCAACTGCATGAAGTTCAACAAGGCCAAGTGCCGGGTCCTGCACCTGGGGCGCAATAACCCCAAGCAGAGCTACAGGCTGGGAGATGAGTGGTTGGAAAGCTGCCAGGCAGAGAAGGACCTGGGAGTGATGGTTGATAGTCGGCTGAATATGAGCCAGCAGTGTGCTCAGGTGGCCAAGAAGGCCAGCAGCATCCTGGCCTGTATAAGAAACAGTGTGGCCAGCAGGGCCAGGGAGGTGATCGTCCCCCTGTACTCGGCTCTGGTGAGGCCGCACCTCGAGTACTGTGTTCAGTTTTGGGCCCCTCACTACAAGAAGGACATGGAGGTACTTGAGCGAGTCCAGAGAAGGGCAATGAAGCTGGTGAGGGGCCTGGAGAACAAGTCTTACGAGGAGCGGCTGAGGGAGCTGGGCTTGTTCAGCCTGGAGAAAAGGAGGCTCAGGGGTGACCTTATCGCTCTCTACAGGTACCTGAAGGGAGGCTGTAGCGAGGTGGGGGTTGGTCTGTTCTCCCATGTGCCTGGTGACAGGACGAGGGGGAATGGGCTTAAGTTGCGCCAGGGGAGGTTTAGGTTGGATGTTAGGAAGAACTTCTTTACTGAACGGGTTGTTAGTTACTGGAATGGGCTGCCCAGGGAAGTGGTGGAGTCACCACCTGGAGGTCTTTAAAAGACGTTTAGATGTAGAGCTTAGGGATATGGTTTAGTGGGGACTGTTAGTGTTAGGTCAGAGGTTGGACTTAATGATCTTGAGGTCTCTTCCAACCTAGAAAATTCTGTGATTCTGTGAATGCACTCTGTATATAGTTCATCTACTGCTGCTAACGTTCTGGCCAAAACTGTACCTGAAGAAATACTTCTTTTCCAGACTGACATGATCTGTTTTTGATTTTTCTTTTCCCTGTCATTCAGCCTTTGGTGTTTGGTGCCATGGTACACCGAGATGAAGCTTTTGAGACGATTTTCAACCAGTATGTGAAAATAACATCTGCATCATCCAACAGTGAGAGCTAGTATCTTATCATAGAAGACCTAAAGGAAACTTCTTATTTTACAACTTGGTAGTGAAAAAAAATGAACATCCTCATCTATTTTGCAATAATTTTTCTTGTCTGGTGGTTTATATTCTATCTGTTACATAAATCAAGTGTATTTTATATATGCCTTCATGTTTGTTTTTAAGGTTTTTGTAAAAAACAAACAAAAAACACAAAAAACAAAATGAAACAAGACGGTGAAAGTGCTATCATCACTATTAGCCTTGCACATTAAGCACTTTTAATGTTTATTTACTGACATTAAAAGCTGGGAAGACACTTGGAGAACTGACTAATAATGGACTGAAACAGGTTGATCCCTTTAACTCCACTGGTATCACTAAGGATACATTTGTCCCATTATCTCATTTATTTTTTTCCCCAAGACATGAGAATGCCAACTCCAGTAGCCTGAAGTCTGTTCTTCAGCTCTGAGTTTTTAATTGGGTTCTGTATTAAAAATGATAGCAACACCAAGGAAGTATTATCATCTTAGTATTTCTGTATTTGTAAATGCACTTACAATAACTCCTCCTTGCTAATTCTTGCATCGCAGAAGGATATTTTAGTGGTTGGGTTAGGTTCAGATTTTTCTGCATACAGAGGTTTAAATTGTTTGTACAGTGAATTGGAGGAAAAAGTTTGTAACTATATCTTCCTTTCCTAATTAACCAAAGTAAGAGGAAGGAAGGCAGGTAGATACTTTTTATAAAAGACGGCATCAAAATGTTGTTCCTAAAATGTTAGGCATCGTATATTTGTATTTCTGTAGATACTTGTCATAGAAGGGCTCAACTACTGTACATGTTGTATGTACAAGGTGTTTGTATGTTATTGCATAAAAGACTTGCAGGCTTTTTGTGTTGGGGGAGGTGGGAATAATCAAACTAAACTGAGACATGACCCTCTTTAATTTAGCTTTTCTCTTGAGTTACCTTGTAACAACACTAATATAGCAACTGAAAGCACTATTTCCTTTTCAGAACATAATTTGAGGAGCACTGGAATGTTGCTGTGTTTCCCCGTGCAAAATTAAATTTTAGTTACAATTAAACCCAATGGCCAGGTAAAACAGGAAGGCTGGGCTCCTTATCTAAACTCTCTCAGGCCTTTCTAGCAGCAAAGCACATATTTGACCTTCGTCTTTAATACAGAAAGCTTTTATATTCTATACAATAGCACCCTTCTGAGAGGTTTAGAATTATATTTGCATTTTTCTTAAAGCACAGTAGGAGTTACACTATGCCTTCCCATTTGTCTTCTCCTTTGCTATGTCTTTTGAGTTGCTAGCATGGATGTCTCCAGCCATTATATGAAGGTCCCCCCAGAAAAGTAATGCAGATGCAAATTCTTACCTAAAAAATGGGACTTCGTTTTATGGATTTTTTTTTTTTTTTTAATCGGGGATTTTTCTTCCTTTATGGGGAACGGGGTAAAATGAGGGACAGACAGGGGAGCCAAGCACCAAAGGGTCTTTAACTCTTAGCACAATTTTTACTTAAAGTCTCTCAACAAATGCAGCGGTACTGAAGAAGGTGGCAGTCAAACTGTGCAAACCTATTTCAGTCTGGCCATGAACAGGTATGATAGAAGAAGTTGATGTGAGCCTGACGTGAAGAAATACTGTTGAATACTGTGATTTGGTTGGGTGTTGTAAAGTAAAACACTGACTGCAGTAAAATTCCATTCCCTAAGTTGGAACTGTGAACACAAGCAGGGGAGAATCCACCAGAAGGGCTAGGATGCAATTCTGGGGCTCTTTGGTTAGAGCAGCACTTGACCTTTACGTGACCAGAAAAAAGGGGGCATTTCTAATACCTCCTTAGGTATGGTGTACATCAGGACCTGAAAGCTTAACGCATAAGTGAAGCTGGTTGGAAATGCCTTTTGCCACCATCTAATATGGATGTAGCTTGACAGTTTGTGGCTTCTTCGCTTTACATAGGCAGGGGTGTTTGTTTAAATTCCTTGACTTTAAAGCAAGTTTGAAGAAAAAATTTGAAGTCAATCTTTTTTTTTGTAACTGCTGTGTATTATCATTTGACCTTCCTTTCTAGAAGCTTCCTTGAATAGTAAGTGTGGCTAATAGGCATTAAAATCGCTTAATGTTATATAAATCTTAACCAGATTCATTCATTTTGTCTTAAGGAAAAATCACGAGTGTGTTTAAAGCTATGGTTTTTTTTCCTGAGGAAACAGAAAACTATATTTTTTACAGAGAGCATGCTCTTTTTCTTATTTTTGTATCATTTTTTCAAGTGTAATTTATATCTTCACTCTGATCATAGCAGCAGTTTCAGTAGGAAATCAGTTGACTGGCACTTACTACTCCCCCCACACACGTCCCCCGTCGCTGTTTGACCCTAGCATACAGGGTTGTCCTAGATCCCGGTTCCCAAAGGAGCCATAGGTCCTGTGCTTGTGGTGCCAGGACAATTAACCACGCCTAGGCTTCAGAGAGGGAGAGAAGAAATAATTGTCCTTCTCCCAGCCTGAAATGCCTCATGCACAATATGCTTTTTTTTTTTTTTTTTCTCTGAGCTAAGAAATTAGAAACTTGTTAGGAAATCTAATCTGTCGGCATTCAAAATTAATCCACGCTTTAACAGTGTGAATTTAAAAACAAACTACTCTTGAAGCAGTAAACCTAGTGCAAACTGCAATGCAACGTCATTTCATCATTCTAACGTGTAGAAAAAAGACTGGATTTTTTTTAAGGAATTGTAATATAACTGTCAGACATCTATGTACATACTTGACAAAGTTCACTTACATTTAGGTTGTCCAGGTTACTGCTATGAAATTGCTTCTGTGTTACAGAACATCAGAGCTGGTAGAAAGTCCCCTCGGTGTGTTTACTCACGAGTGCACCTGTGCCTGCTCTTCTGCTACATCTTCACAGGCTTGGAGGGGATGGACTGTGAGTAAATACGTACTTGACTTGTACAATTACACTCCAGTTAACCTTAAATTCCACTTGTCCTACCGAGCTTTGCAGTGTAGCCTGCTTTGCTTCATCAGCAGGCTGGGTAGCATCACTTCATGTAAAGTGTTACTTTCTAATAGCAGCAGGTGATGTTCTTGTCTTTCTGTTTGCTGTTTATATTTGCGGTTCTGTTGATGTGTGTGGTTCACTGCTGGATCATTCAGGTGTAATTGGGTTTAGCTTTTTTCAGTAGAATTGCATTGGTTAGTTTGAGTCCCTTTTAAAGGAGAAAAAAAAAGGGAGATGAAAACTGACTGCTTTAATTATTTATTGATGAACATTTAAATTCAAAAGGCAAATCAAAAAAAGCTGAAATATGAAATCATGCCTTTCCGTACACTGTAGCTTTTGTGAGGCAAGATTGAGAGAAACAAGCTATTTATAAGTAGCAACACCACACAGGAAGCCAGCAGCAAAACCCTTCTATTGTTCCTGCAGACAAAGAAAAACACAATTTTACCCAATCTTGAAGAGATGAAAGGATGTACTTTTTTTTGGCTACTTAAACTTGTATTAAAAACACTGGTAGTTTTTATTGAATTCTGTACATTTTGGCAGATGTTTAATTTCTACTACTAATCATTGAAATATAATGGATGTTAAAATTTTTATGTCTGAAGTTCGAGTCTATATTTTGAAGTTGTAAATAACTCATTATCAGTGTAACTTTTGTTTGACAAAAGACTTATACTGTATGAAAAATTGAAATAATGAAATAATTTGCCCTGTACATTTTTTAAGAAAATCTTGTTTGTTTAAAAAGTCTTGTATAAATTATAATTTTTATTTAAATAAACATAAAAATGCTTTGTGCTAATACTTCTTAGAAACTTTAATGAATCGTGTAGCAAAACCAGACCTGATTTCTTGGAGTGAGGTGAGCTGCTTTTGGCGTATTCACAGCCACCTCAAGCCCATCACTGGGGGAAGTGGGTGGGCTTTGCTTCATTGCTTTTGAAGCTCAAGGACCCTTCTTAAATCTGAAGTAATCATGTTGGTGTATTGCAGAGCATAGTAATGTTTTTTGTTTTCTGTGACATTTAGTGCGTTAGGAAAGGCACAAATGGATACCTGTAAAAGCTCTTTCAGGAGTCACAGTAATACAGAAGGCTGTGCTAGGGTAGGCACTGGGGGTAAGAACACAACCCTTCTCTGCCCCAAAGGTATGCAGGAGAGAAGCTTTTGGTATCCGAACAGGGCTGCTCTTTGTCTTGCAGAACCTGTAGTGGCCCAGTTCATCTGTCTTACAAACAGGTGCCTAGTTCCTGAGCCTTTGACTGTGCTTCTGTGAAATCTGTAACCTGGTTGGGATAAATGGTAGGGCTTCTTTATCCATGCTGTGTGCAACAGGAGCTGGCTTTCACTCGGTACACAGGCCTTTGTCTTTGGTTAGGAATATGATACCAGGAGTGAGCTTCCTGGTCATCTAATCCCAAGGTATTTGTTTGTCTCTACAATGCTCCTCTTTATGTTTTGCTCTGTTGACAGAGATCAGTCCATGGCAGACCCTGCAGTCATGAATGCATGCTGCTTCATTTACTTCTATATTTAGCTTTCTCACGATGGCAGCTGTGCATCTGGCGATACAGTGGTGCTTTTAAGCTTGTATTTTAAATACTTGTGTGTTCTCACCATACCCAACTTCCCTCTTGTACTTCTGTTAATGCATTTTTATTGAATATTTGTACAAGATCAGTTGCATCTGCAGCAGTGCTCACGCACTCAACCTTGACTGCAGCCTCGTGGAAATAGTCTTTGGAGCCTGGACGTCTGATTATGGCCGTAGACTGCGTGGGACTTGGGGGAAGGGGTGGTCTTCCTGAAAACTGCACTAGTTTTCTCAACCTAAGTAGGGGAATTTAGTAAGCTAAACATTCTGCCTACAAGTTATCAGCTCTCAGCTTCAAATATTTTTCCTGCGTAAGTAAAATTTCCAGAAGATGTATTTTCTGTGTTAGAGAAGTTGGGGTGTTTAAATACCTGTTTGCTGTGCCGTGTGAGCATCACACCTATTTCAGATGTGAATTCGGTGAAATCTCTGTTTTTGTATCCTGTACCTAAGCTCCATCTTTGCCACTTCAAATGAAAAATGGCTAAATGTGGGGAAGGATTTCCTTCAGTCTTCCTTGGTGCTTTTCTTCCAGTTAACAAGCAACTTTTCATATTCTCTAGCTTCTCCCTTATGTTTCACCTTCCCCTAATTTCATGTATATTCCTTTATGCTTCTATCTCGCTCCTTCTCATGTGCAGATACAAACCTTCCTCCAAAATCTCTTGACCCACTCAGCCTGCTGCATCCCTTACTTGACCCTCTGCTCTCTGTTTTGTCTCTGGATGATCTCACATGAATGGGTAAGATCTTACTAGCCATTTGCATGCTTGGACCAGAAATTTGTCTTCATCCCCACTTCATTTAGTAATTAATGGCAATTAGTAGATGGTTTCTACCTTACAGTCTAGCTTCAGGTTCAAGGTGAATTGTGTCCAAGAGGAGTTGCTCTCTTTTTTCTTTTCATTTCTAAACTTGCCAAATTTCTGTTTTGCTTTCTCGCTAAATAATCAGGTTTTGAATTGAGAGCCTTCCAGTGTTTCCTCTGATGTGTCCTCAGCAATGTTCCAGTTTTCTTCCTCCTTATGTTTAGGTCCTGATT
Organism: Oxyura jamaicensis; assembly: GCF_011077185.1. Lineage (NCBI taxonomy): Eukaryota > Metazoa > Chordata > Aves > Anseriformes > Anatidae > Oxyura > Oxyura jamaicensis. The sequence goes on from NC_048893.1 coordinate 15,845,703, forward strand.
GTTCAGACGTTGACTGGCCGCGTCCTGATGAGCACATCACATGTTGACTAAAGCTGCCTCCACGTTTCACATCTTCCATTTTGTGTAAATAGGAACCAAACGACTCTCTGCTGCTTCGGACTGCTCTGTGCCTTCCATTTCTTAAGCTGACGTGTCAGGTGTTTGCATGGCTGAAGGAAGAGGATGTCTCTTGAAGCTATTACGTGTGCTCGTCACAGTGGTCTTTCTCTTCTTGACAAACCAGTTTTTTACTGGTTCAGGCTTACACCGAGCAAAATGTGCCTCTGTAGAGAAATAAACAGAGAGCTAGCTGCATGCCACAGAAAGGTATTTGGGACGGATTGTTCAAGCCTAAGCTGGTATTTGCTCAGCCGTCTCCGTGCTGTTCTCTTGAGCACAGGGCATCAGGTTTTGATCTCTCAGCTAAGTCAGCAAGAACTTTTGTAAATCCTCTCCTGGTTTTTCTTAGGCTGGATAAGTATTTAGGAGGAACTGCTGCTGGTATAAAGTCAGTAAACCAAACAGATATATTAAATGTTATTTATTTGTTTTGAAAAGTCATCTCTGACCAGAAATGTCATTAGCCACTGAAAAATGTTAACCAGTCACATATGAATAAGGAGTGAGAGTCACACGAGCTGTTTCCAAACCCCACAATCCCTGAAAATATCACACAAGTCTATAAATTCACAGAAAAGGGATCAGTCTGAGAGGCATTTGGGGTTGGGGAAAAATGATCAAATCTTTTAGATGCTATTTGGGAAAAGCTGGGGGTGGGGTTCCGGAGTGTGAACTAACAACACCCTACATTGAGCAACGTGCATACGTTTCCTTACGGGGTTTATGATGGTGACATTTACCATTATTCTTGAGGGGATGGAGTGTGTTAGTGCAGGCCTTTCTTGTACTTGGATGGATTTTTCTTGCAAAACTCTGCATTTTGCATGCTTGTGGGAAACATGCCGAGATGATATCGGTTAGTGGACGTGCTCTGGGAAAAGTGAAGCTACACAGGGCATCGTCAGTGCTCACCTGGCAGGGGAGATGCCTTAGAAAACTGCTGTCCTGCTCCTGGGCAGAGCTATACGTCGTGTGTCATGGTGTGTTGACCTCTACAAGCTTCCCCAGATCTGAAGCCGAACTGTATGGCTCATGGAGCGGTGGTGGCTGTGTCTGCACTCACATCCATCTGCAACAACTCTGGGCGCTTTCCAAGGAAACCCCAGTGGAGGGGAATTAAGCCCTGGACCTGGTCTGAGTGCTGCAGGCTTGAACTGATGTCTGCTGGAAGGGAGGACAGATGGGAGGCTGGGGACAGGCAGCTCTGAGCGCAAAACTGGGCTTGTGATGGCTGTGGCTCCATCCCCCCGATGCCATCTGTGGCTGAGCAGGGTTCAGAAGGGCTCTTGGAAAAGGGAGGAGATGCTCTCTTCATACAAGTATAAATATGTTGAGAGTCTGCTTTTAAATGTACTGAAATCTGTATAAGGGGTGTCCATATATAAGGGATGTGGATTTATTGTCCAAACAGTAATTCTCAAATTGAGAGCAGAGCACCTCGGAGCGGTAAGCAGAGCACTGCACATCTTCCTTCCCAGCACAGGAGGCCAGAGGGCTTGGCTCAGCTGCCCTCAGAACCCCAGCCCCAGGTAAGTTGTGGGGGAATGTAGCAACTCTGATACACAGAGCTGGCTCCGTGTTCCCCCTTCCAGTTTTGCGAAGTCCATCAGATTCCAGAGGTAACCTTTTAATACAAATTTAAGATAAACTTTAAAGTGCTAGCCCTGAGTTTATAGTGTCAAAGAACAATGCAAAGAACCAGGCAGCTAAAGCTAACTTCTGTGTGCACGAGTTAACTTGGCACAAAACCCGATTGCACAAGTATTTGCAGAGTTGCATGCTGTTGTCAGCGCTATGTTTAATCTGCTGCCTTCAAGCAGTGACTTTTCCCCTGCTCCTCTCAAAACCCCAGAGCTGGCAAAAAGAAGGCTGGGAGGGGGGGGGGGGGGGGGGGGGGGGGGCAATTTCCCACCTAGTTTTTTTTTGGGGGGGGCATTGCAGTCAGAGTAGGGAAAGTCATAGGGCATGTCTTTACTGAACATGTTCCTGCAGGCATGTCACTGTGTGCACTAATGAACAAGCCCCAGATGTACCCATCAGTGCACAGCAGATGTGCTCGTATGAATTTAGTTCATGCTTTCTCAGTCGTATTTTTTTTCTGGCAGAAATGGGTTTGTCTCACTTCTTGCAGCTCCCCCAGGGAAGCACAACCCTCTCCCTGCTTTCTCATATGACCAGAAGTGAGGCTTGGGAAGACACGTACTCCACCCAGCTTCAGAGGACCAGGTGTGGATTGGTATTAAATGCAAAGAGATAGAGGATCAGCACAAAAAGAAAATTACGGGTGGAATCTTTGCAAACAGTTTCATTCCTGACTTGAAAGCTGGGTGCAGGAGTGGCATGGATGGTGTGAACAGACCCCAGAACCACAGGGTGCCAGGACCAAGGCTTAGGCTTCCCAGGTCCCTGTCTTCATGAGCAGCATGAGAGACACTTTTCCCCCTGCTTTCAGCAGTGTCATTTCAGAGATCTCATTAGGTTGCTCACAACCAGATCAGCTGATGAACAAAGACCCAAGCAACTGGCACAACCAGAGGGCACAACACGAGCTGTGCAGTTGGGTACTGACAGATGGGACGCAGCGGTGGGAGGCTTGGTGGGACTGCTGCTTTCTGGAAAGGGTTGCACGAGGCTGGGCCCCTGGCTAGAGATGCCTGCTCCGTGCTCCAAACATCATAACAGGGAGATGGGATGGAGCAGCTGAAGTTCCCCCCAGCACTGCAAGTGGTCAGAACAAGGTGCTGCTCCTCTCCAGCTTGGCAAAACCAGGCCGGGTCCAGGCCTCCAGGCCAGGTCCAAGTCATGGCTTTATTCAGGGCTGCTCCTGGTTGTGGCTCACAGTGATCAGTTGAAGCACGCAGGCTTTGTACCTCCTGCACCCCAGGTTGAAGCTGTCCCCAGGCCACCAGCAGGTGAACAGCAGTGGAAGAAGCTCTGCTCTTCTTTCCCATGGCTACAGCCTGAAAGGTTTCAGCAGAAGAAAAAAAAAAAACTCTTCTAACTGCGTGAGCTCTTCTCTTAGCAGAGCAGAGATGCTTAGGCCGATGTCTATAAATACCTGAAGGAAGGATGCAAAGGAGTTGGAGCCAGGCTCTTTTCAATGGTGCCCAATGCCAGGGCAAGAGGCAGTGGGCACAACCTGGGACACAGGAGGCTCCATCTGACCACCAGGAGCACTTCTGTGTTGTGTGGGTGTCTGAGCACTGGCACAGGTGGCCCAGAGAGGCTGTGGGGTCTCCTCCTTGGGGATCTTCAGAAGCCGCCTGGACGTGGTCCTGGGCAGCCTTCCATGCCTGGACTCGGAGGTCCCTTCCAACATCATCCACCCTGTGATTCTGTGATCACGCTATCTCGAGCCAGGGGACCCTTGCTCTCTGTGCTTTCTTTTGTTATTTATGTGGCTGGAGCACCCTGAAAACCTTTTCCTGCTGTTAAATTGTTGCTGAAATACAGCTGATGGATGAAATTTTTAACCAATTTAAAGTGAAGCCTTTGTGGGGAACAAAGTTCAGTGCATTTCCCAGATGTTAGGTTTGATACCCTCATTAGGAAGAGCTACGTTGCATGCCATCTCTCTAATTTTGCATATTTTTAATGAGCAGCAGGCATCTGTGGCACCATCACCTGACTATTGGTTGTTGCAGTTTGTCTGCAACCCACAGGAGCCTGTTCAGCTGTAGGGGGGGTGGCTCCTGTGCAAGTGACAGGGAAGAATTGCTCTTCCCCATGCAGCACAAGGGTCCTGTGTTGTGCTGTAGCTGAAGTCTTCAGCACCTGGAGCACAGCTCAGCTGTGAGATCTCTGATCTGTTTTTTGTTGTTGTTGTTTGTTTGTTTTGGTTGGTTGTTGTATTTGTTTACACAATGTTATTTCATGTGAGCTCTCATCCTGCTGCATTCTGCTCATGCTGAAGACAGCTTGCATTCCGCCCAAACCCTGGGCACAGCCAGGTAAGACCTTAAGCCAAGTCTGTCTGCTGGTGTTTAATAATGAAGGAAATAAACGTGGTGAAAGCATGCAGCTTTAGATCCGCTCATCAGCAGTTTCTACACGTTCGTCAGCAGTGAGGTGAAAACAGCATCTGGCTACAGAGCAATGTGCAGGGCTTGGAAAGGTCTCTGTGCCCAGCAGAGCAGCAGCATCTGGATGTGAGCATTCGACACACACCCAAACCAGTCAAAAGAAGAAAACTCTGGCTGCACATTCCAAGAAAAGCTAGTTAATGCAAGTGCATTGTAGTGCTGTAGTTTTTATAGTAATGTGTAGGCTAGAGGCTGAAGCAACAGCTGATTTCCAGCACCCCTGATGCAGGAGTCTGGAGCTGGAGGCAGGGCAGGGGGGTGATGCAGCGAGGCCTCGCCTCTGGCAGGCCGCGAGTGGCCTCCTCGGCCGCTGGCAAGATGAACGGGCTGACAGGAGCTGGAAAAAAGTCTCTGTGTCACAGTGCCTACGTCTGATTTAACCCAGGGCTGCCCAACGTGGTGTAGGCCCCACACGTCCCCCTGTGCCCTGCGGCAGGCCCAGCGGTGCTGGAACACGTTGTCCATGTGCCCCGCCACTGGAAGTGGTCACAGCCAGGTTGGACGGGGCTTTGAGAGGAAGGTGTCCCTGCCCACGGCAGTGGGGTGGACTCGGTGATCCTTCTGAGTCCCTTCCAACCCGAACCTAACTGTGGGTCTACGAGGCAGCCCCTCCAAGGCAGAAAACACCCATTGCTGCCTTCTGGTAGGGCTGTACCACAAACCTCTCTCTACCACAGCTGCTAAGCTCTGCCTGCATACAGGCAAGCATCTTCCTTATACCTGCTGTCTGCCTTGGCTATTTAGTGCTGACTAAATAGAACAACTGCTGCCAAGCACCCTGGGAACAAAAAGCTCTTCTTTTGGGGAAGCTCCTAGGCCTGGCACCATGTACTGGTGATGGGCTCATGGCAGTCGAACTTCCCAGCAGCACGAACCTCGGCCACAGCTTGCTCCATTGTCACAGAAGGAGTTTTTATCCAGAGAGTTCATAAGAGATATGAACAGCTATGATTCATTATTTATATATATCTTCAAAAACAAAAATGATAAAAAACAACAAACAAAACAAAACAAAAACCAGTTTTATTATGTCTATCTGAATCAGCTTCTTCCTGTGACTGATCAAGTCTTCCAGAAATGGTGAAGGATAGGAAAGAGACAACAGACAAACAACAGTAGTTATTTCAATGTTTCATTTTTTGGTAAACAAACAGAAACCTTATAAGCCAAGCAGTGTCATGGCCCTCTCCCTCTCCTCTCCCCCTCCTCCTTAAATAAAGATGTAAAACTGTGAGGTGCACTATGGCAGGTCATTTTAAGGGTCTGTGCGTATTTAGCAGTAGAAGGAGGAAGAGGATCTATAAGAAGCAAGCATCATCAACAACAAAAAAACACCTGAAATCAGAGCTACAGCAAGACATCGCCATCTTCTTCCAGACCCGTTACCCACTTTCTGAAGTGTATCATTGCCTTTCTGCTACCTGGATGTGTTATTTACCCTGATGCATGCTCTAGATCCTTAGTGACATACTAATTCTTACTTGTTTCTCTATTCATGCCCTTAACTTTGCTTCAATAAATACGAAGTGCATACCTGGAGATATTCATTGCTTTTATGAGAATGCTCATATTTTCTTCTTGTTTCTTTCTGGTCTGCTATCAGGTTCAAAATCAAAAGAAACTGAGGTTTTATTAAAAAGACATTAAAAAAATCGCATTTCCTTTTAAGATGCCAAATTCTCTTGATAGTAGTCCTTCTGACTGCTGTTGTGTTGCTATGGTGATTACTAGCCCATTTAAGCCACTTTAAAATGGTAATGATGAGTAAGAAAAAGGGATTCATAACAACATCATTAGCATAGCTATTTTTGTGTGTTTCATGAGATTAGGAAATGGTCAAAGTCGGTGAATAATAGATTGATTTATTTTCAATTTTCTGCGGACCACTAATGCTCTAATGGAAAACAGATCTGACGCAGGCTGCTATCAGACGCATCAGTTCAGAGCTCTGCAATGCTAAAGCTACCAGACATTTGTCATCTCCAGTGGTAGCACAAACCACCTTGAACTAATTAAAATACCTTCAGAGACATCCGACATTGTTGGCGTGACATCAGACTTACTCTGTGAGAAACCTGGCCCCGCTGCTGTGCTATCAGGGAAGGAAAACCTCTGAAGGTGTTAAATTAGCTCCCAAAGTTTGGGGGCTGATCAACTTCTCATGGCCCTGGAGCGAAGTGGCAGGACTCTGTGCCATCACCATCAGCACTTGAGCTGGAGCACTACAGAGGTGATGCTGTGCTTGTGGAGTAGCTCTGAATTAGGAAGCTGGTTGGGAGTATCATGAGGGCTGAAGGAGAGCTCAGCTTCAGGGCTTGGAGAGGGAACAGGCATGGAGGAGACCCCAGGCACTCACAGTAGGACACTTCTCCGCCTGTCATGATGTACGTCTTTGCTAGGGGACTTGAATGAAAGACATGAATAATGCTGGCATGAGAAGTGCCTGATGAGGTTCGTGTGGAGGAAGGCAAGGAGGACAAGGAGAAGTGCCTGCCCTGGCTGGGACAGGAGCAGGAGATGTGCCTTCAGACAGCACCAGTGGGGGAAGCTGGGTCTGTCCTTACAAACCTGCATTTCTTTTGGTCTTTTGGTGACTGCTTCAAAATATAGTAACATATTTATCCCTTTAACGGGTAAAGTAAATGTATTTGTTATCAGTAAAAATCATTGCATGGGCAGTTATGGTTGATGCCAACAGGAGCTCTGATGCCCTTGGTGCTTGGAAGGACGCTCCCCCCTGCTGACGGGACAGAGGATAAGGACGCTGTACCAGGGAGGAGTGGCTGCTGTAGGCAGGGGATGGGATAGCCATTGTCTCTTGGCCATCAGCAAGCAGGACGTGAAAACAGGTCTGACTCGAGTGCACCCTGCAGCTCCATTTCCCTACAAACTCTGTCGACTACAAATTCATCCTCACTGAGCTAATACATCAGGGAATGAGCTCCAAAATCTCCTGCTTTATGGAATATGTATTACATAAAAGAGATTTTAGTGACTAAATCTCAAGTCTCAGATACCAGAGATACCTTTCCTTACTTTGCCTCATAATAGCAACATTGCCATATATTAAATGAAAGGAATTTGTCAAAAATGCTTTTACGAACTTCAGGTTCACTTTCGACAGTGCTAAGGGCACCAGTATCCTCCTGCTCAGTGCTACAGAAAGAAGTTAAGATATGCTAAAAATGCTGGACCTAAAAAAAATCCTTGTAGCTTATTACCAATATCTGCCCAGGCCAGCAGACTGCTGCCCACCCTTTCAAGCAAGTACGCTGTTGTCTGTGCTGGCTGCAGGCCCTTGGTCCCCAAGATCAGGGTCAAAGAGATGCCCCCCAGCAGGAGCTGCATTTGGAGAGCACGATGACCAGGGATGTGGTGGCAGGCTTGCAGGGAGGCAGTAGATCTGGATGAGCTGTTTGCTTTGTAGTCAGATGTAAAAATGATCGTGCCTGTTGCAGGCTGAAATCATCACTGCTTGCACTGGCAAAGATAAAATCACCCAGTGATCCCACTTGGAAAAGTGGGGGAAATACAGGATTTTTCATGTGTTTTCCTACATGCCAAAGTGGGATACAAGAACTTCATTTTAATTCAAGCTGCACAGCTTGATATTTTCCTTTATCTCTTCCATGCATATGGGGCTTCTATGCAACTAGCAAAGCAAGAAAAACAATATGAAAATTAAAAAGAGAGCAATAATATTTTTGGCTTGCTGAAATTTCATCATACACTTCATCACAGAAGTGATGGAGTGGAGATAGACTCAGCTTGTCACTTTGGATGCAGGCAAAGGGAAAGGTAAATGAAAAGACTAAGAATGAAGGTGTTGGGTCACTATCTGTAATAACACATCTAATTCTGTTGTTATTCCATCTCCAGACTGATCTGGGGAATTTGTTGAACTGCGAATTTCTGTACACATATAAAGTTCACGCTTCAGTGCACAGCACTGATTGCTCATCAGAGGCCTGTGAACGAAGGCAGTGACTGCAGAAATTCAGTTCTCCTGTAATGAGCTTGTCTAAAAGAAAGAAGAAAAAGGATTAAAGTCAGTAATAAATCATGTGTGTTTTATTTTCTATTATAATCTTTCTTGCAAACATGTTAGGTTTCCCTCTTAAGAGTTCAGTACAAATGATTATGTATTTTTTCCTCCTTTAAACATAGCACCAGATTCATTCTCTTTGTTACAGATGTAGAATAGTCAAGGGAACAAACCTAAAATCCTGAAAGCTTACTTATTGCCTGTGATATTTCAGTGAAGAAAGCCTTCCTGTTACCAAATTAACCAGCTTCCTCCTCTGTTTCTTTCACTAACAGATGAACAAGTCAGCAAGACAGAAAAAAATTGCTGTTGAGTCTCCTCTTTAGTAATTGAGCAGGGTAGGGGAATCTTCCTTGCAAGCTAGTGAAGGCAGCAGTGAGGAGCACAGTGTTTGCAGGGGGTCTGTGAGCTGCAGCACCACAATGAGTGTGAAATGTGGCTCTTTTTCTAGTAGGGAAATTCAGCACAGCAAAAAGGGACTTTTAAACAAATGAGACATTTGGAAACTGTTCACACAAACAGGGCGAGCCTGGGAGTGTGCTTTAGAGCAGTGGCAAGGATGAGAGCTTGACAAGAACAGTTTTCTATTCCTTCACTATTGTGTTCAAGGGTATCAGAGCTTCATTCATTTTTTCTTCTTATTGCAGTGTTTATTGAGGACAGCTGAATCCTGTTCAGCTCTGCAAATAACAGCTTTCTATTTGCTTGTGAACCAGCCATTAGAGCAAGCGATGGTCTTTCTTAGAAGGTTCGCAGCAAACAATCCTTTCAAACAGAATTAAACTCTGCAGGTTTTGGTGCCATTTCTTTGAAATCCCGCCTATGTAATCTCTGGTGACTGCATTTCCACAAGGTGGCCGGCTGTACTGCTTCATCTCGGCTCCCTTTCTGCAGAGAAAGTGCATTTTTTTTTTTTTTTTTTTTTTTCCTTGATTGCTGACACAAGCCATTAAAAAGTCGATGTTTGCCAGTTCCTACCACAGGTATAGCCCGCTTTTAATTAAGCCTCTAAGCTACTGCAGATTGTTTATTTTCCACAGCCAAGCAGAAATTAGGTTTTTCATCCCAGGGGAAAAACAGGTTCTTCAGCATTTGTTGTTTTGTCCTAAAGCAGGCTGAAACATTCACGTGAGCATAAACACGGGAAATGAAACATTCAAAGCCAGTACCTAATGTGGGAACAGCTAGAAGTTTGTGCTATAAGCTGTGATCTATAGCACGGATGTATCCCTGCAGCTGCAGTCCGTGGGGGTGCGTGTTGATGTCCTCTCTGCTCCAATTGTCTCCTGTGGCATTAGTCTTCAGGCTTTGCTGCCTCACAGCCAAAAACCCCGAGGAAGGAATGCCAATTAGGCACAACCTACTTTACTTTCCCTCATTTACTTCTGTGGGACCTTGTCAGCTCCTTGAGCACACGTGCAGCATCTGAAAGGCTGAGGCTCAGAGGGTTGTCTCTTCAGTGGAATTACGTCTCACGTTATTTAACCACACTCATGATAAATTAAAAAAATCCTTTTGATAGAAAGCTCCGATGAGATTTATAAACTTATTTGGTAGTGGCTTCAAATTTCCAGTTTTAAAAAAGAGTCTTATGGAAGTCCCCACATTCCTACACGGACCCATACTATGTTCTCTCAGTTGCCTTCAACATCTCTTTTGACTCCTAGATTGCTCTCATATTAGATAGGATCCAATTAATATTTTTAGGTTTTGCAGGATTTATTCCTAATCAAGCACTATGAAATTATTAACAGAAGCTCTGGGAACAATTAATGTTCTTCATGCCTAAGGTCAAAATAAGTTTTCTTTCCCTTTTTATTTGTTTTAGTACACAGATCTGCAGCATCTATGGAGCATCCAGTGAATCACTGCCAACACTCATTTCAGATCTAGAAGAAAAAAATGCAGAGAGGGATTAACCTGATTCAAAGCATTTCTAAAAATACAAATCAAGAAGAATTAAAAATCTGGATAAGATGAGGAGGAGCTCCTGCAGAAACTCAATGTGATGCATTGAAGGAAAGGACATCAGTGGGATAACATCATAGCCTGCAAATACTTTCAGGTTAGCAGAAGAAGAAAAGAGTTCTTCAGAGACTGTAAACTAAATGTGTGAACTGGCAGGTTAGATACCATGGCAAACTGACCAGCATGAATATCAGACTAGGCCATGATGAAATACTGATCTGGGGCACCAAGCTTCTGGGAACTGGCGAAATGAAACTTTCGATGCGAGGTTGTATCAAACAGTCTTGTAAATATATCAGTGATCAGAAAAGGCTAAGTGGTCTCTCTTTGTCTGGTTTTACAGACATTTGTGGAAAAACAAACCCATTTTTCTCCTGCTACTTCAAAAGCAAACCCATTTTCTGTGGTTCAACTGTGATTTCAGCATTTAGCCTGTTACATGTTCTTTTAGTATTTTAAAAATATTTTTAAATTATCAGTTTTCCATTCAGAGCTGTGAGGAGAGCAATAACGAAGCTCGTTCAGATCTCACTGCTTCCATTTGGGAGAATTTGGGGCCAGACTAGAGCTAAGGGCATACGTGGGGCCAGGTGGCTGGAAGCGCTGCCGGTGGATCCTGCCATAGGATGGGGCTCTCCATTGGGTTTAAGAAAAGGAAGATAAGCAGCCTCCTTCCTAATCTCATGAAATGCCATTTCTTTTATGTCTCTGTGCTATTTTTTAAGCCGTAGGAGAGGGAATTAAAACATATCCATTGAGGTGTTTTGTTATTGTAGTTATTTTCTTGCTCAGGATTGGAGACTACAGTGAATAGCTAAAACAGGTTAGGAGTTTATTAATACAAAATGACTTTTTCCCAACATCTTCCTTGTTTTCCTCCACAGAAAACTTTACTATTTTCTGAAGGCGTTTTATTCTCTGAGAAATAAAGATGCTGGTCCTCCAGCTCCTAGCCTTCACGAGCAAGTAAAAGAAATGAATCCAATGAAAACTTTGTAAGAGAGCATCCTAAACAATCCCCTTCCTCCCAGGGTTCAGGTCTCTTAACGCAGGTTCTCTGCAAAGCCCTTTCTGAGGTCTTTGTGCTTTTGGTGTTTTGTTTTAGATAAGTGTGGAAGTCCTCAGGACAGTTTTTTTTTGTTTTTGTTCTTGTGAAAATGGATCTGCATTTCCCTGCCGTCACCATTAAGGCATCTGAAGGACGTAAAAGCCATCTGGAATTGGAATCAATTAAAAACAAATTGAATCAGATTAAATTCTCTTTGATTCACCACTCTGAAAGAAGCACAAAATTAGAAACAATGATAAAGGAGGAAGAACTTTTTTAAAAAAATGTTCAGTTGAAATCCTCTAAGCCACGGAGATTAATTGAGGCAAAGATTTTTAATTACCATGATTTTTTAAAGAAAATAAAACTCAGTAGTGAAAAGTATAATATTGGATCGTGGTATTCATCAGTTCCTCAGGCTCCTGCTTATGTGGGACAATGACTGAGTGAAGAGCACGGAAGGTGTTTTTGGGACCAGGTATTCCCGTCTTTGGGATGTCCCAGAAACTGATTGCTTCTATCTCACCTGGACACACACCAATTTCTAGTACCCAGAAAACCTTTTTTTGCCCTTCATTAACCAGCTCAGTGGTCTGGAATATGGATGCCACAGCAGTGGATGTGTTAAAAGAGGTAAGGGTTATATGTTCATCTGGCTATGCGCTTAATCTTAATCTGAATGTTGACCACTGCGTGGTTATTCTTATACTTGTGTATGTGCTTGAACATTTTAGTATATTGGGCGTTAAATTATGTGATATTTACAAATGTTATTATGAGTTGCTGTGCCATTAGAGCTTCATTATCTTAATGGAACTTGAAAAGTGGTTAGCTGATGAACATAATTAAACTGGCTATGATTTTGACTAGGGTTGGTATACAGTATTTTCCTGCACCTATACAATATGATGGAGACCCTACAAACACCCTGAGCAATGGGTTCCAATGTTTGACCATCATCACACTCAAAAAAAAAAAAAAAAAAAAAAAAAAAGGTTCAAGTCCTCAAGTCCTGTATTATACAAGTTTAGGCTTCCTTAAATCAGCACTTGATGGCAAAATAGACTTCAATTTAAATACACAAGCATATATTTTTCATTAGATTAAATTTTCACCAGACTTTGTCATATTGTTGCAATAGGGAAAATGCCACTAGGTGGCACAGGTAAACTCCAAAGGTAAGAAGATGGCTGGATACATAAAGCCCTTCTGGTGTCTCAGACACCCCCAAATCAAGGAGTACTTACTGAACTTCAAGAATGTGGTCTAAGTTAGCCAGGATCAGGGTTCAGCTTGGCTTCCCAGTTCACAGCCCTAGGCGTCTCATTTTGTCTGGCCCAGCCTCTCCCTGTCTCCTCATGAGATCTGAAGAAACATTTTTGGCCCTTCTGAAGCCCCACTTGATTCCTCGCAGAACTGAGCCACCCAGACTTAAACAAGTGAGCAGAATGTGGGATTATTGTTTTTTGTTTGCTTGCTTGTTTTGTATTGTTTTCAGCAAAATGGACTGTTATGAACCCCACCCAAAATTTCTTGAAAACAGGAATGATTTAGGTTCTTGAAAATTAAAATCTCTACTGCTTTAGCTTTCTTAGACATTGTACAAACATGTACAAATCTTATGAAGTGTGTTTTTTTGGCAAATAATAATAATAGTAATAAAAAACCATTCAGGTAAGATGGATGCTTTTCAAATACCGAGCTCTATCTTTCAGCAAAGCAGAAGCATCCCATTCTCTGAAAGACGCCTGTGAATATTTGCAGGTTATGAAACACAGAAGCAAATCCTGAGTAGGAAATTAAAAAAAAAAAAAAAAAAAAAAAAAAAAAAAAAAAGATTAACGTCTTCAAACCAAAGCAAACCATTATTTAAAGTACTCATCACGAGATGTCTTCCCTTCAACACCTGTACAGCAGCAGCTCCAATCAGCCCCCTCCAGAACCTGCGCGCAGGTTCCCACCATCCGCGTCCCGTCGTTACCGGGCTGTCAGCACAGTGAGACACTGCAGCATTACAAAACACTGCTAACAGCAGAGCAACGCGCGGGCTTATTGCTGTAAAATACCTGTAGCACTTATTCTGCAAATGAGGTCAGCGGATGCGTTAGGAGCCAAACAGCCTTGCTTTGGGTTAGCTCCGAGCAGAGGATGTGAGAGCAATATCTCCCCAGAAGCACTGGATGGCAGTAGATGCACAACAAACTCACCTCAGACAAAGGCAATTAAATATAGCAAGGCAGAGAGAAGCTGAAAACTTCAACTGCTTCAATGATCAGTTCTTTACAAATGGCTATTATATAATATAATAAGTAACTGTAGTTTTACTTATTCATTAGAGAGTTTTGTGCATGAGTACAATCCATCTGCTTTAAATGGCTTGAGAGTGAAATTAGCTGTCTCAGATGTTATGGGAGTTGCTGAATATCAGTAAGGAGGAAAAACCTTTCTGTTTTCAGGAATATTGCAAGGCGGATGAACTAAAGATTTTTCTTTGAAAATTTAAATAACTGAATATATTTTCTTATTTGCTGAGGTTTTGCAGATTGATTGCTTTTCTGTATGCATAGGCAAATGAGCGCAGAGCAGTCTTTCTGTCAAACTTGATATTGCTTTTTCTTTGAGATTCAGTTGAACTGATAAAAGTAACAGCACTGCCAAGCGCTGCACTGTAAGGCATTTCATTTGATAACACATGACGCTCTGTTAAAAAACCCACCGCCATTTCTGTACACAAGGCAACACAAACCCCTATCAAAAGGCTTCAGCAATCTGCTAATGGGCGGATTTCAGAAAGTAATTACATCTAGGAGCCAGCATCCCAGTGAAATCCCAAGATTTCACTCCCAGGATTTCACAAAGTGCCTGCTCGTGGCCCAATTCTCTTTGGCTTTTGCAGCTGGGGTGCAAATATGCCCCACTGGGGCCAGCTGCATGTGGCACGGGGGGGAGATGCTAAAGGAGAGCTCCTCAGAGCTATCTGATGGCACAGCAGTCTGGGCTTCCTTGAATAATATGCCTTTTAATGCTGTGCTGAGTTGCTAGAGATAGAAATATGTACAGTGGAACAAAAATGCAGGTAGCAGTGATGGGGCTCGGGACTGTATTTCAGCAAGCAATGGCCAAGAAATGGTTTCACAGTGGATAGCTGAGTGCTTATGGCTCCCTCTGACTGAGTGGCTGAAGCACTAAAGCAATCCTTGGCTGCAAAGGAAGAAAATACTGATGAGAGGTGGGAAGAGAAATTATCACTCTGTGAGGCATTAGCAAGAACATTACTGGAACAAACTGACCGCTTCTTGGATCCCCAGTTTAAGGAGCATGCTGATAAATTGGAACGGATTCAGAGAAGTGCTGCAAGAATGATTTGAAGTCTGGAAAAGCTTAGAGAGCGCCAAGAATTCAATATAATTTATCCAGAAGAAGCTTAAGTGCCTTCATCATGGCCTGTAAGTCTCTACCCAGGGAAAAAGGCTTCTGAAGTTTCTGAGTCACTTTAATACCACCGAGACAGGCTGAGGCCATGGGCGGAGGAAGGCTGGAGATCCAGGCTGGAGGACAAGGACTTTTTCAAATCACTTGTGCATTATCTATGAAGAGCTCAGGCTCAGCCGTGCTGGGACAGCTGTGATCAAAAAGAATGAGCATTCTGCGGATGAGATGCTCCTCTGTTACAGCAGTGGGTATCTAGATGAGCAACTTAAGTCAACAGTTGTTTTAGATTTATTCAAGCATAAATATGAGCAGATTTTTGTCTGCCCTTCACCAGACAAACTGTAATGTTCCTAATTTTTCACAGCAATATTAAAACAGAGAGAACTATGCTGCCATAAAATGGATTGAGTAGTACTCAGAAACAACATAATGTAGACAACAAGGTCCTTAGGATAAACAGATATTTTTGTTGCAAATGCAACAGAGCTCTTTTTATATAAAGAAAAGCAGAGATACATCAGATAAAAGCCTCAGTACATAGCTAGATAACAGACCATATTCAATAAGTTTTCTAAACATCTTGTTCTGTCTGTCAGATCTAATGATGACTAGTGACTAGACACCTCAACAAAATGCTGCTTTGCTATTTATTTCTCATTTGTTCTCCTGAGAAATCTCAAAACATTTCCAATTTGATTTAAGGAAGTTTCCCGAAGTCAATTGAACATGCTGTAGAAAACAGTTCACTTTCATGGTCAATATGCAGTCTATAAAGAACAATAAGGAGAAAGTAATTTCATTTTGATTAAGCTAACCTTGTATGTTTATGCTCTACTTGAATTTTAATCCCCCTGTCACCTGCTCTGAAACTTGTTTTGTGTTGAATCCTTTTGTCACATCCAAATCTTCTCTGAGACAGGATATAGGGAGGCACCTAAACTTCTCCCCCAGGGAGGCCAGCTTGGTCAGGGGCCCTGGAGGCACACAGGGGATGAGCACACAGCCACAGATGGTGGAGCCCTGCATGATGAGACTTGTGCTTCCAGCCCATCCCGTCCCACGCTCTCGGAAGTGGCTGTCCTGTTTAAGCATTTCCCTGGCTGCATCTGAAATCATCTTCAGGTAATTTAACTATTTGTGCCAAACAGAATGGGACAGTGAATCACTTTCTACTTCGAGTGCCAGAGTCCCTCAAGCACGGCTATTAGGCTGACAGGAGTGACCTTCTAGACAACCCTCAAATTCATCCCCAACCTCTCAAATGCACACGTCTGCTCACCAGTGTCCAGAAGGGATGCCTGCAAACCCCAGTTACTATTATGGCTATTTGCGGGAAGGAGAAGCAAGAAAACAAAGAGCCTGTGTTCAGCCTGGTAAAATATGGATGGAGAGGAGGTATGCTCTTTGCAAATACACATTCAGGGAACGGGCCTCAGGGAGATTTGGTCTGTGGGATAGCATAGTTGTGGGATGTAAGGTGGACTTGAAAAAACATGGGCTGGAAATTACAAGAAAGATCCTAATCTATTAGAAAAATCAGATCCAGGAATTATGTCCTAGCTGAGGAAGCCTACTTGTCTAAGGTGGACCCAGGTCAGTGTATGAAGGTCATGGTACCTGGCTGCTGAGATGGCAATGGCTGAATGCCACGAGCAGGGAGAACCCCACCACCTCGTGCCTCTTTCTGGCATGCCCTGCTTGTCTGGACTGATCCCTGCCTTTCCAAAGTCTTATGCCAAACAGCAGCTCTGACACCTTTCTGTTCTCCCTGCACACACTGTGGTTGTCCCTGGAGAGGATCTCTAGGTTGTGGTTTTCAAACACGTTGTGGGTAGAGTTAAAAAAAGACACCCAAGCAATAATTTTACAATTAATTTCAGGCCTGCAGTACTTGGCTGATATTTTGTTGCCAGACTAAACTTTTTTTTGTTGTTTGTTTCTAACATCATTAAGTGCTACAGTTTCATGATTTAACACTGGGAAATTTGTATGCGAGGACAAGCCAGCTCTGTGCTTTAATGATACTTATGTATATGGAATTTTAATGAAGATTGCCTTTGGTGGGCCATTCGTCTAATCAAGAATATGTAAGATGCTTCATTTTCTGCGGAGTCTGGAGAGCAGTAAGAGATAGGCATTTGTCCCAACACCACGCAATTGACAGTGTGGCATTTCACATCTGTGACTGGACAGAGGAAATGGGGACAGACCCATACAGCTGTGTCCCAACCTGGGATATTCTGTGATTCTACGGCCTGTGGAAGCTGCTCTGATCTGAGCACTGGGAAAGGCTGGTCAAACATCTGAGGGGACCAAAGGATGCTGAGCCACAAGGACATTTGGGCTAGAGTTTCTTGCCTTGTGCTGGAGGCAGACAGGGCAGAGCTGGTGCCTTGGTGGAGCCCTGGCTTCAGGGACCCCATCCTGGGTGGTAGACAGAGCTGTGGGGTGAGGGTGCTGGTAGCAGAAAGTCCTTTCACCAGCCACCCCCCTGGGATGCCAAGAGCCCTGCGGCAGCTGCGGCAGCTGCGTTAGCTCCCTTCTGGACCAGAACCCCTCCGAGGCTTCTCAATTCTCACTCCTGGTCTGACTTTTCTCCCCAGACTCCTAAAACTACCCCCTGCCACCACCACAGTGCTTCTGCACTCGGCGATGCTGTTTCCCTGTGTCACTCTCTGTTTTAACCTGCAGATTTTAAAACAATTTGGGCCTTGATTTCTGTAGAGATGACGGACTCCTCTGCCTCCAGGTCTCCCTCCCAGACAGCACAGCCAATGTGTTCCTGGCTAGCTGCTGCCCGCACATTCACGTGAGGGCTGTAGCAAGGCTACCCACACCTTTGCTCTGACATGCTGTTTATTTTCCCCCCAGATGCACAATGCACTTTGTTGTTAATATTTATGAGTTTTCCCAGTCCTAAGAGGGCTTCAGAGACATTCATCTGAGAGAGCTCCTTCAGCTACAAGTAGCTGAAACCACTCCCAGGTCACCTTCCTGCATCCCTCAGCGCTCCCTCCGCGTTTCAAGTTCTGGTTAAGAGCTGAGTGGGGGATGTGAAAGGAGAAAACACTGGCAACAGGCACTTGCTTGGCTTGAATAATATGTTTTCCTCATGTTTTCTGGCAATTAGTGGAGGGCTGACATATATATATGTAGAGAGAGAGAGAGAGAGGGAGAGAGAAACTCCTCCTATTAAATTATTTTGTGAATTCCAAATGCCATGCCTTTATCCTTCAGGATGCTGAGCACCCTCCCAACCTATGGGCCCCAAAACCTCCCCACAGGCTGCAGGGTGGGCACTGACTGCCACGCTGGTATGGCAGCAGTCGTGCTGCAGAAAAGCAGGAGCTCTTCAGGCAGGCAGACAAGCAGCCTTGTCACCTCTGCATCGCTCCTATGCTGTTGCAGGCTGTTCCTTGTCAGGTGTGTGTGGGGCTCAGTGCTGGAGGAGTTAACAGCGGCAGCCCTGCGCTGGTGGCAGAGGGCTGGAAAGCATGCTCTTTAGCATAACAGTGCTTTGCCCCCTGAGCAGCATTGCGAGATCAATCATATTTCTATTTTAAATTCACTTCCCTGCCTCAACAATATGCAATGCTTCCATCTCCATGGAAATCCTGGTGTTGTACAGGGTTCACAGCACACAAGGCAGAAGCACAGAAGGCGCATTTTTTTCCATGTAAAGAGCAGGCCCAAATTCTCCAGCAGCTGTGAGGGGCTCCCTGCTGCCATTTACTCATTCAATACGGCTGCTCCACTTTAAATATTTTTAAACACCAGAAACTATTGGGCTTTCCAGCCTTTTGCTGTCTTGAAACACAAGGACCTTGCAGCAGACTCCAGGCTGGTATAAAAGACCTGCAGAGAGGCACAAAACACACTGACTGCCCCTTCATTGGGATGGTTTGTAGATCCCACAAGTGCTGAAGTCACTAAAGAAGGAGGGCTCAGGCTTGCATGAGAGCATCCTTTCTTCCTAAGGTAGAAAAGATCAACTAAGTTACTCATTTTCCCCTATGTATAGGTCTTTTTTTTTTTTTTTTTAACATCTGTTTACCACAAGTTTATAAAAAAAAAAAGTACAAATGGGAGGTGCACTGGGACATCTCTTAGCACACAGTGATTTTTTTTCACCACCAGGAGGTAGAGGACCAGCTCTATGCCGCCCACCTCAGAAAGCTGCTGCAGCTCAAGCCCTGGTCTGCACAGAGCCATCTCCCTGCACCACTGAGCTCCAGGTCCCTGGCCCCAGCTTGTGCCCACTCAGGCAGAGCTGGTTCCAGCCCGAGAGGCTGTGCAGGCACACAGGGGTAGATGGTGGTGGGAAGAAACCCCGAGCATTTTGTACACACTGGGGGTGAGAGGTGGGGAAGCCAGTGTGATGCTGGTGGCCGGGCTGCTCTCTGTCTCTGGTGGGATGTGAGCTTGGCTATGGCTCTTCTCCTTTTGGGAGAATGTGGAGAGTGACAGTAATGTCTTTTTGTGGAAATGCTTTGAAATGTACAGATAAAAAGCCACTACACAGAGGCTAAGGACTGTTATTGTTACTTCTATTCACACAGCACAAGCTTGAAGCACTCTCCTGCTTCTGCTCTCATTTTTAGCACAAATAGGAAGAAAAAAAATACAGATCTGAAAGGATGGCCAACCTAAATTGAGCTGCCTTACATGAGATTAAAGTTGTTTGAATGAGGTGATGTTTTCCAATCGCCTACTGAAGCTCCCACTGGCATCAGCTATGGCTTTGCTCCCATTTCTCATGGACATCTGACGACTCCTCACTTGCAGCGCTGGCTGGTTCTGCCCTTGCAGGTTGTGGAGGAGAGTGCTTCTCCCCCTCCATAAGCTACTGGTTTGAGAGGTTTCTTCTAAGGCACAGTTTGTGACCCAGTCAGACTGAGACATTGGATCAGAAGCAGATGTTTGTTATATCAGGGTAAAGATAAAGGAGCAGCTTGGAACTTGGTGGAGTTGTATGGGATGGAGACATCAAACAGGCAAGCAACCCCAGTCACTGGGGTTTGTTGCAGCTGGTCATATCAGCACAGATTCACACTTTGATGTAAATGTATATATATTTTAATGTATTTAACTGTACATAAAGACCCTGAACAGCATGTCATGTGGCCAACTCAGGGCTGCTGTGTGCTGCTTCTGTACCATATACAGGCCTCATGTACCCCAGGCAACACCCACACAGCAATCCTTTCACCCCCAGATGGAAAGGTTTTCAAATAGCTTCCCCACCCACAGCTGTAGCGTGGTGCCAGAGTCTTCACAGCAAGTCCCTATGCCATGTTGTCATGAAGAATGATGGCATTTCCTAGAAAAGACCAGCCCTGCAGAACAGGCCAGGAGAAAAATGGGCCACAGCAGGTGATCAGTGGTAAAGAGGCAGAAGGATGCTTGCCTTGCACTTGCCTGGCTTCCCAGAAAAGGCTGCAGTGAAAGTTAGATGGGGAGAAGAAAGAACAGACCTTTTAAAATTGATAGGCAAATACTAGCTAATGCTTATTGAGAAAAGCTGATTATATGAGGATGAATATGGTATCAGGTATAACAAGGAATTATTGGGTTTATTTTAAGCTGATTTATTTTAAAATAATTTCTGAGCTCCTGAGGAACCGCATAAATATTGTCATAGTATTTTAGAGCAATAGCAAAAGATCTGCTTTTTTAATAGAGCTTAAAATTTGTCTCTAGACCACATTGACTTTGTCTATGGGCTGGGGAACTTCGGCTTTTCTGACACGCACAGCCCAAACTGGAACTACTAATAATGGAGTTACTCTCAAACTAAATTCCTGTGGAATATTTTAACTCTTTTCAGTTGGACTCATCCGGTAACTCTGGGTGAGTTGCTTCTGTCTGTCTTGAGAAAGAAATCACCAAGTTCCTCTCACCTGACTCTGGATGTCCACAATGTCTTCATCTGAGCTAGCCCAGGTGATTCTCCTGATTGCAAGGGACACAAACAGAACACTGACCCATCCCACCCAACAGGAGCTGTCTGGGTGCTTCACATGTCTGATGTACCCTCAGCATCACCCTGAAGGTGACACTGCTGAGGTCAGGGGAGATTGTCCCTGCTGTTAGCCTGTAAACAGCGACTCCAGGTGATGGAGAACACAGCTTCTTTGAAATGGCCTGCCCTGCTGAGAGGGACAATCGCACCAGAAGATCTGGGCTCTGTGGTCAGGCTGGGTCAAGCAACCCATCAGACAGGGCCTGGGCTGAGCTTCGTAGGAGGCACAGAGCCCCAGAGATCCCACCCAAGGATGTCTGTCTCTTGGTCTCCTGAGCTGTTTCCCTTGTTGTGAAGCAGAAAATGCCACAGTTGTAAAGTAGAAAATGCCCATGAAGCACACAGGCTAGCTTCATGTTTTGACAAGTTTGGGATTCCCAAAGAGAAGCTGCTCCTGTGACTTCTACCACTATAAGTCCCAAGGTTATTACAAATGCAGAAATTGACACCCTTGTCTTTATAGCCTGTGAAAAACCTGATGGAGTTATTTTTATAAATGAGTTGCATATTTTTATGGGCTTAACCTTTTATCCTGAAACTTCTCATAACTGTTTTATTAATGCTCAAGAGATCTGAAGTACAGATTGCTCAGCTTAAATAGTGGAGGAAATTTAAATTACAGTTAAGACTTGGCAGGAAAACTAACCTGAGCCACAGCTGCTGCTTGGAACGAGTGGCTGCTGGGTTATGTCACCTGCCACTGACCATCTGCCTGGAAAATGTAGACTTTGTACATTGATACATACTTCGTGTTTTCCAGTGATGGGGATTTTGTAGCTAGACGGTAACCCTTGACTTCAATATTCATTGAGATGTGTTGTTTTTTATTCCCATTAAATGCCTTCTCTCATTCTGAAACTTTACACCACTCCCATGATAAAGCCCATTTAGTCTGAAACAAGGATGTGGAGTTACTTCTGTGTCCCCAGATCCTCAGCAAGGGCACTGTGCAAGCCCTTGTCCCCCCTGGAGCTGAGCAGGGCATGGTGGCCCAGCTCTGTGCCACGATAAATTTTGTCACAGTCAAAAGCTGGTATTTGGTCAAAAGCTGGTATCTTGAAGAGTAAAGTCTTCCTCCATTACAAGTTGCAGTACCAAGAAAGTGAGTTAAATCAGAGACAACCCAAATTATTAAATTTGAGTTGACTTCTAACTTAAGCTTTCACCCAATTCTTCAAATGCTGTGTTAAGGTAAAAATTGATAATTGTCTTTAGAATGCCATGACGATTCACATTACTCTCATTCTCAAGAAAGGTAAATGAGGACTTTGGGAAATAATTAAAGCCCTAACCCTCTCAAAAAGGACAGGCAGAAGGGTAAAGCCAGCTCCTGAATCTTGGGCTAGGGAGAAGAGGCAGAGAGCTGCAGTGTGCCTCAGAGGAATGTGGCACATGCAGTGGCAAGGGACAGGGAGCCATCACACCTGGGGATGAGCAGAAGATAGCAACCAGTTCCTCTTCCTCTGTAAATAGAGGAAAAGTGCATGGGGGATGGACTGAGCCCAGGAGGAAAGATTGAACAGAGATAGCCAAAGATCCCTAAGGAAACCAGAAGCAAGGCTTTCAGAAGATGTAAATGAGAGGGTCATGGTGTGAAAGCAAAAGATGACTTTTCTTTCCTTCCTTGTGTGTATATAGAACTTTGCTGAGCATTTTTCCAAGCTCACAGGATTCATATGTCAGCAAGGGCAAATAGTATGTGTTAATTCTACCTCAGGTCTGGACCAGATGGTGCTCACTAAGGCTATCATTGGCATTGTGGTCAGGTGAAAAAGGAACTGCATAAATGGATTTCTTGGCTAATTTTACTAAGCTCAGGTGAGAGGCTTGTGTGAGCTAAGTTCACATGAGTTAAGGTTCGTAGTGTCATCTGGGGCCATTTGGCTTAATCCTGCAATCAAAGCAGAGCCAACTTTGAAGTTAGCTTCAACTTCAAAGCTAGATCATATTGCTCAAGGTCATATCATGAGCTACATAGCATACACCAAAGCTACACGACTCAGGGAGGCATGCAAAATACCTCAGGGAGGTATTGAAAGATTAGGGCTTCCTTCTGCCATTGGAGTCTCTGAGGAAGACTAGTGTCTACAACCTGAGCAATTTACTGATTGTTGAACTAGAGATGCCATCACCTGGTACAGAGTTATGTTTACATTAGAGTCTGTGAAATCCAAGGTTAGAAACCTAGTATGTTACCGAGTCCTGCAGTATGCAGCCTCGGAGTGAGTTTGGTGCCTTTGGCATCATGCACATTACAGTTCTTCATGTAACAAATGCGGGATTCCTGTGACAGAAATGCTTGTGCCATTGCTGGGTCCTGCAAAGCCTGTTTGCTGAGAAGAGGAACAGCGTTCACTGGGTTGACTGATTTACTTTAGGGTTGGTTGCATTTCCTCATTTGTAAGGGTATGAGATATAGATAGTTATAGGTTAGGATTTAGGAATCGGGCTGTTTTTTTTTTTATTATTTATTTATTTATTTATTTTGAGATCACTGCACATCATGCTGTGCTACTACGGAGCTCAGAAATCATTCTGATCTATTGGCCTCATTTCGTAACAGCCTTCTTTTGTACCTGCAGTCACTGCAGGCTCTCAGTCAGGGTAAAGGAACCACTTCTTCCTTATCCTTAAACAGTGGCATCTGTTCCACCACTGTTAGCTCCCACATCAGTCTAGCATGTTTAGTTGTCTCCTGCCTGCAGAGGAGACTTTTCCTTCTGTCAAAGATCTATCATAAAGTTTAACCTTTCGCCGTAGTTAAACTCAAGGCCGTAAGGAAATAAAACACTGAATTGTCCACTGGAGCCTATCCCAGCCCAAATCCTCCAGCTATTGTGAAAGGCAGGGGAGAAAAACTAAATTATTCAACACATGCGGTCCCCACTCATAGCCTAAATCAAATGCTGAGCCTTCAAAGACTAGCTCATCAACTAGAACTTAATCATAGCCCACCAACGTACAGCATCACAACTCTGATTAATTCCACCTCCTGCCATGTTACAGTAAGTGATGTCATTTTTCTCCCCAACAAATCCAGTATATGTTAATTCTAGCACGTAGCCTTCCCTTTAGCCCAGATGGCCTCCCTGAAAGCCTGCTCAGGAAGCCTCCTTGTCCATCTCCCAGGGCCCTCAGTTAATTGAAATTGGCATGCCTGAGGGCTCGGTGCCAAGGTGGGTACAGACATGACTGACACCAGGATGGGAGGTGTGGCTCTTGACCGGAGGACTGGGCCTTGAAAAGCAGGAAGGGTGGGCCAACAAGAGACTCATTAATTTTACAATGAACAAGGCCTGCACCTGGGATGAAATAACCCCATGAAACCCTGCAGGTGAGCAACTGAGCAGGCAGCAGCTCTTCAGAACAGGTCCTGAGGTTGGTTGTGAACATTAAATTGTGCCAGTGCTGTACCCTTGCAGCCGGGGAGAGCAGCTTCATCCTGGGCTGCACCAGTGAGGACACAACCAGCAGCCCTCTGCTTGGAACTTGTGAGGTCTTTTCTGCCTTCTGCGCCCACTTTTGGATATATCTGCTACAAGGAAGAGATCACCAAATGGACAGAGTCCAGTGGGGAGCCTCTAGGACAGTTAGAAAGCTCAAGCACACAGTGTATTAGGAAGAGCTGAGGAGGTTTGGTTAGCCATGAGAAGAGAAGGCTAAGAGGGATGTAATTGCTGTCTCCCACTACCTCATGGGATGGGGTGGTCAACGAGATGACAAATGCAAACCCTCCTCAAAGATGCAGAATGAAAGGACAAGAAGCAACTGTCATGGGATGCAACAAGGCAAACACCAACTGAACATCAGGACAGTTTTCAAGGAGAGTGCAAATGCACTGGGAAAGGCCCAGGGAAACCTGCTCTGCTTCGAAGCTTGCCCTGCTTTGAGCAGGAGGTAAGACCAGAGGCCTCTGGAGGGACGTCCTTTCTCATCAGAACTGTTCTGCAATTATCTGGTTCTTCCTTTTCACTCCTTGGACTTAATTCCCAGCAATAACTGGTACGACAGGGACCTATCAGACCTGGGAAATTAATCATTTATTGTTTATCTGCATTGTATTCTGCCAAATCCTCCATGCTAGAATCAAGACAGATGCCTGCAGGGTTGAATTACTTGTATTTTATCGAGCAAAGTTATTGTTTATGGCATTACAGCTAAGACAGAGATGGAGTGGGATAAAGTGCTTTCAGATCTTGGGGCCTGCAGGGCCATATTTATTACCATATCTCTGGCTATATCTATATCAGTATATGTGCTAGGATATGTGATTGGCTATTTTTTTTGTTTTTTTAACAAAGTCCCTCGTAGGGCATTGGCCTGAGCTGGCTGGCTCAGACAGCACCAGGGCACAGTTTGGGGCATAACACAGGCTGGAGGAAAGAGCCAAGACTTCTTTTAAGAAGTAGGGTGAAGACTTGTGCCTATGGGTCGATGTTTTGTGATTTGTTGTGCTCTGGGATAGGTCACTGGGTTGTTATTCACAAGATGTTTGGGTTTTAGGTATCTTTTGGGGAAACCATGTGTGAAAGAGCTGGGGTAACATCTTGAGGTGCTGAAGGATCGGAGTGAGGGCTGGTTCCCCTGGGACACAGCTTCCTGCAAGATGTGTTTCTGGCTTAAAATTAAGGTCTGCTTAAAAAACATGAATTAAGAGCCTGAAGAGGGTTTAGCATTGGCAGCCCTGTGAGGCTCCTGTGGGGTGGCAAGGGCTATTGTGAATTTCTGGTGCATAAGGTATTGTTATACTAGGTTTTCTAGCTGAAACCACCACTCCTGTGGGCACAGGACTTCACCCAAGCCTTTGAAGACTTAAAACATAAATCTAGCTCTCCAGGCCCTTCCTCATGCTGACATATTAATGCTGAAAAACTCTGAAACCTCTCAGAAAAAAAGACATGGTTTGGATTTGGATCAAGGTTCCAGGGTACCTGGGGGCAAGTGTGAAATGCTCAAATGAGGGATGAAAGCTGGATGAATGTACTCTGGTAAATGATAAGCTAAATTTCTTCCTGGAATCATCCGTGTTTAATTCTGGGGGCACAGAGGTTTTGCTGGGCAGGGTTTAAAGCTAGAATTGGGGCTGAGGGCTAGAGGTAGAAGCAGTTATTTACAGAATCTTACAGGAGTGATAAAGTTAGAATGAAGCTTGATTCTCAGAAGAACTGGGTTATAGTTTGGTGATAATTAATTATTGTTAATTTTAGGGTTAATGCTAGGCTTGAGGTGAGGGCAAAGAGGTTGTGCTACCTGTTGGATTCTGTGAAATCCCGAGGAAGGAAATGAGGCTCATGTGGATATGGGTGAAGGAATTGTTGTACCTCTTCTTAGACTGCGTGAGGATTTCATTATGGCAGAGAAGTTAGATCACTACTGGATTTTGCAATATGTGCCGCCATAGGATAAGTATACATGAAAAAAAATAGATAAATAAGCAAAGTTGAGAATTGGCAGGGAGGCTTCAGTATAGAAAGTGTCCAGGAGAGAAAAGCAAGGGCTGCAAAGCATAGAGCATCGGGGAGCCTGTCCAGGTGCTCTCTGTGTCCAGCGCTGGCTTCTTGTTCTAGCTTTGTCTGCTATCACAATGTAAAATCCAACTAGTAAGGCAACGTCCTTTTGTAGCCAAAGTTTCCAGTTCAAAAACAACTCGTATGCTTTTGAAAATGGTCCAGATTTAAAGGGACTGACCTTTTTTTTTTTTTTTCTCTGAGCATTGGGCACTATATTCACATCGCATGGAAGTGTCCATATACAACTTTGATAAAAGGATGAAATGGAAGAGTACCCACTGTAATTTTCCTGACCACAGAGGGCAATGTTTAATATTCATGCTTTGGATGTATTAAAAGATAAAATATGAATCAAATAGCGTGACTGGAAGCTGGTTTCTTTTGGAAGAAAGTAGAAGTTGAAACTTTTATGCATCTGCACATCAAAGCGTTATTACTAGCTAAGGTTTCTTTTTATAATTTAAGCCCATATCTGAATTGAATTTCAATGGGTTGGTTGTACAGCATATTCCAATCTCCATATCAGTCAAATTTGATGAACACCCCAAAGCTCAGTGGCTGAGAAAGAGAGAAGAAAAAGCCTGCCTAGGAACATCAAATGGGAGTGCAGGCCTGATATCTTTTGTCAGTAGAAAGATTGTTTTAATACCCTGTCGGTCACAGTAATAACCTTAAACAAATAGATCACTTGTATTTACTTTGTAATATCAGTGCTTTTACAAGATTGACTACCTAGTGGGATTGTCTGTACAAATTTCACAGTTGTCCCCAGGCAGCTCTGTGAAGAGGACACTTTAACTCCATATGCCACAGAAAGATGCCTTCAGTGACGCTCTATGAATTAATCATATCCCCAGGGGCTATGGGAGGACAGTCATAGAAAAATCCTGCTGGAACGACTGGGAGAGCTCCAATGAGCTGTCTCAGCACCTGGCTGCTCTGTGCAGTGAGGAGCAGTTGTATTGAATAAACTGCTACCAGGGTGAACAGATAGAGCTGAACCTCACGGAGCTGCTGGGGCAAGAGATGGAGGCGAGCTGAGACCACATGATTTTTATTACAGATCTGTATGGGCTCCCCACCACCTGAGGCCAGGGGGGTTAGAAGAAAGAAAAGGCAGTAAACATTTGTCTAGCAGATTACTGTTTTCCCCTAATCCCTACCACTGCTCATGTGTTACAGAGAGACTTTAAGGACAAGCCGCGTGTACTCCTTTTTTTGCTCTTAAAATTGCTAAGTGATGAGCTGAAGGTTTTGATGAACAAGTGACTTTTTTCTTTACTGGTTATCCATTACTTCTCAGCTTCTAGGATCATACCCTCCACCCTGAGGCCATGCCAGCCATTCCCAGGAAACACAATGCCAGTCCAGCCTGTGCATCCTAGGAATGTGGGGTTAACTGCCTGACGTGAAAAGGTAAAACGATCACCGAGACCGCCTATGTTTTCTATTCTTGTTATTTACAGCAGGCTGTGTCAGTTCTGGCTCAATTTTCTTTCATCTTTTCTGGGCAACAGAAGTTTTCCTTTTAGATGAACATAAATAAAAACCTTTCAGAGTAATGATGCTTGCATGGAGGGTGTGCTAACCTACAGGAGTGTGAAGTAGGTTTACATTCAGGGAACAACATATGCATCAGGATTATTCACCCTCCCTCCCTCCATGTGAAACCTTTTCCTCTTTTGTTTCCATTTGTGTGAGGTACCAGTTCATTACTCTCAGACATTTAAAATGCATCCAGTGCAAGTTAATGCATCAGCTTTTTTTTAAATGCTTTTCAATTGGTCTGTTTCTACTGTATTTTAAACCTGTTTTTCCCTGTCAAGATAGATCTTGCTAGATAAATATGAGCACAGCTCTGGTTTTGTATTTCACTGCACCTGGTTCTGAATTCACAGGGTCTAATTCACCACTCCAACCCTGCCAAGGAACACCCAGGAGACCACTGGTGGAAATCCTGATTTATAGCTATAGAGAAAATAGGAAATCAGATCACTGGTTAAAGCTTTAGACATGCCAGGAACAAATCATCTGACCACACGGACACAAGAGTAGCTAGAAATGTAAAGCAGATCTAGAAAGGTCCAAATGACACTGCCTAAACATGGCTCCTTCTCCAAGTCAATATGAAGGGAGCCATGGTGTTACTAGCTTGGATGTAGTCCTCTACCATCTCCAATTTGATGAAATTAATTTCCCATCTTCTCTTTCTCCCGGATTGTCACTCTTGTCATTCATCATTGTCATTCGGCGTTGCTAGTTGGTCGAGGGAAGTGATTGTCCTTCTCTACTCTGCGCTGGTGCGGCCTCACCTTGAGTACTGTGTGCAGTGCTGGGCACCACAGTACAAAAAGGACATTCAACTGTTGGAGAGTGTCCAGAGGAGGGTGATGAAGATGGTGAAGGGCCTGGAGAGGAAGACATATGAGGAACGGCTGAGGTCACTGGGCCTGTTCAGCCTGGAGAAGAGGAAGCTGAGGGGAAACATCATCATGGTCTACAACTTCCCTGTGAGGGGGTGTGGAGAGGCGGATGACCTATTCTCCATAAACACCAGTGATAGGACCTGCAGGAATGGTGTTAAACTGAGGCAGGGGAAGTTTAGGCTGGACATCAGGAAGAGGTTCTTCACCGAGAGGGTGGTTGCGCACTGGAACAGGCTCCCCACTGTGACTCTCCATAGTCACTGCACCAAGCCTGTCCTTATTTAAGAAGCGATGGGACTGTGCACTTAGTCACATGGTCTAAACTTTTGGGTAGACCTGTGTGGTGCCAGGAGTTGGACTTGATGATCCTCATGTGTCCCTTCCAACTCGGGATATTCTATGATTCTATGATCTACATGCTGGGTATTTTTGCCTTTTCAAGACCTCAGGGCTGAAAACTGGACTCCAACATGCCCAGGGTGTAGCACTGTCACCTCAGAGAGAAGCTCATCAAATGCTGTTGGCTGATAGCTCCAGCCAGGATGTCCCAGCTTGAACAGGCAAGGAAGACACCATTATTTCTCCAAGTCAAGCTCTCCAGATCAGGTCTCAGAGCTTTGAGAAGATTCCAGGAACCATTCCTGCCTGTCGAGCTTATTTTGTACTTCTTGTTTCCATGCAGCTCCCAAGCAGCAAGCCCACCTTCCAGGCACAGCTGGTGGCAGGGACAGATCCACAAAGACTGTGGGCCCTATTAGGTGCTGAGGGAACCTATACAATAACTGAAAGAATTCTGCACTGTCCACTTGCACTGACAGAACCAGAGGACTCTTTTCTCCAAGCTGCACTGTAAGAATCTATGCTCTGTGCGATTTCATGAGTGTCTGGGTCTCCTGAGGCTTTGTTGCATCTGACCTTTTACCCCTCGTGCCCTCTATGACATTTCTGTCTCCTTTCCTTTTTGCACAGAACAGTGGTTTTGTATTTCTGTTGAACTTGAGCAGGCTTTGGACTGGGCAGGTACAGGTACACACAATCAATTTTACTTCTAGTGTGAGTAAAAATCTTAAACTGTTTAGTCAACACATGCCTCCTCCAGAGAAATGCCTCATTGCCTGGCTGTTTCATTTTGAAGCCTTGTAGCCATGAAATCTGTTGGGAGAACACAAACAGTTGTGATTACCTGACAGCTCTAGGAAAAGGCGCGGAGACAAGGTTTGTCTTTGAGATAAAAGTGCTGATTGCAGGTGGAGGCTGCAGGCAGATCTTTGAAACTTCTGCCTGGCCTTTGGGCTCTCAAGAGCATCAAAGGCAGGGATACCCTGCCAGCCGGCCTCGATGCGCAACAGCAGCATGATGCTGCTCTTCTGCACAGCGCTGAGAGTAATGGGTTTGTTAAACTAAACAGGGTTGTGGGTGTCTGTAAGCGTGATGCCATTACTTTTGCCAGATTTAAGTGAGATACCATTATTCTGTAATGTAATCACTCTGTTACACAGATCTTCCCAGTAATTCCAAGAGCCCTTGCTATTGCACAAACTGTGCACGCCCCTTCTGAGGAGCAGGTCCTGAGCCAGGGACGTGCAGTCTAAATAATATACAGGGAGAGCATGGAGAGGTGCATGTGGGGAATTTTGATGTAGGCAAATCAAACAGCTTGCACCACACTGAGCAGAAAGTCTGTCTGAGGGAGTCGGATTTTCAAATGCTAACCATGAATTCGTCCTCAGAATGGTGGCTGGGACAAGCTGCATTTCTATCTGCCTATTTAGCAGCACAGCTCACTGGGTCTACAGTGGGCACTGTCAGATGCCACTTTAGTGACGGGAGCCCCAGGAAGTGGTTACTTCCTGGGGTTTTGGTCACAGATTCATCAAATACTCCTTAGAGAAAGTTTGGAAGACCAAACTTATAAAATCCATTGATTCAATTTTTCTCCCTCATCCCTGGCTGTCTCTTGCCTGTGAATGTGTTAGTCCTCCATACAAGGGCTTTCTCAGGCACAGAGCCAGGACAGGGTGTGAAGTCTGGGTTTCCCATCCACAGACCATACATCTTCAGTCCTGTTCACTCTCCTTTGTATGAGGGAGGTCTTGTACTACCTTACACCCTGGTCCTCCCCTTCTGATTCTTTTTTCCACAGCCTTTTTGCCCATCGCAGGCTCTGAGCCATTTGTTACTGGACTCCCAAGGGCCCTATGCACTTTCCCTTTTCTTTCTCTCTCTCTCTCTCTCTTTTTTTTTTTTATTTTTTTTTTTCTGCAGATAACTTTCAGCATTAGAGCTGATGTGCATCATCAGCTACAAATCCTGAAATCCTGCCAATGATCTTTGTTCCTGTGACTGTGCTCCAGCACCATTCATGCCACCCACAAGTGGGGAGAGGATGCAAATGTGCAGGACCATAAGCAAATCCTGGGAGCTCACTTCTGCGAGGTAACAGTGAGATAATTGAATATACCTATGGGTTATGCTTTTGTTGGTCTTGCTTTTACAGAATGGCCTACCTGAACTGCAGTGAGACCCAGGCAGAAAGCCAAGGGCAGAAGCTTGTGTCCATCATGCAGAGCCTGTTCAAGGCAGTCATGGCTTTCTGGCTCTCTTTGCATTCTTACCTGCTGCAGATCTCTGCTGGACCAGCATCCCACTTTTCTTCCAATTACATATAATCACAGGGAGGCTTCAGAGGTGTGAAAATCAGGGCTGAACAAAGCAAGACAACTGCTGAACTGCCCTTAGCCTACTGCATGCTGCTGGGGAGGCAATCCTATGCTGTGCTTATTCTGTGGTCAGTTCATTTCAATTTGTGCCTAAATCTCCTGATAGCACAGCACCAAGCAGTGAAGCCAGGAGAAGGAGCACCAGTAGTCTAAATTATTATTAAGAAAGAGCAAAGAAAAAAGGATATATGGACTCATTTGGATTTCAGACCTAATCTAGGTAGTACTCCACTTTACACTCAACTATTCTGGAAAATATCCTCGTGAGATTTTGAACAGGAAAGTCAGAGATTTTACAAAACGGATTGCATGTTTGAGATTTCTACCACTTCTGGGCAAAAATCCCACGAGAGTTGTTATTCTTGTGAGTTTTCATCTGCATCTGAACAAGAAAGTATGTTCCTGAAGCTTTAAATCTCTCGGTCAGATCCACAGCAGAGTAGAAATTCAATTCTGACACTTCCCAAAGTCTGAAAAATGAAGTGGGATGAACTGCAAGTCTTTTTTTTTCTTTCTTTCTTTCTTTTTTCTTTTTATTTATTTTTTTTTTTTTGTCACACCCAGTGGCCTCTTGGGGAGGCAGCGCTCAGCTGGGCTGCCTGGCTCATGGGGGCAGCTCTGCATATGCTGCAGTGCCCCGTGGACAAGCAAGAGACTGGGCTGGCAGTGGAGATGGCCAGGGTGGCCACAGACTGAAATTCTGTGATAATGTGATAATCTAAGGGGAAAAAAAAACAACAACAGTATTTTCATCTGGTTCTGTAGCAAGAGAAAGGTGAAAAAATGCCGTCTTATACGTGCTCCGTTTGAAGCATTAAGGAATATTGGGTACTGAGGCTGACAGGCTTTTCGTTGCCACCACCATCTCCAGCCTTCCAGGGAGTGAGAGGGGTGCTACATGAGGGAGATGAGATGGGGGACATGGGGACCCTGGTGTGGGCCATGCCCCTGCTGCCAGGCACTGTCCCACAGCCCCTAACAGCTGAGCAGAGCTGGGGTGGCAGCAGCAGGTCCCGTGCACGAGCCGGGGACAGGGTTAAAGCCAGGTACACCCACATGGGCCTAGGGCCAAAGTGGGCCCAAGTGTATACCTGAGAGGTGTAGGGGCCTGAATCAACAGGAGGATGTGCAAAACCTCCCCCATGACAACAGGTGAGGAAATTCTGACACCAGAAGCCCCTGGCTGTTTTTTTTTTTTTTTTTTTTTTTTTTTTTTTTTATGGTACGACCATGCAGAGAGCACTAGCGCCATGTGGAAGGTCTTGAGCTGTGGGCAAAGCCCTAGTGTTATATGGTGGCATCCAAGTGTTATTCCCAGCTCCTGCTCCATGCCTCTGCCACCCTGTGCTGGTGTCTCTGGCTGTGGCTGTGACCTGGCAGACCATTTCTCCATGTTTGTCCCCCCGGGGCAGTCCATTCAAGACACATCTGCCACTGGCAACTCTTGCCAAACCCATGTTAAGATGCAGCCAGAACAAAGCAAGGACTCCTAGGGCCATTTTGCTGCCTGTGAAGCCTGAACACATTACATTACAGCATGATGTGCAGGCAACCACAAATGGGGTCCACAGCTCCAAGTGCCATGTGGATGGGGATTGAGGCATGGCCCCGGTCCCCAATCCCAGGCTAGGAGCTGCTGCTCTCCTCTCTCTTGCTGCCATCCAAGGTGATTGGCCCATGATTGAATGGGTTTTTTGCAACCTGCTTAGATAACAGAAATTTCAGAATACTGATACATTAAGAAAACAGGCATAGTTTGCATTTGGTTTTCATAAGGAGGTTGGATATGACCTGAGGTATGCAAATGCATTCTGATGCAGAGAAAAAGATTTCAGGACTGTGGAGGTGGAAGAGTTGGCAAATTGCACAGCATTATGGAATAATACTCCATTTTAGTGCAAATTGAGGAACAACAGCTGTTACAGCATGTCAGTATTTGGGGAGGTTAATTCTCAGAGCAGAGGAATAGAAAGCATTGCTGTCACGTACACAGAAAGGAAAGGAAGAGAGCGCAGCAACAAACAGGTGAAAAAGACTCGTGTTGTTATCCATAGGAGAATAAGAACACTAACTCCTTATTTAATCCTTGCAGAACTATTTAAAATATTAAAAATACTGGATCTCAGAGGGGATTTAGAATCGTTACAGAAGGTGAGTTAAATTATAAAATGAACGTTTGAGGGTTTGGGATATATTTGCAGGAATAAGGCAAGTATTTCTTTTTTTTCACAATTCTTTTTCTCTTTTATATATATATATTTTTCCTTGGGAAAAAATGCACACCACATACTCTTCTTACCAGTGTTTGTGTTCTTCAAATCCAGACAGTGAACCCCAGCCTCACCCCCGGCCTCACCCCTGCCCTCTAGCAGACACTTGCCTGACCCCTGCCCCAGCTGCTGCTGATGGCTCAGGCACAGAATCTCACAGATCCTCTCTTAGCCTTAATCTTCTTCCCTCTCTTTTCTCCTAAAGTGTAAGCAGTGGTTTGATTTTCCATCTTCCTAGAGCTGGTATTTGTATCCCCTGCTTCTTGACCCCATTTTCTCATATTCTGTTCTCTAAACTCAATGAAGGAGTTGTGTCTTCTCTTCTAGCTGCACCCTTGGTCCCCCTGTTCCTTCCACTGCCTTTGGCGACTGTTATTCTGGGACTGGAAAGACTCCACTTGTCTGGTTTTATTTATGCATGGTCATGTTCAGAAATCATAGGCCTATCGTTGAATCATAGTATCGCAGTATCACAAAATATCTTGGGTTGAAAGTGATCTTAAAGATGGCCCAATTCCAGCCCCCTGCCATGGGCAGGGACACCTTCCACCAGTTGCCCGAAACCCCATCCAGCCTGGCCTTGGACACCTCCAGGGATGGGGCATCCACAGCTTCTCTTGTCAGCCTGTGCCAGGGCCTCACCACCCTCGTGGCAAAGAGTTTTTTCCTTATGTCTAATCTGAACCTACCCTCTTTTAAACTGTTACCTCTCATCCTGTCACTACACTCCCCAATAGTCTCTCCCCAGCTTTTGTCTAGGCCCCTTATAAGCACTGAAAGGCTGCTATAAGGTCTCCCTGCAGCCTTCTGTTCTCTAGAATAATTACTCCCAGCTCCCTCAGCCTGTCTTTGTAGGTGAGGTGCTCCTGCCCTCTGATCATCCTCATGACCCTCCTCTGGACTACTCCAACAGGTCCATGTCTGTCTTATGCTGGGGTCCCCAGAGCTGAATGCAGCGCTCCAGGTGGGCTGTCACAAGAACAGAGAAATGGGGCACAATCCCCTCCCTCACCCTGCTGGCCACGGTTCTTTTGATGCAGCCCAGGACACAGTTGGCTTTCTGGGCTGCAAGAAACTGCCGGATTATGTTCAATTTTTCATCACTATTTCTCAATGACAATGTGACACTAATCTCAGAGTGGAGCCTGGACAACCAGATCTCAGAGGCCCTGCTCAAGCACTTCAACTTTAGTGGAACATTTTAGCAGCTGAAACATTTGTCTTGGACATCAGGTTGGAGTCAGTTTTCCTGCATAAACATTAGTACCATTTGAGATACCTGGTCTGCATGCTGGTCCAGGAACATATGGCCTTCTGCAGGCCCTGGAGGATCACTCAAACTACCCTGCAGCATCTGACTCCACAGCCTCTAAGCTTAGGGAAGTTAGAGAGATCCACAGCTAGAGGAGAGGGAACCCCAGGAGACGAAGCCCCAGGACAAGCAACAGAGGGTGGGATTTAGGTGTCTGTGTGAAGAGAAGGCAATGTGAGATGCTCTACATGTATCTGAGATGATTTCACCAGCTTGGCATTAAACAGAAGGTGACTGTGCCCTTCTTGTGTGGCCACAGTAGTAGAGCAAGCAGACTCTCTAGCATCTGAAATATAATTAGGTGCCTCTGTTTAGTCAAATGAATACATACAGTAAGGTGAGCCTTGAGAGCAAATTGTCCTCACAGTTATTGAAAGTATTTTAACATAGCCACTTGCTTCATTCTGGATGTCCCAAAGTACCTGCGACCCTGGTTAGGGCTGGTGGATATGGCAGCAGGCCTGTCAGATCCCTGCTGGCATGCAGCAAGGTTCTTAGAGCATCTCAAATGGTGCTGGTGTCTGTGTTTGTGCAGCTGAATCACCCTGGATGTGACCTTGGTGGAGTGAGCTGAATCGCTCTCTGTGCTCCACTAACTCTATTGACCGGGCTCCCCCGGAGTGTAATACAAACTTATACATGTGGCTTAAATGGTGGCACCTTGATTGAGTCCGGAGCTGCATCCTATCCTTAGAGCTGACAGTTGCAGTGTAGCCCTGTGGTTTTCTGTGGAGCATTTAGCACACTTCAGGAGTTTAAAGTCTTAATATTGAAGTCAAAGTAATAATACAAGTGTAATAATGCCATTATTTTTATTCTAATTTTCTAATAACGAAGTCCTATTGGTTGTTCTACTTCTATGGCTCTGTAGTAAACAAAAGATGAGGTTCATTTGCTCTCCAGAGCTTATCTGTAATTACATTATATTTATTTAAATAGCATTTACATTATATATGTATATAAAAATGACACATTACCCCCATTAAGAAATAAAAACTATCCACCAGTAGAGGCAGGAAGAAGAAGATGCAGGCTACAACTCTGTGGAGCAGTGAAAGCTCAGGGTCTTCCATGGAACAAAACTGATTTGTTTTCTCTTTCTCATGGTGCCTTCAGACGTGCAGAGGAATCCTGCCTAATGCCACATTACCCAGCCTTGGATGTCTCAGCCTCCCTGCTGTGGGCTGCTTTATGCTTCGCTGGCTTTGCTTTTGCTAAGACTTGGCCAACAGCATTCCTTGGCTGGGATTCACAAGCAGAAACACCTCTGAAAACCAGAGAGTGGAGAGCCTGGCTCTGTCCGTCCTCATGGTTAGTCCAACAGGAGTCGCTCCTGTAGGAGGACCAACTGAAATATTGTTTCTCTAATTTAGTCTCTGCCAGCTCTTATTTTTCATGTTCTATCTGTGCTATAACTTAGTTGATGCAGCAGGTGCTTTTTAAATAAAGGGAGAGAGAGATTGCTTTCCTGTTTATTTCGTGTTTGATAACTTCTAGGTGGATACATTCTGCCTATGCCATCCTTAATAGAAACAGGATTTGTGAGATCTGTTGTAATATCACAGGAGCAGGTGTTAAAGAAAAGTTGGTCCTTCAGGCAGCCTTAACCCTTTGCTCATCCAGCAAGGCTGATCTTTACGTACATGGTCACTCAAGGGCTCTCAGTTCTCACCGTAAACCCAAGCGACTGATCAAATGGCAGGAAATTAGCCCTTCCTTCAAACTCTGGGATTGGGGTGGTAAG
The DNA here is from genome assembly GCF_011077185.1 of Oxyura jamaicensis. Taxonomy (NCBI): domain Eukaryota; kingdom Metazoa; phylum Chordata; class Aves; order Anseriformes; family Anatidae; genus Oxyura; species Oxyura jamaicensis. The sequence continues at coordinate 15,882,402 of NC_048893.1, forward strand.
TTATATTTTAAAGAAACACTGGAACCCCCCAAAAATGCCAGTAATTTGCATCTGGCTGAGTTACAGCTGGAGCAATTACCTGTTCACGTTCCTCGCTGTTTTACTTGTGGTCGTGGATTGGGTTATTTTTACCTGGCTGTGAAATTTTGGAGTTTATTGCTATGCCACAAACCAGTGTGACCTGGCACAGGAGAGCTGATGGAGGACAAAATCAAGTTTGACTTTTTCAAATAACAAAACTTTAGCACAAGTAAAGAACAACTTCCAGCAGTGCTAGCAGCTTGAAGATCTGAGTCTGCTCATTGAATTCAGCCAGAGAGCTCAAGCATCTGATACTCCCCTATAGCTGGCTAAAGCCCGAGTTTGAGCTTCATGGCAAATTTTGATTTTTAGTGAGATTTTAAAGGTCCAGTTGCAGCAAACCTCTCCAGCTGCAGAGCTGATGGAGACAGTGTTTAAGGTAGGAGAGGGCAGAAAATGTTTAACTGGCTGCAGGAAGGGCAGAATGCATTGACAGAAAAGTTAAACGTGGAAGAGCTGATACTGAGGGATGGTGAATACAGGCAGCAGTGGACAAATGGACCAGGCAGAGAAGGAGCTACAGAGAAAAGACAGCAGGAGAAGCAGAGACCAAAGTGGAGGAGGCTGAAGTGGTGTGAAGCAAGGAATGATTTGGACATGGGAAGAAGAAAGTGAGCACAAAATTGATAGGGAAAGAGGGAAAGCAAAAAGGTGAAATTGTAGCTACATTTCAGCATGTTTCTCTCAGTTTCTCAGTGGCTCCAGGAGAATCATGGGGTGTCTCATCATGCACGCAGCACCGAGCATGCTTCTAAGCTAGCAGAGACACTGGGGACAGATGACAGCCCACAGGCAGGATGTACCTCTGCTCAGTACAGCATCTTCCAGGTTGTTTTCCAGGTGCCAGTAATTCCATCTCCACCAACACCCTACACTGCAGTCTCATCCATCTCACGGCCAGGTTTATGTTTGCACAATATACAACTCCCCAAACATCAACATCTCCGTTTCAAGCATGTGGTGGCAGAAACATGGGTCTACCCAAAAGAAAAGTGGAATGTTTGATTTACTAAAAAGGCATAACAACTCTTCGTGTTTTAGAGAGAGGCAGTGCAGAGATGGCTGTCTGGCTTATTTTATTTCACCTGTTAGCTTTCTCCAACATTGATATGCTGCAAATTGTTTTCCATCTTTCCCTCGCAGACTGGGGAGTAGGAAGGTGTTTTTTCCTTTTCCTCAAAACCACGTTCTCATATTGAGCTTCAAGGGCTGTATTTTAAACTAAAGAGGAGCACCAGCACAGTTTTCATTAATAAAATATCACTGTGCATGGTATACAGGTTGCTACTGGCAAGGAGAGAAATGACTAAGCAGGAGATATGCTTTTATTTTTATATGCTTATTCTAAAATTGACCTGACAGTTTCTAGCTATTCCTTGGTGACGGATTTCAAACTATTCAAAAAGATAATTTCCAGCTCTTGCATTTAACTTTGGAACTTAATGCACAGATTCTTCCACAATGTTTAGCATGTCAAAGGCTAACAGCTCAGAGCCTTGCTTGTAAAACACGTGCACACAGAAATGTAACAAGATTGTGTTTTGGCAATAAGCTTAAATCTTAAAGAAATGTTCTACTACCCTGATTAATTAAAGACAATTCAAGTGTTACCTCCAGCCTGAACTGGTACATTGTTAAGCAGCCTAATTAATACTAGGACATACTGAAACAAGAGAGGTATTTGGGATTTTCAGTTACTAAGGGAAACCTAAGTGCTGTCTGTTAAATGCTTTGGCCTCCTTTTCTTGTAGAAAATGTGCTTTGTAACTTCCCCATATGCTCCTGCTGTTCTCTTCCTGATGGATGTTGCTATGGAAGCAAACTGGGGAAAAAAAATCAAACAGCTAATAATGTTTCTGCAAATGATTGTACAGGTGGAGCTGAAAAGTACAGATGACATAAGTTAGTTAGGCAGTGGATGTGAGCTGCAGCAACTATTTGAGGCCAGGCATCAAACCACTCACATTTCCCTTTCCTTCCTCTTTACATCTATTTATTGAAATCTCAGATCTCTGCAGGCTGTTGAGGTTTGTTTTGCCTCTTATTGAGTAAATGTATTCAGAAAGTTTCAGAGATGTTCTTATCCCCTAGCTAAAACAGAGGTTTAGGAGATGGAGGAGAGCAGGGCTGGGTATGCTGCTCATGTGGCAGGGCAGTCTTGGAGAACACAGGTGCCTCGAGGCTTTGGGATAATGAACTTCTGTCTTTTATTCAAATTAAAAGAGCCATCCTCTGTTTCTGTGTGGAAATTGTATATTATTATAACAATAGGAAGGATACACATACTGGATGTTGGAGAGAAGAGAATGCAATGTGACTTTCTTCTTCTGCACAGAGCTCTGGCTTTGATGCAGAGCACACCCCACAAGTGTGTGTGGGTGAGGAGACAGACCATTGAGAGGTCCATATAGAGTCCTAAGTACTAAACATGAGCATCGAGAGATCCAAGGAACAAAAGAAATACAGCTTGTGGCCAGGGTCTCTACAGACTCTTGGCCAAGGCAGCGTGGCTGGAAGTGTGTCTCCAGGGCACAAAATAGGTAGCTACTCTATTTATTGCTTGCTTGCTTTTCAATCACGTTGGCTGCTGCTTTTCCTGACTCTGTGACTCTGAACTTTTCTCCAGCTTTTCTGAGTCTTAGATAAACTCATACATATGGATTTTCTTCAAGCTGGTTTTTGCTGCTTAGCTCTGAGTTCAGGCATCTATCCCTCTCTGCTAGCAGCTTACAGCCTGTGGCTTCTTCCTCAGAAAACTTCAGACCTGTTTTAAAGTGCAGGTGGACCACCTGAATGATCTGGGACAGTCAGCTGGCAGCTGCCCTCCTCATCCAGCACAGGGTATGACCCAGCTCCCCGGGAGGATACCCGAGCCCATCCTGAAACGTGAGGAAGGACACAGAATTCATCATCAGGGCACAGTTAACCAGAGAGCATCAGTCCCTTTTACCATCTTTTTAAGGTTTTCCAGGTGTTGAACACCAAATAAACATGGTATATCAGTGAAAGCAGAATGGTATCAGTGTGTGTGCATGTGTTGGGTGCTGGAGTCCTGCCTCCTGGAAGGGGTCTGTGCTGAGCACTCACACTGCATGCAGATTTTCACTGAAGATACTGACAAACAGCGGATTGAACCTGGGGGTCTCACATGCCAAATCTGAGCCCCATATTTGCCTAATTTTAAGAAACATCCTCTTCTTGACAAATCTTCTTGTGAAACTTTCAAGGAAAGTTATATAGCCTACTACAATGTTACAATGCAAGCATTTTAACCACTTGTAAACAGGAGATGGCATTCAATTGGACAAAGGTCAATTCATCTGCTCAGTCCCTGACTAGACGGGGGCTAAGTGCCTGTCTGTCTCCTTCACACCCTGGCTACTACTACATGCACGGGGATGAAGCAAAACAGGGATAAAAAGATGTGGGGATGCATTAAAACCCCATATGTACCTAGAACGTACAGGAGCACAAGCATAAATGAAGGTGCAAAAGTGAGGTCTGTGACCCGGATCACACGTGTCTTCGCAAAAAATGTGGCCAGTCACTTAGGAAGTGGGTCATGAATTACCAGAGCCAGGCAGTCTTACTTGTATTAATTCTCAACCAAGTGACAAAGCTATGGGGAGAGGCTGGATCCCAACTGGGAAGTCCATGCAGCTGGTATCCCATCTCCAGGCTCTTGCTCTGCAAAGGAGCATGCCCAGGTGCACGTGCAAGTGTTTCTGTTGGTGTGTCCCTATTTACAAACACTGTATGTGTGCACAGACATAAATACACAGCTGTCTGCTTCTAATGTTGCATTAAATCCAAGGTTCAGCTGCTGGGGGCTACAAACCAGGCTGTCCTAGTCCCTGATACATGACAGCCCTGACCTCACTGCGAAGAGGCCTGGCCTGGCCTACTTCACCCTCTCGCACTGCTCCTGTGGGAGAGGAACTGCTTGCCCCTCTTTTTTCCTCCCACAGAAAAACTTTCAAGCCACTTTCTTAGATTATTTCATCCTTCTCAGCCGTGTGTGTGTTCCTGAGAGGAGGGACAGCACACTGAGTGTAGCCGAAGCCACTTGGTATTCAGGGGAAGTTCAGAGTTAGTGAGGCGCCTCTAGAGCAGCTGCAAAGGGCCTAATATAAATATGAAGAGCTGCCGAGATCCATGATTGCACCTGGCTGTCCTGCTGCTTTACAGCCACTGCAAATTAATTCTTTCTGCATGTGAATGACTAAGTCAAGTCACTTAAACCAGTGGCCTCTTGCGGTCCTCTTAGGAAAAGAAATAGATGATCTGTGCTGCAGGGACCTAATCCTGTGCCAAGGGAGTCATCAGCTACTCTGCTGTTACCTTTAATGGGTGTCAGAGTGAGCCAGGGAAGAAATTTCAGTTTAAAGTTCAGCTTCTGTGTAGCACTTGATAAGGTCCAGTTACTGTCCTCTGGATCTGCATTCCTGGGAGAGCTCCAGGAACAGGAGAGCAGAAGAAAAACAACTATATATTTTACTATTGACTTCATTGACTGCAGCTGGGATGTCAGGAAAAAAATATAAAAAGGACATAACCTGTTCAGGGAGGGACATCACTCAAAATGGGAAAAGCTGCTTGAGAAGCTGCTCTGGCATAGCAGAGCCCTGCAGACTGCACCATGTTCAGGGTATTAGCATGGGTAACATGGAGGGGCCTGGAAGGTCCCACCCCAGTAGGTGCTGTGTTTGCTCCCACGAGGAGCCAGCAGCTGTAGAGACCCCCCTGCCATCATGCATTGAAAAGTGCATCCTATGCTGCATGGTAGTAATGCAGAGATCACCCTCTTCTGCTTTCTGGAAGGTCTGATTTATAAACACATCTATCTGAAGCACTGCAGAGGGCTCGTGCAGCATGACTGTGTTTGTGGAGTAGTATATCTAATTCTTGAAATATTTGCACGGGCATCAAATACTAACTTTTTATTTCAGTCTGAGGAAGAGAAATATATTATTTCTGGACTGGAAACATCATTACCAGGGTTAATACTGTCAGAGATAAATGTCCTGGGTGTGGTTCTCTCCTGTGTTATGTTCTTGGATGCTGGGGCTGCTCCCCCAGCCCTTCTGAGATGCTTGTGTGAGTACCTCTGGTAAATCAGCACATCCATGAAGTGTGCCAAGTGCATTGTCTTCTAGGTCTGCTGGCATACATTGCTGATCCTTCAAATATATCTTCAGAGAAGATCAGTGGCAGACAGCAAAGGGGGAGTTGTGAAAGTGAAATTTGTTGTTAGACTGCTCCACTGAGGTCCGAGGTGCTATGAGCCAGGACTCAAAATCAGCTTTGCTCTCAGGTACATCTCGCTGACCTCACATGAAATCTGCAGCAAGTAGTACATAGTTCTTTCTATGTGACCCGTGAGGGCCCAGGTACTCACACTGGCTGTGGAGGAGTGTGCCAACCTGAGCACGATAACTTTTCCAGAGCTCCCGGTGGCTTGGCACTGATGAGAAAAGAAGGCTGTAAGGAGCTGTGGAAGCAGGGAAATAAGGCAAGAGAGTACGGCAGTTATCAAACCAGGAAAGGCAACAAAATGTAATTTGTTCCTGTCCAGAATGCTTTTCCAGGATGTTTGGGGGGGGGGGGGTTCCTGAAAATCCTGGGTTCTTGAGTGTGAGGTCTCCCATTCAGAATGGGCACAGGTTGCACATTCAGGCTGAGGAACCCAGCAGCAAGAATCAGGGACTGCCAGCCTAAGTGGTGACATTCACTTGGACAGGAGGTCTCTGTGTGATGTGATGGGGCATCCCTGCTCAGCAGCTGCTGGCAGAGCTGGTGTGTATTTAGAAAGCAATTCAGTGTCTAGATTCATTGACAGGAGTAAGCAGAGCTGGTCTCTAGGCTCTGCAGCCTGCATCCACCAGGAGATCCATGGAATTGCCTGCAGAAAGCCCTCTGGTGCCATCCAAGGTGCCCAGCTGGTAGCGGCCACTTCAGAAGAGCACAGGTCACCCATCTGTCCCACAGCAGGCATGCTGGCTCTGTGTGGTGCCCCAGGCATCCTAGGGTGCTTCACGGTGCAGTAAGCACTTAAGTACAGGCAAAGGAAGCCTGTGATACCCCTGACTCATTTTTTTAAGACTTCTAATGGGTCCTAACGCTTCATTAAGTGACTCTATAATGTCCCTGTTTCAATGCTCAACTGTCCTTAGAGTTGGAAAATTTTCTTAATATTGAAACTAAAACTTTTTTTCTCCATACTGAACCTATTAATTCTTCCCAGGCTTGATAACCTGATTACTCCTTTCTCAGAGCTTTTCTCATATTGGAAACACATCTGCTCCTTTTCTGGACTGTCAGCATTCACATCTCTATCTGGGACTTAGCTTCAGGAGGAGGAACAAGGAGTGTTTCTCTTTAGTCCCTGTAGTCAGGATTTTCTGTTTAGGACATAACACTATGGCATGGTTCAATTCTGCTTGATAAGACGGAGCCCAAAAGCCAGAAGTTTCTACTTCCCGGGGGAAAAGGATAACGTGCCAACTACAGCCATCACCTGCTCTTTGTGTCCTACCCAGAGAAGGACTGGAAGACTGGGTGGAAGTCCCTCATATCTCACATTCTCAGCAGTAGGGGTAGAGTTAAGTGGCCTATATCTCCCCATGGAGATGCTTTGCTCCTTACAGAAGCAAGGGGGAGACAGAGAAGTGACTAGTTCCAACACCTCTGAGTCTTAAATGGCCTTAAATAGTCTGCAACCTTCTGCACCCAGAGCTGGGGTCTACAGCTCAAGGGAGCAATGCCTATGCTGGCTACGGGGATCCAGCAGAGTAGACCTCACCTGAAGGAAGTTAAAATGAAATCAAGTATTACCAGTAAATTTGTTACTATGTTTATCCAAGTGTTATGAACCTGGTCCAGCACACAATGCTACACACACAGGCTTGTTTGTTTTTAATGCCTGTAGCAATCATCTTTCTGCTTGACACAAGTTTCCTTTATTTGCAAAAATAAAAATGCTATTATTACCAGCCATAAAATTATTCAGTCCTTTTATAAATAGACATAGTAGTTGAAGTGCTCCACTGATTTTCAAGGATGCAATCAAGGACTTTGTGTGCAAACAGTGCGTAAACATGTACTTTTGTTGCTCAGATGTAGTTTGTCTGTCAAATCTGTGGCTACCGTGAATTTGCTGTCCTTGCACATGTGGCCTCAGCAAAAGCTTTTCTGGAATCACTGGCAGTAACAAATTCCATGCTGTGTCTTCCATTTGAATGAACATTTTCTTTATCATCTCATCAAATGGAATTGCATAAAAACCAGGCACTGGTGAATTTTACTGCAACATCAAGAAATCTCAAAATATTTAAAGAAAACCCCTGTAATTTTCAAAGAGGAACCATCCTTGTTTTTCAGCCTCTTCATCAACCTCTGCCATCTGCTGAGCAGGAGTTTTCATGTGTTGGTTAATAGTCATCTTAGGGTACAATGCCGAGAGAGAGTTAGGATAAACAGTAAGGTATTTAAGAACAAAAGAACACCCCAACTCCACACCCCATTTATAATCTTCTTCTTGATACCAGTTTAGCTGTGGGAAAAATTTAAACTGGGCTTCATGTTCCTGGCAAAGATATTTCAATGTATATCACACTGCACATGGCATAGATTAAAAGGTATTCTGTCGGGGGTCTGCACTTGTATTCCCATTTGCATTACTGGAATCATGATAATAACAGGCTGAAGAACTGGACCTTGCTGGGATTTTTCAGATATGGCATATCATTGAGGAGACTTCTTCTTTTCTCTTCTTTGTTATTTATTAACAGGAAATTTACTATTGTTAGCAATATTTTCTGTTTCAGCTATTTCTACATCATGGAGATAAGCGGTTAAATGTTTTTTCCTGACTTCTGGCTCAGATGACAGCACTATTGCTCCGTTTAAATGTGACGTTCATTTTGTATGACTGGAGAGAGATAAAAAAAAGTCCCAAGTTAAGGAATGATAAATGGTCATGTCACAGGGATGAAATACAAACTTTTAGAGCTAATCAATTCATTAGCTTATCCTAAGTCCCCAAATGACTTTAATAATTGCAGACTAATTGCTACTGATTGGGACAAAGAGGTGAGATGTGTTCTTGGAAGAACTGAGTGACAAAACTTTTTGTACTTGGGTAGTTGTCCCTCACTATTCTTGCTCAGAGGGCAGTGCTTGGCAAAACAAACAAAACAATAATAACAAGCTAGCAAAGAACTTCCAAGATGTAAAAATAAGATTTTTTCCTGAGTTTGCATATGACCTGACCTGTTAGCTCCAGCTGCTCTCACTCTTCCAGGTACTGAGATGAGTTCAACACACATGGCATTTGTATATTTCCCACTGAATAACTGTGCAGTCAGGCATGTTCTTGAAGTTTCCACATGTCTTTAGCAAGCCATTCGCTGCCTGTAAAGAGCAGGGTGTGTTCACCCCGATGTGCAAGTCATGTCTTGTGAACCTCATTTCCTTGTGCCCGTGCTGCTTGCTGGTGCTGGGATCACCCATGCCCCACGGAGCTGCAGCTTGCTGGGTGATCTCCAGCACCTTCCTGCCTCTCCTCCCTGGTCCACAGAAGCATGTTCTGGGACCTTGGGCTTATTTGCTGCCTTTGAAGAGCAGGGAGGAAGAGCCTGACATCCTACTGGAAGAAACCCAGCGTATGAGGGGTTCAATCACAGTAACCAAAAGGTGCAGTTTGGCAGCCAGAACTAAGGCAGGCTTTATGGTATTTGCAGGCTGCACTTGTAGGGAGGGGGCAAAGACTAAGCAGGGTTAAGGCTCTGTAGATGGCTCTGGTGGGTGCCAGCTCACCCCTTCTCAAGTACAGGTTTGTGCCTGACCTGTCCTGGCGATGCCTGCCTACTCTCAGAGCTTATTCTGTCAGCAAGCACTTCCAAGCCTGCCTTTCCCTGCATATTTCACCCAAGTAGCTATTGCAAAGCCTTGCTTCTAGCATTTCTCCTTTCTTCCCCTGCATGGGGAATTCCCATGTAGTCTGGACCTCTCCCTGAGGAAGCTGAAGCCATGTTTTATACTTTACATGAGTGAATATTCAGCAGCCGTGCAACAGTCACATTTGCACTCAAATTTGACTTGATTTAAGGCTCAATTCATCTTCATAAAAGAAAGTTTATGGTAGTGCTTTTCGGTTTGGCATCTAATCACAAGAGAGGTGCTTAAATCTCTCAGGAATAGCCGTGTCCAAAGACACTAATTTTAGAAAATGAAAAACCTTAAAACATAGTGTGGGCATTTACCCCCAGCAAGCTTAAGTATCCAGTCTCGGCTTTGAAGCTCATCTGGGTCAGTTTATACATATCATAGAAGTGACTGATGTATGTGTTTGTAACGGAGAGCCGTGTTCGAGCTGCCTGCCAGCAGTGCTGGGGCTGAGGACTGCAGTGCCTTTTATTCCAGGAGAGCAGTGAGGGATAGGGACCGCTGCCCCATCGTGACTCCCTGTGTGCGCAGTGATGCTGCTGATGCCTGAGCCACGTTTTGGGCTGAATGTGTTCAAAGTGGGTGAAGCGCGAACACGTGGATGCTGGTTGAGATGCTACAAGGATTTGGGGTTTTTCGCAGCTGCAGATACAAAACAAGGAAGCCGTAACTCCCAGGCACGGTTGGCAGATGGGCCGTTATTCTTTACAAATTGCTGCTCATCCAGGCTCAATACTAGCTTTGTGCTCTGCTTTGATTCGTTATTTCTTTCTCATTACTGTGTGTGTTTAATAAGATCCCAGTTCCAGAAAGTTCATTTGTATGGTATTTATATGGCAAAGACATCATTCTCTTTCTTTTGTGAGCCTGTGTTCTGGTTTTGATTTAGTGTATTGGGTCTCTTTAGTGCCAAGAAAATACTCTGCTTCTCTCTGGCTGATAAATTCTGATGATTGCTCTCGTCCTGTTTTCTTATGTGAGGAGACATTTTAATATTGCCTTCTCATCTATCAAACCTCTTCTCCATCTCAGGGACTCAGGCAACTATCTGTTTGGGCAGTGATTTCTTGTAAGTGTCATTTTCTAAAGGTGAAGTCCTCCTGGCCAGCACTTTTAATAATATTTTAATGGCAGAGGGCTTGCAGAGACATTGTGTAATCAAAAAGATGTCTTTACACATCCTCCCAAGGGCTTTGCCACAGTTGGACTCAGCCTGCTCTCTCCCTCCCTCGTCTAGCAATCACAGGGAGTGATGAAATGGTGTTCTTCACTTCAAGCTCCATGTTTGTCAAGCTCAGAGTCTGCTACTCACCCGAAATGTAAAATGGGAAACAGCTCCTGGAATCTGTGAGAAGAGACGCGCGTGTACATCCATAACCACCGAAAGGGTTTAATTTCTTACGAGTCCACGATCCCCAGTAAATAGCTGTTTGTCCTCCTGTCCTGGGAACTATAAGGTCACAATTGCTTTCTGCAAAGATCTTGCTTCCATCGGCAAGTCTTTGATGTGCAGCAGCAGCCGTGCAGGCAGCAGCAGCAGAGCTGCACGGGGCCACCTCATTAGGGGAGCAGTTAGCAGGCTCTGCCTGCACGGCCTCCAGAGACCTGTACACCAAACGCTGCTGTCCTTAATAAACACAGGAGGAATAACGAGGGCAGAGACAACCAGAAATGTGCTTCGGTACAGTTTGTTTCTGGGCAGCATCCTTTTTTTTTTTTTTTCTTTTCTTTTCTTTTCTTTTCTTTTCTTTTCTTTTCTTTTCTTTTCTTTTCTTTTCTTTCCTTTCCTTTCCTTTCCTT
>NC_048893.1:15893628-15932246 GCF_011077185.1 Oxyura jamaicensis
CCTTTCCTTTCCTTTCCTTTCCTTTCCTTTTCTTTTCTTTTCTTTTGGTCAGGCTCCATTTTAAGCACTTTGAGCAAAGCACCTTTTCTGAGTATTTTGATTATTTTCAAGCAGTGTATTTCGTCCAGCAGCCAGAGCCAGCGAGCGCTGGTTGTTAGCCAGGCATCGAAGAATATACATTTGTCAAGGCAGGACAGAAGACATTGCTGGGTGAAGAGGTGTGGCTGGGAAGTGTGTCCCTCCTTCCTCGCCACTCCACAAACTGCTGGTGAGGGTTAATGGGACAGCTACTCTAAATATTTTGCTGAGGAATTCTTTTTGTGTGTCCTTTCCAGCCCCACTGCAAATGAGGCTCTAGACTTTTTCTTAACCCTATCCCTAATCTTAGCTCTAAACCTACCATGTTTCCCCCATTCATTACTCAAATATTTCTTACCGCCAACATCTCTGCAGCCTCCACTGGGCTTTTGCATCCCCATCCCAGCCTCACTGCCATGGGAGCACTGAGCTTGCTTTCTTTCCACCCTGGCTCCAAACATGAGATGGAAAGTTCTCCTAGGCTTGCATTAGATAACCAAAAAAGAAAAGAAAAGAAAACAAGAAAACAAACAAACAAACAAACAAAAAAAAGCAAAACAAAAAAAAATCATTCTTTTCCTCTAGGGACAGGTTAGCTTTAATGTTGTGGAAGGGTTAGGACTAGAGGTAGGTGTTAGGGTGTGGGTTAGGGCTGATAAAAAGGGAAAGCTCTTGCTTTGCCCAGGGATCTGCAGCTTTTGGAGCAGTTCCCAGTGGCTTCTTCGCTCCTGAGATCCCCGAGGAAACCCCTTTCTAATCTGCTCCGAGGAGATGGTTATTTCATAGCAAAGTGAGGTGGTGCATTCCCATACAAAATAGCTTGTTGCCTGGTTTCATTCCAAGTACGGATGAAGCAGAGACAGATTTATCATACCTCCTTATAAGACCTCATCTGAATGTTGGTCAATTCATCCTAAACCATTTTTCTTCCTACATGGCCCCAGGCTTAGAGAGCTGCAGAAGAGACCCAGGCCGGGAGCTTGCTCACAGCAGCACAAGGTCTGTGGAGCATCTCTCTGCCCCCTGGCTCTGCGGGGTGGCTTTGTGTGTTATTTTGCTAGAACAAAATGGGTCTGGTGTGGTTATGCTGGCGCAAAAGCTTACATGAATAATAATTCAAACACAGCAGCGATTGAGATGCCTATGAAGTAGCATCTTTGGCAGCCTAAGTCTTTCAGGAACAAAAATTTCTCTTATTGTATAAAACCCTTCTATGAGAAAAATGCAAATGGAAACATAGGAAGTGTATTAGCAAGATCACAACAGGCTCCTTCTCTTGCCCCGCAGATGTTGCAGAAAGGAAATATGAGTAGAGAGGAAATATGAGTAGAGAGAGTTTTTTTGTAAAATCAGCTCCAAGTGGTCTCATCTACCTTCCCTTATCTCTGTGTCACCTTTTTTCTCCCTTCTGCATGAAGAATAAATGCACAGCCCTGATTGCAGGATGGTGAATTGTTGTAGGTGCCGTTGGAAAGGCAGCTAGTGCTTGGTACAGCCCTTTGTTTTTTTGGTGGGCCAGCAACTCAATCTGGATGTCGCAAATGGGGCCCCTTGTTTTATTTCCCTGTTGTTTCCACGGTACCACCCAGAAGCTCTTTGGTAAATTGCCACTGCGATTTTTCCGCTTACTTCATAGTTTTTTAATACTTCAGTTCTGAAGTACCATAAAATCTAGATTAATAGTATAATGGGGATTTGGAGAGCTGTGACATACAAGCAGTAGGAGTCCATGAAGCACAATTATAATACTGAGCTAATCAGCACTGCATTCAGTTGACTAAATTCTCACCTTTTAAATGAGAGTAAAAAAAAACTCCACACAAGAAAAAACAAGAATGAAGCAAACACAGGGAAAAGTCGAGGCACGTTCATTTATTTCAGTGGGTGACACGTCAGGGGTGTCCCATTGATTAAAGTGAATACTATTATTGTGTTGTACTATTATTGTTTCCCAGCTTGTGCCAGTTTAAAGACATGGGTAGGTAACTACTGCTCCCATGGCAGGGAGTTTCCAGGGGACACAAGCAGAATTTAGGAGGGAAGTGGATGCATGGTGGGGCAGCAGTGGTGCTGGGAGAGGAGGGGTGCTGGAGGCTGACACCCACAGCCCTCTGCATCTCTGCAGGCAAAAAGTATTGCTTTGAGACCTGTTTCATCACACGCATGTCTCTGTGCAAGGTACAAATGATGGGCACCTTGCATTTCTAAAGGTCTTCTCTAAAGGTATTTCATATTCTGTCACAGGCTCCCTCATCCTTACATGCTACATGGGTATGGGCCCACAAATGCAGACGGGATAGCTCAGGTGAGTTGGCTGGTTTCAAAATTTTCTCTTCTCTTCTGATTTTTTTTTTGTTGTTTTCTGAATTACATTAAAAAGGAGAACACTGGTCTCCTCAGACTGTTCCTTGCAGCTTTTCTCCCATTTCTTGTTAAATTCTGTCAAAACAACGTGACTCCCAGAAAGCCCTCTTCATCTTTTTGCTCTTCCAGATGTGGGCTGTACTCAGGGCACAACGATGTGGAGTGACCCTAATGAACTTTCACCTCCTGTAATACGGGAAATTTAACCCTATTAAGCAGCAGTTTTCCCTTGGTGATGGTGGCCAAGCCAAGCCCTCTGTGTGCTCCTGAACTGGTTGCGCACCAGTGCCAGCCCCTGCCCCAGCTCTGCTGCCCTTGACCTTTTAGGACCTTATTGGCACTGACTCAACATGCAGGTGATTGTGTATTTGTGTCTGAGACCCAAAAAATGTAAGTATCCCTCATGATTTTTGATCATCAGTGCTGTCTGCCCATGAAACAGTTCTCAGGAATATGCCCTGAGCCTCCCTTTCAGCAGTTTCTGAGCTCTGATACCACAGGGCTCCGTTAAAAACAACTAAGAAAGGCTGGATTATCCTTCACTGAGTGAAGCACATCAAGAGGAAATAAAAAATGAGATCTTGATTTCATCCAAAGAACTTGTCATGATTTATTTGCTATTGTTTGAATCTCCATTAAAAAGCTCACTGCGACTTCGCTGATTTCTTTCCATTCTGGTTGTCTCATCATCCGCCTGTGTTTGAGGCCCCGCTTGTTACATCTGAATTTGAAAGATATGTAGCCACCCAGAGCCTGGCAGCGTGCAAACATTAACTTCCTCTGCCCGACTTACTTCTGCTGGTCCTTTGAGGAAGATGAAAACTGATGAATCGACTTCAGAGACTTCCTGGATCGCACAAACCCCATCCTTCTTGTTTCCCAGGCAAAGCAACAAGCCCTGCTAATGAACCCATCGGAGGGCTGTGTCTGCTGCTCTGTGACAACCGCATCCAGAGCCGCTGTGAACTCTGGAGCAGCAATTTCTAATTTGGGAAGTCTCAGATTTATGTGGCTATTTTCTTGTTTTAAACGAAGGAGTCAATACGCATTCACAGTTTGACCCCCATTAAAAGCCAAAGCGACGCCACGTTTCACCAGGAGAATGCTAATGCTATCAAATTTTCAGCTCTCCTGCTTTATTTTCAGCATGTCGTGTCCCTTCATATTTAGCATGTGCTGAGGGACTGCTGCAATTCAATTACTGCCTGTCACTGTTATTTACGTTGATTTATAGATCATCCATTTTGACAAGTTCATCGCGAAGCTTTAATACGGCTTAATAGCTTTATTGTTTATTAATGGCAATGCACGGGTCCAATTTCCATCCTGCAGCCCTGCATCCAGCGTCGGCCCCTTCAGTGGGGCTTGGGGGGGAACAGCAGTGCCAGGCACCCACAGCCCCGTGCCCCCAGCTGCCCCACGAGTTACGGAGCACCCTGAAGGGTTTCCGTCTGCAAGAGGAAGAAATAAGTGCCCTCAACAGGGATTTAGGAAAAGAGGAGGTTTGTCTAGCAGACAGCTGCCATGAGGACCAGCGGGATGGGTCGTGTCAGCGGGGTTTTGGTGCTGGCCACCACTGAGCTCCGGGGCCACATCACACCCTGAAAAGCATGAAGGTTAGCACTGCAACTGGTTAACAATTCTGACCAGAATAATATAACCAAGACTATTATGGAGAACACAGAGGTGAAAAGCCTATGTGCATCACGGGGCTTTTTTATGGCAAAGCTATGTGGAGTTTTATAATGAGGCCAGAGTTCACCAGCAATTATTGCCTAGGAGAGTTTTCATGGATGGCTATATTTCTGTCCTTTCTTGCCAGCTGGCTGTTTGAGATATCAATGGACCACAGAAAAAATTCTCCTCAAAAGCAGGAGTCTGCAGGCACCCTGGGTCAGGAATACTTCAATGGGACAATGCCATAGGAAAAAAAAAAAAAAAAAAAAAAAAAAAAACACAGAACATCCTGAACAGTAAGATAATGTGTTGTATATTTTAGGCAGGAGCTGTTGCACACCAGTAGGATAAATGCTGAACAGCAGTACATTTCTGAGTATTGTCTGTCTAAAAATACCCAGGCCTATTTTTTCCCGTGAAGCTTTATCTGTTCTTTTGTGCCCAGTTTTGTGTGTTTTCCTGGCACTGCCGAGAGCTGCCCCATGCAGCACTGAGCGCCGTGCTTCTGTTTGTTAGGATGGTTTGCAGTCCCAGGACGGCTGCAGGAGAAAGCTGCTTCAGCGTGGAGGTGCAGAGCCAAGCTCTTTACCCAAGCTGGGAAAACAGGAGGTGCCAATTCCTTCCCCAAAAGCAGCTCTGTCCCTACCACACAGCGTTGCTCTCTCCCGTGAGCTGCTGACAACAATGGAGGAGGGCTCCTTGTTCTCAAGACCCTTCCAGAAAGGCTCCCCCTTCCCGATAGCTCACTCCTCAGCGCTGAGCACCTTCAGAGGAATAGAATTATGTGTTCATTTCTGTTTTGGTCGGCTGCATTTCCCCAGGAGCATTAGTTCATATATTCCTCTTGCCTTGACTGAAATGATGAGAAATGGATAGCACTTACGCTCTGTCTTTCTCTCCCTCTCTCTCTCACACACACAAACACACGGGTATACATATTTAAAGAGACATCTTCAAACTTAAGTTATAGCCCTGGATAAACAACTAAAGGGTGGCTTTTTTTTTTTTTTTTTTTTTTTTTTTCTTCCCTCAAATTCAGTTTTCTAAGTGAATTCAGCAGGAGTTGCCACTCCTGATGATAAGATGTGACCTGTTTTAATCACTGCTGTCCACTGTCAGGTATGGCAGGAAACTTAGCTTCAGGTGCATAATGGCAAATTATTATAGAGATAGAATCATTTTAAGTTTCTAGACAGTGGGAGCATTCCCAGAATCCATTACTGCCTGATTAAATTACCCAGATTTCTGTGTGTGAAGGTTTTGTACAGCAGCATGTAATCCACGAGAGTAACTAATCATATCATATTGATTTAGATGCTGCTAGAATGGGAAATCTAATTGTAATACTGTGAAAGCTTCTTGGGGAATCTGTACTAATGATTGCATTTGTAATCCCATTTGCAGGTGAAAGTTCTGCAACGCAGCCGTGAGATGAATAGCAATGATGCTGTTTTGGACAGAGCGCTGCAAAACCAGGCTGCGAAAGATGAGACTGGCAGAGGTTATCCTGATAGCTGTGCCACGAGTTTCCGTCCTCCTGGCTTCCTCCACTGATGCTTTCTGTAACTCATATGGGAAAGAAATGAGAGCAGAAGGTGTGTTTGAACATGGAATAGGCAGCAGGGCTCAGCCTCCAGCTCTGCCAAACTTCCAGCGACCACTGCTGTGTTTTGATCTCTGCCTTGGTTTTGCCAGGACACTGCTCCGCTCTCGCTCTTCTTTGCATTGGAGGACAATGACATTTGGAAAGGGAATTTTCATGGAAATAAAATGCTGACCTGCTTTTCATTCAGATTCTTTGTTGTTGTTTTGTTCTTTCAATACAAATTTCTACAGTGCTTCTTTTGTGTTCGGTGATTGCCAGCCACTTGATCTCTCTTGACCTTTCATGTCTGCACTCTCGCAATATTTTTTTTTTCTTTATTTCTGGTATATTTGAGCCATTAACATCTGAATTATATAAACTGCTTTTTATTTTTCCTCTTTGTGGTACTACAGCAGTGCTGTATAAATATAAAACCATAATGCGATGAATTGTTCAGCTCACTTACTGTCACGGGAATTTTTTGTGGCAGTTGGTTTTCACTTTTCTGACCTGTTTATAAAGAAACATAAAACAATCCTATCGAGCTGACCCTTGCATCTCCTGCCTGCTGGAGAGCCTGTGGGTGAGAAGACACAGCTGGCTGGGAGCTCTGGTTTGGACTCTGAATTAACACCTGATTTTGAAGGATCGTGGAGGAGATGCCCTCGTCCTTCCCTTGCGAGCTCAGCCTAACTGATGCCAGGGTGGCTTTCCGAGCCCTCGTGCCCTCTCCTGCTCGCCCTGCAGACCACATCAGCTGCAGATAACTCGCAGGGAGCTGCAAGGGCCACGTGTGCTGCAGGAGGGTAGCGTGCCTCTGCCTTTCTTCCCAGCCCAAATCTGGCCTGAAGGGAAGAGGTGAAGACCACAAGTTTAACAGGTGTCCTTACAGCCAGTGCTGCTGTGCACCGGGGCTGAGGCAGGGGGTGCTGCCCCTGCTAACATCTCTCTTGTGGTCATTCAGTTTGCTCCTTCAGCCTGAGCTTGGGGTGAGCGGGTGCAATGCAGGGTGTTGAACTTATTCATTATTTCTCTTGCAGTGTGTTTTCATGCACAGCTCGGGCATAGTTCAATGCCACTCATGACAGAAATAGTCTCAATAACATAAGAGACATCAGAAAACACTGTGAGTTTAAAATAACCCCCTGTATAGTTCCTTGTCATGAACAAACACCAACTTGTATTGGGAAGATCAACAAAACTGAAAATTAATTAACCACAATGCAAATAGCCTGTAGAATATTTGGTGATGTGGAAGAAAGCATTTTGCTAGAAAGTTTAATGGATGGCTCTTATCCCATGTACTAGGTGTCATTAAAGCCCATCGGTATTTACACAAGGTAGACTTCTCAAAGTTTTAGACAGCATTTTAATTTGGGATAAACTACAATTTGTCTCCTTGACAAGTCAGCAAAGGTCTGAATGTCTTGGGAAGACATGGTGTAGGTGGTTAATTATGGTAGCAGAGGTTCCCACTGGCTGCAGATTTTGTTCCTGCTCTGTAACCAGGGTGAGCTCCTGAGGCAGGTGGGACCCCGTGGAGCAGCTCTTGGGACGAGGTGGAGGGAAGGGAGCAAGTAAGCAAACAAACCTGGTTCAGGCACTGTCATCCTGTACTCAAGGACCACTGTAAAAGTGTCACTAAAACAAATTGCACTAAAAATATAGACGTATTTTCTGCATCACTGAGTTCTTCCCGGGGAACCATCCAGCAGTGCCCCAGTTATCTGCTGCTGCCTGACAAGGGGCAATAATAAGAAGAGCATTTAATGAGGTGATTTAAGTTAAACCGCATTTAATACTAGATCATCAGATCCTGCCTTACTGTGAAATTACAGCCACATTTCCACCATTATATGAAAGATACTTTCCAACAGTCTCAGATTTCACTGACAGAGATTTCCTTGAGGTCTGAAAAATGCAGAGCAGATACAGAAATGCTTTAATGAATGCCGTCTCCTCTATTCTATTGTATTACTTCCTCCTCTTTCTCTAGGCTGAGAAAAATCAGTGGTGAGACTGGGAGTCTCTAAGTGATGCTGCCATCCATCTCGCCACATCAGTTTCTCTTGAGATTGCTCCATGTCTATCAACGTCTAACTGGGCTGAGCTTTCAGCTCATGTGCTCCCACCATTTCCATTACCTCCTTGTCAGCCAGCAGACCTGCAATCCACTTTATCCTCTTACTGATTCGATTTTTACATTTTCCAGTCCTTGGCCTGCAGTGTAGTCTCAGCGGGTGCTTCAGGATTGTTTCCCAGTGTGTCTCTGAGCCGTGCTGTGCTCTGTACAGAGGTCGCTTGGCGGTGCTCAGGTCAGATGCTGCACAAGCACAACCACGGAGCTCACAGTGTCCTGCGCTGGGCTGTGCTAACAAGAGGCACTGCAGCATTTGCCTCTGCTAACTTCATCGCAGGGAGGGGTCCATTTATATATAAGCTGAGCGGATTTACCTGGGTGGACTTCCCCCCACGATGCAGGGCCTGTGACTTCTGCTGGTGGCTGCCTGGCTTCAGCCAGAGTCAGAGCATACCTTGCATGTTTGGATTTCCTTACAAACCCCACACCACTGTAGCAGTTCCTGGACTATAAATAGGACCTTTTTGAGTCACAATACAGTAATCACTGAAAATAACTGGGTTTAAGGGCAAACAAATATTTCTACATATACACGCATTTAAGTTGTTAGTAAATACTGTAAGTATAAGATTGAAGGAAGCACTGAATTAAACGGTCCCAGTAGGCAGGCTCTTTCAATTGCCCACACGACCAGAATTCACAGCCCGCCCCTGCTGGCATTTCCAAAGCTGGCATGGTTTCTTTCTTTCACTGCCCACCCTGTGCCAGCAGCGGGTTCAAACCGTGGGAGTGCTCCTGCCCTCCCTTCATTGCAAAGCTGCTGGAAGACAAAGAGCAAGGCCAGAAGCTCTCAAGCAGGAGGATGATTTGGGAGGGATGTGTGTGTGATGGGATGGATGGCATCTTCCAGAGCAAGTGAACCTCATTGCCTGCTCTGGAAAAACAACCCTTCCCACCATTTTTTCTGGGGTTCCTGCTGCAATACTTCTCAGACAATCATGAATACTCCCCTTTTGTGCCAATTTAGCATTTATTTATTTATATTTTTTTCAGCAAAGAGAGGTAACTTTTACTGTGTTATGTGCTTCCCTGTAATTAATCGGTATCACCAATACATGTCTTCTTGTGCTACATTTCTGCTTCACGGTGTGTTCAGGTTTTATATCTCAGTCAACGTATTACCTTCCCTGCAAAAGAATTATTTCTATAATCAGATTAGTGTTGAATTTATCCTGAGTCTGAAGTACAGCTTTACTCACTTTATTACTCAGTTTGCTATAAATGTTGGGAATAAATTCCAAGAGAGTGAATCAAGCAATTTCTTTTTTACTACCCTTATACATATTTCTACTTATTCGCCATGTACCTTTACTGGACCAGCCCCAGTTGTTCAGAGCAGACCAAAAATGATGTGTTGCAAGACTGTAGGACCTTTCTGAATGCTGAGATAGCAGCTTTAAACAATTTTCCAGGTAACAAATTCCTCAAGTTTCTCTGAGCTTTCTTCTGAGGTAAGAGCTAGGAGGGCTTGGACATTTTTTCACACTCAAATTGCTTATCTGTCCTGAAGTGAGGTTATGACAATCAGCAACTTACAGATTGCTATAAAGGCTGATTATAGCGACCTTCAGGTACCTAAAGGGGGCCTGCAGGAAAGCTGGGGAGGGACTCTTTGTCAGGGAGTGAAGTGATAAGACAAGGGGGAATGGCTTTAAACTGAAAGAAGATAGGTGTAGATTAAATATTAGGAAGAAATCCTTTACTCAGAGGGTGGTGAGGCACTGGCCCAGGCTGCCCAGAGAAGCTGTGGATGCCCCATCCCTGGAGGTGTTCAAGGCCAGACTGGATGGGGCTTTGGGCAACCTGGTCTGGTGAGAGGTGTCCCTGCCCAGGGCGGGGCAGGAGAATTATTGGTCTTTAAGGTCCCTTCCAACCCAAGCCATTCTGTGATTCTGTGTTTCTCTGATTCTGCCTTTCTAGGATTCTACTGTGTTGGTGACAATGCTGATAACACAGCTACTGTGTTTGTACTGATGTATTCCCCCACTTCACACATTAACTCAGCAAGACTCACAACTTTTTCAGTATGAACTTTTCGTGGTAGTAGTGTGCTGCGAAGTATCCAGGTTAGATGGATGATGTCTGTGTTCTGCAAATAGCACTCACTGTGAGTGGTATTACCCCTTGTAAGGTTAAAGGTAGCCAGTGTTTCTAGGGCAAGTATGCTGGATGTGAAATATTGATATGAGCAAGGTGTGAGTATGAATTGACAAGATGCATGAACAATGACATAATTACTACAAATCCTGAGACTTCTTTATTTTTAAAAAATAAGAGGATCATTTCCCGACTGTTAGTGAAAGAGTTAATAAAAGAGAAGTCTGAAGTTTTCAAGTTATTAATTTTTCATTCAGGAATGGGCTTCTCTGAATTCAATTACCCAGATACAGAAGTGCTTCCCAATATTTGATGGCATCTCCTTTGAAGTAGAAAAGATTGTGTGCACATGACCGTACCCAAATTAGAAATGGAAGGCTTTGCATGTTATGCCAAGTTTCGCCATTACTGAACGTGCCAGGGTCAGGAGCCCTGTCCCTGCTGTGTGCCCGTCCCCTGAGCAGCACAGAGGAGCACACAGGCCTGGCATCCGTAGCACAACACAGATCATGGCCACTCCCCTGGAAGCTGTTTACTACCAGCAATCAAGTACAAACCCAAGTAGCCTTCCTGCTTCTTGCACCTGGATCACACTTGAAGGACATGGATGATAGCTGACTGTAAAGAGCAGAGGCTGATTTTGTTGTGGACAAGCTTAGAGATCTGCTTAGGAGTACAGAGATTATGAATACTAGGGGAAGATTATCTTGATGATAAGCTATTAAACTTGTTTCATGTGTCCTTAATCAACGTATGAGTTTTGATAGAAGTATATGAAAACAGTGCCTTCAGTATTAATTTCTTTTCTTACAGTTACAATTTTTAAGGTCTGGCAAACTCACTTTTGTATAAACTTCCATCAAAAGCAATAGTCAGGCTTTCGATATATTACTTTTTCTTTGGTATTCACCAGACCTTGAACTAGTTAATCAATATTTCTGAGATACTAAGAAAAATGTACTTCATACTCTATTTCCTCATGCTCTCTAGCAGTCACTTAGACATTACACTGGAATTGAAATAACCCTTCTCACACAGAGAAATGTGCTGAGAATAGCAGGGAATCCTATGGGGAATACAGTTCCTTGGGAAATAACCAAGAGGTTGTTTGCTGTCCAAAAAATACCTCCATGTTGACTTGGTGTCTCACCCTGACTACTGATGCACTGAATGGCAGGGGATATCTTTGAAGGTTGACTACTCTCCCATTGCAGTCAATTATACCCAGGAAAGCACCCTTGGAATTCATCTTTTTTCCATCCAAGCTCCTTTTAGAACAACCTTGAAGCTGAAATCCATGCAGAGACACTTCTCAGCTCTGGGTCACCCCCAAGGGGCTGCGGCTGCATTTAGGATGCTGCCATGGTACCTGTAGCAGCACCATGTGGCCTCTGCCTCCCAGCTCCCATGGTGTGCTATCACTGCTGGGGGAGGTTTAGGTATCATTGCCCCAGCAACATGGAAGTATTATTGTATAAAAAATATCTTCCCAGCATTTCTCACTGTCTGTCTTAGTGTTCAGTGTCTCAAGGGATGAAGCTGCCAGTGCTCTCTCTGGGAGTCCCTCTGGGAGATGTACAATCAAATCAGAGCTCAGTGCTCGGAAGCTCTCCTTCAGCCTCCCTCAGCTTTCCTATCTGTAATGCCGTTCTCATTAATTCCACTCTTAATAATATCTCTGTGTATAAATAATTCTACTCTCTACTCTGTTTTCACAACCACTGGGGGTTTACAGAGACTGAAAGAAGTAATATATGCACTGAGAATATTGCAAAATGGCTAAAAATGCACTACTTAGAAACACCACATTATACTGACATAAAGCAGAGCTCCCTGCTCACCCAGGTGGGCTCAATCCTGATTCTCTTACAGAACCAGAAAGCTCAGCATGGATGGAAACACATTTTTTATGTGTATGGTAGGGGATACTTCAGTCTTCCATTAAGACAGATGCTGTTATTTAAACACTAGAGCGATCCAAGGCAGAGTTACATCCCCTTTGTGTGTGAGAGCTCTGAACTGACATTAGTAAATAAAAATAACTAAATAGTCTGTCTTTGATTTACCTGTTCAATAACGTACCAGGAAAAAATCCAGGGTTGCATGCGCCTTCTGCTCTTCAAGGAAACAAGCAGGAGCAACATAAATCTCTTAACTGGCCTAGGACACTACATTTTGGCAGTCCTTGGCTAGTAGACAGTCATGGGCATCAGCACTGGTAGAGAGTAAAATGGGTCTGCAAGGTAAGATCCAGGAAGCAAATATTCTTGGTCTGACTTTCCCGGTGCCTGTTTTATATTGTCTTTACAGTGAAGTTGAATTACTAGTAAAAATAACATCTTTTCCCTCCCATCTGAATATCTCAATGCTGTTAAACTCACACGGACACTTAGCATCATATGTCAACAATACTGTCACCTCTAGTTCAGAAATGGTGAAACTGGGGCCCAGAGGAGCCACTCAAAGTCTGCCCTAGGTCACGAATCAAAGAGATCCAAAACATAGCAGTAAGAACTGAGTTTTTCTCAAGAGCATTCCACCTCGTCAGACAGATGAGAGACAAAGTTAAATTCCTCTTGTTTAGTGGCTTTGTTGGCAAAACTCTTCACAAGAGTTGAGAGGCCCAGAGAGTGATGGCTGGAACCTGGAAAACCTGGTGTGATTCCACAGTGTGATAACAGCTCTGACAGAGGATGATGAGCAGGGACTTGTTCCTTCTCTATCTGCATTGTGTTGGCACCATGGCCATTTCCCATGGCCGGGGACCAGGGACTGGGGGGTTTCCAGCCAGCAGCAGCTCCTGCCAACCTGCTGCTCTCACAGGTCTCAAGCCCCATGGCACTGGGGAAGGTGCAGGTGGCTGGTCACACACAGAAGGTGGCACCCAGGTCACATCTGTCCCACAGGCAGACGTTGCCAATGGCTCTGTTTATTTCAGGGGGTTATTTCTGGTTTTCTCCCTGTAGACGAGGCTGACAGCCATGACATACAGTTTCTTCCTCAGGCTACTCCTCCAGAGCTGCTTTTTTCAGCTGCAATCTCAAGTCATTTTAAATAACTCCCCAGCAGCTCTAGCACACAGTAATGTGATTAGGTCACTGACTTCTCCGACCATATTGCTTCATATTGCATTTATGAAGGTAAATGCATTCCTCCTCTCAGGGCCACCTCTTCCAACTGCCCCAGGGCCGAAGGCTTTTATGGCTGCACGTGGATTCATCACCATGCCCCTCTGGCAATGGCTGCACTCGTACTCAGCCTCTGTCACACCACTAACTAAAGGGATTCTTGAAGATTTGCACAGAAGTAGCTCCCCTGACATCATGAACCCCTGGTTTTGCAGAGTTTTTGGGCTGTGGTGGAGGAGATGTTGTGCAGTTGGGTTGGACTTTGCGCTGGCTGTGGACATGGCCAGGACAGGCCACCACAGCAGACACATCAGGCAGCTGACAATGGGATGAGTACAGAGCAGAGACCCCAATTAAGCAACACACTGTTTCCCACTACAGGCAGTATTTTTACAGACCACAAAATGTCTCTTCTTAGCAGCTCCTGTGCTCTTTCTTAGTTTAGTACCTTTGGCACTGTCAGGTTAAAGTCATGTTCATTTTAAAGGTAGCTTTACACAAATCTCCAGGAGAGTCACTGGTGGCTCTTGCCCTTCAAGAAGGATAGACTGGGTTTCTTTCTTCAGAGTGTTAGCCCTTAACCTGATGCTTATGGAGCTGAGAAGATTTTGGTCTGGGCCAGGATTAGTGGGGGAAAATGTCACCTGCCCTGGAGAGCCCCTGTTTCACTCCTCCTTCAGTACACATGGTTAAGTAATGAAGGCAAACCCTTCTACAAAAATAGATGCTAGAGAAATGAGATTCCTAAAGACAATTGTAGTTCAACCACATGTTCACTTGAAGCAGTTTATATGTCCTTTTAAGAAAACCAGTAAGCAGTGTGATGTGACTGAAGGAACCATCTAGTGAGGTCTCGGGCAGCCACATGGCTTGCTGAGGTCTGTGCTCCTGTGAACTGAAATTGTTCCATTTAACAATTACTAACATACTCTATTAATTAGATTATGTTTAAAATATGCAGCTCTGTGCATTTTAAAGTAATAGTTCTAATACTGGTGTACAGATCATTAATTTTTCCCGTGGTCTTCCTCTTCATTGACTATTAAGAGCACTACTATGCAGAGGCAAGTTAGGCTTCTGGGCTTTATATATGCTGCAATATGATATATTTAGCATCAGCCAAGTTTTGCTGAGACCGTAGGATGCTGATAACGAACTGAAGTACTTCAGCTCTTCAGGACAGCCTGTGTAGTTTATCTGCATGGAAAAAAAAAAAAAAAAAAAAAAAAAAGGTTTACCCTCTTTTTCATATATATAACTCTTATGACAATGTGTCAAGTGTAGATTTTATGGGAGAAAGCTGTCTTTTGAAATTCACTGCCATATATAATTTTTACAGAGGTTTATGTTTAGTGGCATTTACTACTCTATAAGATAGAGCGGTACTGTTTACCATGAGATTAAGTTGTGGGAAAGCTTGGCAGTACAAATACTGCATTTGCTGTTACGCTGGTGTCAACCTGTGAAGTGCATCCAATACTCAGATGCTACAGGCCTGCCCTATCTTTTGATCAATTATTTCTAATGGAAAGGGGAAATCAGTTCATGAAAAACGTATAATTATAGAATGATTCAGGTTGGGACGGACCTCTGGAGATCTCTGGTCATGCTTCAGAAGAGTGGAGGCTGCTCCTTGTCCAGCCCTCAGTTCTGAACATCTCTGTGAATGGACACTCCAAACCAATTTGGACATACTGGTCTGGTTGGTAGCCACTCTCACTGTATGTTTCTTTACCCTTGAGTCAGTCTGGCATTTCTTTTTCTGCAGCCTGTGAGAGTAAACTGCATCTCTGAGAAGAGTCTGAACTCCTCTGTGGTACTGGAAGACAATACCTCAATTTCAGGCATTTCAGGCAATTCCTTCATGTCATCCTTTCCTGCAGAGCTGCTTTCTGCTTGCTGCAGCTGCTTCCTTTTACTCCAGGTGCAGGACTTAGTGTTAGTCCATGATAAACTTCATGACCTTCCTGTTGTTTCATTCTTCGAGCCTTCAGAGACCTCTCTGAATGTCCCCTCTGTCCTCCTACATGCCCTCCTGCCCCTAATCCAGTATCACATTGCTGAGTATCACCGTCTTCATACCACCTAAGCCAGACACTGCAGCACAGAGGCAATCAGGCTGGTCAGAACCATTTTACTTT
Organism: Oxyura jamaicensis; assembly: GCF_011077185.1. NCBI lineage: Eukaryota > Metazoa > Chordata > Aves > Anseriformes > Anatidae > Oxyura > Oxyura jamaicensis. The sequence continues at coordinate 15,908,839 of NC_048893.1, forward strand.
CTTCCTTCTCCTTTCTCCGTCTTTCAGCATGCTCCAAGTCTCTGCAGGACATCACATAGCCCTCCAGAGAGCATGGGAGATGCGGTGCTCCCTTCTCCAGCAGGAAGGATATGCAGAAAGGCAAATCTCTGCCATGTTCCTCCAAAGACTTTCAGAAGGTGAAGACTTTTCACCTCAGTGAAGAAACTGAAGCCAAGTCCAGTCCATAAGCTCTCCTAGAGAACAAACACACAGCAGTAACACAGACTTTGCCACCCAAAATGTTGATATTTTTATAAAAGAAGTATTTTATTCAAACCAAGCTTTCATTTAACTTCGTGGAGACAGCTCTGTCCAGAGAAGCACTCTTAGCTGAGAGTAACGGTGTCAGCTGCCAAATCCTAATGTCTCCATGCACCAAGGACAAGGAATATTCTTATTACTCCTGTCACCATTATTTACATATTTGTGTTATCATCACACTCACAGACCAGGGTTCCCAAGTTCCCAACGCAGGACACTGCAGAAAGACTAAGATAAAAGGATGGCTCCTTCCCTTCAGCACTCGCATCCTAAGCTGCTATTTTGTTTTCTGCCAAGTGACTGCCAGGTGCAGTTCTGTGTATGCGAGAAGCCTGAGCTTTTTTTTTTTTTTTTTTTTTTTTTTTTTTTTTTTTTTTTATGAACATAATTTACAAGATTTACTGCAGTAAAGAGGTTTATTTTATAGCTAACGAGTGAGAGGGAAAGCTGCCTCAGCATGATTAACTGTGCAGTACCGCAGTCCCAGAAACCTGGACAGGGAGAAGGGAGGGGATGCAGCGTCCCTTACCTTGCTGCACTAATCTGGACCACTTTTCTTTTAGCAATGGGGGGCTTGAAAAAGTCCAGACCTTCCAGCTCTGTTCTGCATAAATGTCTGAGCAGGATTTATCAGTTGCTCACCTTATTCATATTCACCTTTTTCTCTTATCTCTGAGGAAAATGCAAAATGCTTTTGCCAGGAGTGCTCATCAGGCTTTATTAATGCACTTACGAGCTGTGGTGTTCTAAGTTGTGGAAGAGGTGAAGAAATGTCCAACTTTTAATTCATATTGTCAGTGGTTAGGGTAAGGTCAGGTATAAGCTCGGGCCTTATCTCCATGGGAGATAGATAAGCACCTACGAAAGACAAGATTAAATACAACCCACTAGAGAAAACAATGACAGCAAATTGTGAGAAACAGAGAGCACAGACTTTTCAGAAAGGTGGTGTTGTATAACGATCACAGCTACCAGTAAGTGCAAAAACCAGAGAATGGATAGATAACACTGGGGCAAATAAACCAGCATAAGGCAGCAAGAATAAAGTAGAGCTTTGTTAGGATCAGGTAAGCAAGACAGGGAGGAGACATAACGTTCTCATCCTCTCTTCCAGGTCTCTGTCTCTGGAGGATTGTCCCCTGCAAAATATCTTTTCTGCTGTCTCCAAAATAGAAGCTGAATAGAAAGAAACTGGATATCAAAACTGGATATCATTTTTGATTTTCACCAAAAATGCCTTTGGTCAAACTGATGCAGAGGAGGGACATACCTTGAAAAAAAAAGATCTTTTCTTTAAAAGATTGTTTGGTTCGATACAGGGGAATGGCATAAAACTAGAGGAGCATCCTTTACTTCCTCAGGTTCCTCTTTGCTAATATATACCATCTGAGGACTGCAGCTCACATCTGATATACAAATATCTGCTCTCCCATCAGGTTACAAAGCTTCCAATTCCTGTTAAGAAACACTGCATTTGCCTGAGTCTCCAGAAATCCCAACACAATCCAGGCTGCGCAGCTCTCTTCAGCAGACCACCCTGGTAGGGATGTGCCTTTGACAGCCTGCTGTCAGAAGGATTTCCCTGCAGGCAAATTCTCTTTTTTAAATTCCTGACAGATATGTCTTTTGAAAGGTTTCATTCTGTAAGCATCTTTCATTTGCTCCCATACTGAAACCTCCTGAAAACTGGATTACCTTCCCCTGGATGTCTCTGATGGGTGTTCTTGTACCCCAAAAAGACACGTAGGATTTCTGATCTGATTAATGGAGTAATTTAAATGCAGTAGACATCTGGTAAACACGTCTGAAGATCTTCAGTATGTGACATCTTGAAATAGATGGAGTAGACTCTACAGCATTAATTAGGAATTATGTACAGGTCCAAAAATATGTAAATAAAATAGAACAAGTTAAGAATGCTAGAGATCACAAAGACTGAAGGTTCTCAGCAATGCCTAATTAAAGACACTGCCAGTGTAACTAATTAATGAATCTTCTTTTTCAAGATGATCCTTTTAATTGACAAGGCTTAAAATATGATTTTTTTTTCTTTCATATTCATTGGGCATCAGGCACCTAAAAGCCCTCTTCAGTTAGAAGATGAAACAATTGAAGCAGGGCTTTGGGATCTGGCCAGCCTGGAGAGCAAGCAGTTATCTACTACCTTTATGGACGCTGGTCTAAAATTAGACGTACAGCTGCTGCCAGAAAACTTTCAAGATGGGGTAACTTCTATCTCAAGAAGAAGCTTTCAGGAAGCTGAAAGTATTTGCTTTTCAATTTCCCTGGGATTTTGAATTTAAACAAATGAACCTAATATAAACATGGAGATATTGAAAAGCCACGTGGATGTAGTCATAGGCAGCCTATTCTAGGTGCCCCAGCTAGGGCAGGGGTTGGACCAGATGGCCTCCAGAGGGCCCTGACAACCTCACCTTTCTGTGATTCTGTTAACCCCTAAAGGCTGGAGAAAATATGCTTGTAAGGAAAATCAGAAATACATCAAAGTACAGTAGTGCTTTTAAGTGGAAGCCAACACAGTGCCTGAATGTTTTGTGCCTGAATGGCTGGATGCTTTGTTTCCTAAATAAATCACCTACCAAGGATGGCTGCAAGGACCCTCTGTTAAGAAGCAGAAATTATTGGCCATGATTAATAGAACAGAAATTAGTCTGAAGGTCCAGAAAAGGGACCATAAAGCTACTCATCAGCAAACATGAAGAATATTTCAGTGGAGGAGAATGTCTTCAAGTGGGCAAGTGGCATTTGTTTCTCTTGGGGTTTTATAAATGGTGATCTTTTCCCACCTATGGTCCTGGTGGATGAACGCACACATATAAATTTATCTATTTTCATGAGAGAAACACATCTCCCTTTCTATATATTAACAGGAAAGATGCTTGTGTGTTCCCAAGCTGTCCATTGACTTGTGTCCATTGCCATAGAGGTGGGATTGAAGGGAGAGGTGTTTCCAGGGCGCAGGGATATAATAGATTGAGAGAAAGTACTGCAAGGACTTCTGTTACTGGAAGCTGTTTGGAGGCTCTTTTAGAGGGAAAATACAGTTTATTCCATTTCTTTTTTCTTTTGATCTTTATTTTGAGCAGGGAAAGAGAGAGATGATGTCCTACATTTGTTTATTATTTTAAAGTGCTAGTGCTAAGATTTGCATTCAGCATTCCTGTGCGAGAGCTTGTAAAGTAGGTTTGTTAAAAGCCTCTGTAGCTTTGCCAGTAAGTGGTGCTAGCTGCACAGTTTTGCAGCCCTTCCATGGAAATTAATGTTAAGGCTACAGCCGTTCCCATTTGAAAGGGTTATGTTGTTTGATGAAAATATGCAAATATAAACTGTTTGAACAACACAACTTGGGAAATCATCCTCTGATCATTTTAGGGCTGTGATAGGCACGTTTGACTGAACAGTGCTCGATTCTTTGGGTCATTTTTACCACCACTGTTCATGGCATGTGTGCTGGCTCTGTACATATAGGGCATTTTTATCAGTATTTACCTGCCTGGTGCAGATATTTGCTGAGCAAGCACGGATTGCTTTTATATATACATATGCACACGTACCCTGGTGCTGCCTACATACCCACGCTGAGTGCTGCAGTGCTGGGACCTGCTGCAGTTCTGAATTCACGTGTGGATGCCCTGTTACTATGGGGATTGGCTCCTCGGAGCTGTGTGACAGCGAAATCACAGGCGTGTACCCACTGGGCATGGGAGGGTTAAAAGGCAAAAAGTCCTGGGGGAGGAAGGGGGACATATTACTGCTCAAAAATATGCTAAGTGGACATATATTCAGCTGCATGCTTGAGCAACTCAAAAATAGGGAGAAATATTAATCCCATCACCTGAGTAGCACTTATCAGCAGAGGATTCACTTAAGAAGATTTTCTACCTTGGCTTCTCGAAGTGGGGTGAGGCTGCACCAGCACTTGTGTGAAGCTCAGGGGAATTTGCCAGCGCCGAGACACAAAAATGGAGGCTCAGCTCCAGGAGAGCTGCAGGAGAACGCAGCTGCAGTATTGTTGTCCTCACGGGTACTTACACACGGCGCTTCCAGCGCCCATGTGAGGATGAGCTCTGCGGCCTGATTTGGGTTGGAAAATTTTAAGAAAGGAAATAGAGGGTGAGGAGGACAATATGGGGTGCTCTCCCTTTGTGCTTTGAGTCAAGATAAATGCCCATGTATTTCAGCAGGTTTCTCACCACAGCAAGAAGAGGAGAAGTGGTGGGATCCTCTGTGTCTGGCTCCTCAGGATGGCAGGGCTGTAGCTTTTCTTCCTGACAGAAGAAGCAAGCCACTACGGACACAAGAGTCAGCTTAGTTTTATATCAGCAAATTTTGCACCTGAATTCTCTACTTCCCTTGTTCTCATGCTACATTTTGGGGTCCATCCCTCTGGGTTCAACCCCACAAGAGGACAGGTAGAGATGGAAACTGGTTTCCAAGCACCACCGTGGAAATGTGGTGCTCTGCTGTGACATGGGGACAGCCATGAAGCAGCCTCAGTGCTGATGAGCCAGGCTACAAATTGGATGTTAGAAGGTTGCAGAGCTTCAGATTTCTTACAAGGTGAAAGTATTTTAATGGGGTAGTGGCAGCTGAAAAGACCTAGGGCAGAAACTACCAGGGTTTGGGCAGGGGAGTTTCTGAATAGTGCTGGAGGAAGAGCTTTGGGAAGGAGTGTTCCTGTACCACACTGCCTGCGTTTCAAATCCCATAAATTTTGATTTCCATTGCATGGAAGAAAAAAAAGTGTGTGTGGGGGGGAGCAGTCTCCAGGGGTTGTCTGTACAAGGCTGATTTCTGGAAAGGTGAGGGAGGAGTCATCACAGCAGGAGGGAATTTTTAATTAGAGCTATGCTTGCCCACAGAGGGTTGCTTGCAGGGAGCAGGTGGAATAGGCTTTTAAACACTGCAATTGAACTGCCTTAATCAGAACAGCTGGCAAATCTCTGGAGGATGGGATGGTGCTTTTGAACATGAGGGAAGGATTTCTCTCTCTCTCTCTTTTATTTTTTTTTTTTTTATTTTTTTTTTTTTTTTTTTTTCTGCTGATTTTCCTGGCCACTAAAGCTGAGAGGCAGCCATCCTTGAGCCTGGCATGCAGGTGCTGTGTGGGCTGGGGTGAGAAAAAGGGGCATCTACTCAACAATGGCAAAAACTTGAAAGGTTGCCCAAGGAGAAGAAAGAAGGACTCCAAGGAAATTCAGGAAAACATCTTTAAGGGCTTTGACCCTGGAAATCTCATATTTTCTAGTGCCTGCAATAGAAATTGCTGTTTCAGAGTTGCATATCTTCTTTGGTAGAGTCTATTCCAGCTGCACAGAGCTCCAGGTGGGCCAGGCATGCCTGGGTTTGTCCTGCAGAAATGCACCTTGGGCATTTCAAAGGTGGTGTTTTCTTCTGCGCTCATTCCCAGCATAATGTGCATTTGCAAAGGTGACTGAAAAATGGGCTGTGCAAAGTCATTAGCAGCATTGATTCTCATTATTGGAGCATATGCCGGTGCAAAAACACCCAGCATCCATAAGATGGATGGGTTGCACCGGCCTAATTAGTTAAAATACACAGCATCATAAATGCCAGCATCGACGCGCGAGGCCCCACCATGTCGGTGTGGTGAGCAGCGTTAATTTGTGCTGACACCGGATCGCTTCCCGGCTGCAGGTGCCAGATCCTTGATCTGTGCTACATCTAGAGTGTTGCATCCAGCTCAGGGCAGCATCTGTTTTGTGCAAAGCTCTCACAGGTTAAAGCAACAGTGGCTGTGAGAGGCAACAGCAACAGCAGCAGGGGCAGTAAAAGGCAAATACGCGCTGCGGGAGGCTGGCTAAGTGCTGTGATGTCCTTTCTTCTCAGCCTCCATCAAGCAAAGAGCTGCAGGAGTGTGCTGGCAGGGACTCCCCATTGCACAGAGCGCAGCTTTCCTAGTGCGGGGAAAGTCAGCTCTGCCTTCTGCTTGCAATTAAAACCCCGAGCAGGGACTCACTGCCTGCATATATGTATCAACACACAAAATTGCCTTGCTAAATCAAACTCCTCCGCTATCGTGCATCCTGGCTTTAATCCTGGCATCAGCAGCTCAGGCGCCCAGACCCAGGCGATGCTGCGCGGCCGCCCCTGGCTGCTCTCCCCAGCTGCTCTCCCCGCTTCCCCAGTGCCACTCGTGTAACCTCTGCCAGGCGAAGCTTGCCATGACTCGGAGGGCACCGCGCCAGCTGATCTGTGAACAATTTAACCGATTTTTCATTAACCAGCAGCTTATGGAGAAGTTGCTAAATTTTATGGGCCATTAGCAGCTTCTGACGCTGCAAATGACTATGAAATTCAGGGTCTTGCAGTTTTGAATCTTGTACACTTGATAAATAGCCCTCATTGCGGATGTAGCGCTTTGAAGGAATGCGCCCCGTCAGTGCGGCCAATTTTAGCAAGCTGTTGTCGGCGCGGGGAACCAGGTGGATGGGGAGCGATTGCACAGACGTGCAGAACGGTCTGCGCCTCCCCCAGAAATGGGGAGTGGGAAAAGCTGGTTTTGAAAAACGTTCTCCTGGAAAGACGGTCCACGAAGGCGTCGGGGAGTGGGCGTGAGACAAGGTGGAACAAATGTTGATGCAGCCATTAAAATACATGTTAATCACTGATATGGCCAATAATGCCAAACACTATTTATGTGTGTGCAGCCAGACATTTACAAAAATGACATTTATCTACATGTTATAGCTGAGAAAACTGCTGCAGCCTGGCAAAATAAAGATCCTGGTAACCCCACACAGACCACGATCTGAATGGGTTGGGATACGGGTTGGTGCTGGCTGTGGCTGCGGGGCCGCACTGTGCACTGCAGCAAGCTGGTGGCTGTACCAGGGGGAAGCGTGGTGGTGATTTCTTCCCAGCTGCTGAAATCTCCCTGGTGACTTCCCAGCAGAAATGATCCCTCCTGCTTGGCTGAAATGGTCTCCTGAGGGAGAGGATTGAAGCAAAATTTGAACCTAAGGAAATGGTGAAATTTTGGAGGTAGGGTACTCGGGTTTTGATTTTTGACTAAAGGTCATTTTCCAATTAAAAGGGGGTTGTTTCTGGCTGGAACAGCCCAATGTACTGCTGGGTGCTCCGTAAAGGTATGGACTCCAGACTTCTGCTGTCTGGGGACACAGATGGGAGACAAAGCCCTACCTGCTGCCAGCACATCCCAGCATGGGCTCAGGGGGATGTTTCCCACTCTTTGGAAGCATGCTTCCTTGTGATCTTGGAGACCAAACCCATGGAAACTGGGCATGTGAGCCATGAGAGAGAGCGTGGGCACCAAAAATGTTAACCAGTGAGTGCTGTGCCCGACGAGCACTGTTAGCTTTGGCCTGACAACCTGTGCATCCCAGAGGCAGTCGGTGCGGCCACCTGAATGCAAACCCCTTTCCAGCACTGCTTATTTTGCGTTTGGATGAGGGGAGATGGGCATGGGCAGGAACACGGAGAGGAGGGAGCTTGAATCACATTCAGAACAAATGACATTTTTAAAGCCTTTTGCAAGGGGAACCTGGTTGCCTGGTTTGGGGCGTGCTGGGGAAGCGCCTGCCTGGACAGCTGCCCAGGTGCCAAGGAGTGCTGATGGCGATGGCTTCTGACAAACCCTGGCTGGTGATGGGAGAGGCGGTGATTCGAAGAGACAGACCTTGGCACCTCTCTGCAGGGAGGTGGCGGCGGCGATGTCATTTACATGAACTCCACGGGAGCGTGCGGAGAGCCAGGGCTGACCCTGCTAATGAAGGCTGCACCGGGTGAGACCTGAACTTCCCCTCGTGTATTAAATGTGCTGAGTGCATGCCGGTGGTGTCCAGCCCTCCACACACTGCACTGCAAACACCTGTGCTTGGGTTTGTTTCCAGTCCTCGGTATTGCACAGTTTGCCACCTGCAGCCTAAGTTCATTTAGTAGAGCATTGCAGACCTGAAAAAAATGGGCAGCTCAGCCCTGTTGGACTGCCACCGTGACCTCCAACCATGGGTGATCCTAGAGAGGTAACATGAAAAGGAAAAAAGGAAGGGTTGTAAATGCAGACAGCGGGCTGCTAGGACTGCATGGTGGCTGGGTGCTTACAGGCAAGTCAAATTTCCAGAAGTGGTGCTGAGAATTGAGCTGGCCAGAAAACTAAAAGAAGCATTGAAAATAGGGAAAAGAGGGTTCAGCAGTCATGATACGGATTCAGTGGCTGTACGTGATGAAGACTTCACTCACGAGTGAAGATTCACAGTGACCCTGCAATGGTGCTGCTATCTGACATTAATATCACAATATCCCAAAAAAGAGAGAACTGTTAGTGCCTGTGTCATTCATAATCCCCCTCAAAATGCAAAGGTCCTGAGTAGCAAGCCCGGTTAAGAGTTTATTAGATGACTGAATGAAAAACTCATTTGTGTAGAGTGAGTAGGGAGGACACTGGGCAAGCCTGTTCTGCTGAGAGCATGCAGCCAGAAAGCCCCTGCAGTCCCCAGCTCTGATGGTTTTACAAGTACAGCGAATGCAACCTTAATATCTGTTGGGAAAAAGCATGTATTTAATGGAGAAAGACCAGATTCGGCAATCTGAAGATATGTACTAATGCATATTTGATCTACTCAAGGCACGAGTGTGTGCTCAGATAGTACGTAGTGTGCATGTTGGAGACTGGGAGGAACATCGGTCAGGGTATCGTTACACACATTTATCTCTGCTTCTTTGATCCTTTTTTGTGTGATGTTTCCTGACTCAAAAAAAAAAAAAAAAAAAAAATCAAGCAAAGGATTTGCTTGAGATCAAAATCTCTGTATTTTGATACTCGTGCTTCCAAACAAAGTCATTAAATGTGCAGGTCTATGAAATTGAGGACAGAACCTCACCACCTGGGCGTACCTGAGTATGAATCATCCAGCATTTCCTATGCCCAGGTTTTCTGGTTCTTCTCTAGTGTGGTTTTAGGGAGGGAAAAGAGACTTTGCTCATCTCAAAGTTTAATACCTTATGTTTTCTGTGTGCCAGTAACCACCTCTCTCCAGAGGAAATGCACTTTGATGGCCTGACATCTAGTAGATACAGCAGTTTTGAATGATGAAACAGCACTACCAACATTATTATTATTATTTTTTAATCCATTATAGATGGTATTAGAGGACTGTTTAAGAGAAATAAATGCCTAGAGGGTCAACTAAGCCTGGCATAAAGGTGTACATGGGTCTGTATTTCTGACAGCATTAACATGCCAGTATCTCACCAGCCTTCCATGCCCCGGTGTAGCTGCAGACTTAAGCAGGAGCTTAAATGCCAGCACTATGCCTACTATGCCAGCATAAAGCCACTAATGCTCATAGGGGAAGCAAAGCAGCACTTGGCTGACACCTCAGTTTTGGTAGGTACTGTCCCCTGCTTTGTCCTATAGCTGTTTCTCATACACCTGTACTTCTTTGGTACTCATTACTTGGCAAGTAGCAGTGTGTCATGCTGAGGTCCGTGCTGTCTTATAAACAGCATAGGTGCTGGTAAATTGCACGGAGTTAAACCTGTACAATGATGCACTCGACTCAAATTTATCTATTATCATGCAATATTAATAAGCTAGCTCCAGCCCGGCCGATGGCAACATGAAATGCTGCTGTATCAGCAGAGGAGTGTGATTTACAAAACGCTCATCTCTTGAGGAGAGCTTCAGAAGAAGGAACACTGTATTTCTTTCAGGTTCTTAGAAAAGAAAGGCATGGAATTTTCCTTACTTTAATGCCCAATATTCTCCCCTGTTTGGGCTCTGCTGTATTTTCTTCACTGTAAGTTTCTCCCTATTTGTATTTATTATGAAGGAAAGTTAGGTGAGTTTGATATTTCACTAAGAGATGGTATAGTTTTGAGTTAACAGGACTTTCTAGGTTGAAAATACACTTAAATTATGTACAAATTGTTCCACAGAAACACATTACTTCATGGAGCTGGAAAGCAAAAATTTGAGCAACACTTCTTATGCATTTTGGGGGCTATCCGTCATAACTTGCTTTTACCATTTGCTTTTGACCAGCCAAAGAATTAGAGGGGTATATGGATAATCAAAGTGCAAAAGGACTTTCTTTTAGGGTAAGTGATGACCCTGAAGACCCAGCAGAGCAAAATGGATTATTTGACTCAGAGTTTACTATGGAAGGCAATGGCGAGGTTCCCATATAAAAACTTTTTTAACTGGATAATTTTCTCCCATAGAAATGCTAATCGAGGTGATTTTAAACTAAGCTGGCAGAATTAGTGGTAGCAAATCACCAGGATCACAAAGTGCTTGTCCAAGAGCTGTGCAGTAACTGTAACAAATTGTCCATTGTACCAGGAAAAGAAAAAGCAGCAAATATATTAAGGGCTCCGGGTCTTTGAAACAACTAAGCCTTATTTCTCCATGAGAAAACAAAACAAAACAAAACAAAACAAAAAACTGTGAAAAAGATCAAATGAGGCATATTAAGATCTGAGCTACTCAGATTTGTTTCAATAAACATTGTTAAAAGACGCCTGCATTTTTTCTTTCACATCCATTGTACACTTTATATGAGATACCCAGTACTAATATGAATCTAGCAGAGCTGCTAAGTATTAAAGTGCTGAATAAGTGATATGAGTATGTGTATCTTATCTAATGTTCCTATTATGACAATTCCCAAAGCATCCAGTTTTTATTTGAACAAAAAGAGCAAATGAAACCCCCAACCCCACTGACACTAAGGGAGTAGGGTGAGACCCATAATTCCCACTGACTTGGAGAATGCAGGAGCTGCTCCACTACCAAGCTCCCTGCTTATTGCCTTTAGGTAGAGCTGGAAACCGAGTAATGCAATGTCACAATGTCATCTTCTCAAATCAGGATGCTACACCTGAAGTCCGATTTAGAGATACTTTTTTTTTTTTTTTTTCCCCCAAACATTGCAGATCTATTGTCTTTTTGTTGCCCAAATAAAGTGAATAAGGCAAACCAGAATTATAATGGGGCATAAACGCAATCCAGTGCTATTCCACAGAGCTGTGACTCAAGTCAGGTCTCATCCTTTTCCCAGATCAGAATGTCTTAAATTTTATATGAAAACATTAGTTTTGGCCTCTGCCTCCATTTTCAGGGCTCTGTATTTTCCTAGTTCTTTCTTGCTCTATTCAGATACTGTTCTATTCATGATCTCCCAAGTGGAATTTCTCCCTGGGCTTTGGCCAAACTTCTGATCTGCAAAGGAGATACCAAGCCACAGTCAATTAGATAGAATCATGTGTCTGCTTTGATTTTGATGTATAATACAGTGGTTTCCAAAGGCAAGCTAAAGCACACTGGGGCTAATGTTAAGGCAAGAACTGCAATGATGCCATGTTTGTGACAGATAACACCAACAACACTTTGCTTTTGTTTACTTTCATCTTTAGCATGTTATTTTTTTATTACTTTTTTTTTTTTTTTTCCCCAAATTAAGTCTTTTCTGCAAATTCTTAAAAGTATTTAAACCCTAATAGAACAGGACCCCTATGGAGTAATTATTATCACTTCTCAAGACATTTATAATTCACTATTGTCTCTTCTCTGGAGTATGATTTAATTACAGCCATATCATATGCATTGTATTTTGTCTAAAGTGAAATGACTGCTGTTGATGAGCAGGCACTGCTGAAAGCTGATAATGAGTTAGGCATCTGAAATCTCACCTAACCGGAGGTTAGGAATCGGTGCTCGTGGTGATGATTAACTGATGTTTATTTCTCAACTATAAATAAAACTCCACTGCCTAATTGTCATCTTGCAGAGTGTGTTTCCACTGTGTCTTTCGGATTTAGAATAATCAGCATTTCTGCATTTAATTTTTTATTTTTTGAGCGAGAAAGCAATTTGCGAGAGTGGTTGGGTAGGAAGCAGTCTGTGGTACCTTAGTGGGCAATTTGAGCACAGATGTTTTTGGAAGATAAATTTGGCACATGACTCAAAACTTGGTGGGCTCTCAGAACCGAGGTTTGAATAAACATTCAAATATTGGTGGGTAAATAATGTGAACTGCATTTGCAGAAATAATATTTGCTGTATGCCACAAGGATTAACGTTGAAAACATCAAAATAGCTCGGAGAGGCCCTTACTGCCAGTTGAACTTTAGGAAATGAAAGACTTGAGTAAGTGCTCCGGGCACGGGTGACCTGATGTCTTAATCCAGCTGACATTTGTTATTAGAAAACAAAAATCATTGCTTGTCATGATTATTCTTCCCTGGTTTTGAGAAGGTTTTATATAGAACTTCCCTTTCACCAGTGCCGCAGATTGCTTGTTTTCCTGGATCTTGCAAAGTCAAAACATTTTTAGCTTTTCTTATTCTGGAGGAAAGAAAACATACAGAAATCCCACAAGTACAGAAATCATAGTTTCTTGTGGCTACAAATGACTGTTTTATATATATACATATATGAGCTCCACTACCTGGGAAAAGCTTCCATCTCTATTAAATCTGAAGTGAATGTTTAGCATGTCTCCATCATAATCCCAAAGGAGATGATCCCCTGCTAGAGGGGTACCCCAACAAGCTTTGCAAAGGCAGGTAAATAGAAAGGCACCACACATCCCAGCTTTCTTTTTGAAGTTGCCAGGATTTTCTCCTGGGGTCATTTTAAATTCATTAGTCATAAAAGTATAATTGTGTTGTTTTTCCCCCAGTGATTTGGTTACAATGGATAGATTCTGTGTGCTTACTGCAAGCACATGGTTGATATAAACCCTTGCTCAGGAAGCTAGCAGGCTTTGATCAGAAACAAAATGGTGAATGAACATAAGCAATATCCAAGCTGTGCTTCTGTCTGACATTAAACAACACATGCTCAGCGTTTCATGACAAAGTGATACACAGCAGAAAGTTACTGAACAAAATCTTCCTGTGTGAGAAACTTGCCAGGGTCACTGTCATGCCAGGAGGTGCACTGGCAGAGGTACTAAGAAGCCATAACATGAGATCATATTGTTGGTAGGTATTGCAAGAAGTAGTGGAAAATAATGCTTCCCAGTGAGCTTTGTCAACCTAAAGATTACTTCTCCTGCAGTGTCCTGATCAATACTGATACCCAGTCACTGTAAGGTTCATCCTTTGCTTGTGGAGCAGAGAAGAGGAATGGTTGCACCACGGCTGGGAAAAGCCACAGGCACACTCAGCACGAGCAGGCCGTTCACCTGACTTCTCTCAAGGTGTTCTGCCTTCCCCATCAGGGTTTCTGGCAAGAAAAACATCATTCCTGCATTAGCAGAGCATTGGAAGCACAATTAGTGCCTGGTGTGTTTGCTTGGCCAGGGTGTCTCATGGTGAAGGGGCTTCAGCTGGTTGGAAGGGATTGGCATCACTGTCTCACACAACCCCCTAGCTCCATAGAAATCTGTTTCCCCAGGTGCCTTTCCCCAGGAGCACTACTTCAGTGCTCCCTTTCTGCAGTTTGACAGACGTTCAGGTGCTTCTGTCAATTATGTTTACATGCCTATTAACTAGAGTGGAGTTCTGAGATCTTTCTTCTACCTGTATTCCATAACACTGCTGGTCTGCCCCCATTTTTCTGTTGAAAGCAACCATGCCACTTTGCTCAGGCTGGGGATGGTCAGTGCCTTTCCTAAGTGAAAATTTCTCTCTCATCTCTGCTCCTCTTCTTTGCTGTCCTGGTGTGAGCTCTGCAATGCAGAAAGCAATGGCAGCCGTGGCCATGCTCTGGTCCTGATGGATGGACACGAAGAAGGATGGCACAAACACCATGTGGTCACCATCAGACCCAACCAAGCCACCAGCAGACTTTCAGAGCTTGTCAAGGATCTCCCTGCCATCTTTTGGGGCAATCATAAAAAAGGGCCCCTCAACACGTGATGAGTTTAAAGGAAGCAGGTAACTAAATGACATCAGAAAGTGAAGAGCTATTTGGAGGGTGGAGATTTAGCTCTTTTCTCTCCTTAATTAAAGAAACGCAGCATTCAGGTAATGAGATCTCAGCACCTCCCTTGCCCAGTTGTGCCCAAAACTGTACAACAAACCAGAACTATTGGAAGCCTTCCCCGGCCCAGATTTTACACTCAGTCATGAAACTTGCTCTTATTTTAAATCCCATGTAGTCAGACAGCAGGCAAAGTCATTACAGAAAAGCAGCAGAGTAAAAAGCAACTTTGAAAGCATTGTCCTTCACAGCATCTCCCTCTGCCTGCAACTTCTCCTCAATGAAATAGAGAAAATCAGATTCCTGATTCTCACCAGCTGCCTCTGAGGTCGGGACGGAGTTCAGCTGGGCTCCTGATGGTCTCCACCAGCCCCGTGAAGCCAGCTGGGCTTGACAGCTCCTGAATTCCTTTGGAAAAGGAACTTATTGTGGTCCCTGTGTGCTGGAACTCTTCCTGGGCCAGAAGAAACGCAGAGCCCTTCAGGCACAGGAGGTGCTCAGGAGGTCGAGTGCCACAAACCCTGCCCATCACCTCCATCACCGCCCCGCTCACAGCTGTCTGAACAAATGTCTCCAGCCTCAGACGAACTGAGACTCTCATGTCACTTATTGGTTTTATCTAAACATTTATCCTAAATATATAAAAATGTATAGTTCCATTTGTATTTGCTTGTCCTAATGTCAAACTAACACAGATCAAGAAATAGTGTTTTCTCATCTTGTTACCAGCCCTGAGAACTGCATCACGTTTTAAAACGGCATTTCAGCAAAACAATAGCGGAGTAAACCCCGCGAGGCAGCAGCTGTCTCCATGGCTTTGTTCGTACAATGCCCGGCACGACGGGGCTCTGCTTTCAGCCAGCCCCTGAGCACTTCTGGAATAAACAGGACAATAGGTGACTGCAACCTTTGCTTAGAAATACTTGTGAATAGCTCTGTAAGTATCATAAAGCCGCACAGAAAGCCCGCTGCTGCCGGGGAGGCAGACTGAGCTCTGAGCAATTTTGACATTCAGATTTACAGCAGACTTTTGGCATCCTCTCTCATTTAGGGATGAATAAACCGCCTTCACCCATTTGAATGAAGGTGTTGTTTCGTTATCGGCAGCCTCTGTTTCCTTTTCATGCCGCTTCCTTCAGGTGTGAAAAGTGATTGCACAAAAGAAAGAGGCAGGCTGGGGAAGTACTAAATGCTCCGATTCCCCAAAACATCCTCCTCCTTTCCCTGAGCAAACTCTATCGCAAAGCGTGTTCCTCAGAAGAAACGAGACAGAAAATGGTGGTGGTTTTGAAAAGACTGTAAAGTATCTGTGCAACAAATCTGTTCATAATTCCAGTGGAGAACATCTGGAAGCACAAATGCAGGTGTTTGTCCTCTGATGCTGATCTGGTCCAGCTGCTTAATTAAAATCTGTAATTAGAATAGCTAAAATATTATTGTTATTTATAAAATCAACCACACCAGCCTTCTTCATCTGGAAATCACTTTAAATTTTCGCTACTTTTTTTTCAGAGGGAGGGAGCTGTGGCTTTTGGGACCTCATCTTCCATCCATGTGTCAGACCCGGAGACCTGGGCAGGTCAGGTAATCTTTCTGTGGCTCTGCCTGCGCTGGACCTAGCTGCTAATTTCTGAAAACAAACAAAACAAATTTAACTCATCTTACACTGAATGTTGCTTGCAACTCCCTGGCACATGCTCAGTGCAGCTGCCGTTCATCACCGGTGACTTTTTTGGGGAAGATGGGATGTTTGACTGATAGCTGGAGCATTTACATTACATGACTCTGCTAATGCACCAATTTTTCTATTGTCTCTCCTGTTCTTTGTGTCTGTCTGTGAATGAAAGAAAGCAGGGATTTATTTCATGCTCTGTGCACCTGTGCTCACGCCTTGGCATCTCTCAGCCAGCCTCTGGCCATCTCCCGTGCTCAGATGTTCCCCCACCATCCTAGTCCACCAGAGCCCTCCAGGACACCCCAGAACAGGCTGCACTTCCAGAAAGCCTTGTTCTGGTCTGTAGTTTTCTCTTGCTGACCATATGATCATGCCTATCACCATAACATCCTAATGCCTTACAGAAAGGCAGCGCATGATAAGGTTGGCATCAGTCTTTCATGGATTTCCCCGTCTCCCCCTCTCACATCATTTCCTTTCTTGCTACCTGAATGATACCTACTTTGCTGTGATATTATTTTCTACATGATTTTACCCTCACACATCCCAGGTTACATCTCCTCCCCAGTCCCCAACATCCCTACTGCCTTCCACAAGGAGCTGATGAACAAGCACTTGGTTGTAACACAAACCCTCCCCAAAATCTCCTTGAATGGGTTTGGAGCAAAAAGAGCAGCTCACAGTGTACCACAGGTGGTCTAGAGTAGAAATTTGCCCTGACTCCATTTGAGAGTTTGAAGAGCAGAATTTAAAGTCAGAAAGTTGAAGGTATAAAATGACAAGCGTCTCACAAAAGCAATTGCTGCTGACTGAGAGGTGAGGTGGAGGGAGGGAGAGTGTGTGGGCTGAGCGCTGAGCAGCACGCGGGAGCTCCTGCCACCGATCTGCCTGAGTGATGTGTTTGCGATGCCTCATAATTAACACCTAGAAGTTTTTAAGCTGATGGTAGGCGCTGGTATCGATTAGGACAATTTACTAATTCTATGTCTGTGTCAGCTATCTTTCTCTAAAAAATAGGATAAAACATTTACCAAAAGTGTATAATTAATGTGCCTGAATGCTCTGAGACTCCACAGCCATTGTGATGTCTGGAGCACTGCACAGAGCTCTAAATACAGACGCTGAACATGCTCTGTGGTACCATGAGGTGTCTACCACAGACACAGAGGAGCACAAATCTATAAGAAAAATTAGATCCTGTGTCATCTCCATGACATATGAATGTTCCCCAGACTCGGGTTTTCTAAATGGCACTGGATCCCTGTGTTTGAGCAACCACATCAGGTCACTACAATCTGCACCCTTTACAATATGGGGTTTTCTTTACATCATGGACAACCGTCTTTGCAGGACGGGCTGACTTTCATATGCACAGCAAGACAATCTCAAGCTCCCAAGACAGCTTGCTGGTGCACACACTCTGCTTAGCTCCCCAGACTTGGCTGGTCTTCTCTCACAGCCATAACTCTGCATCAATCCATCGCCAGCATGATGGTGTTTGGAATATATTTACAGGCAAAATAAGTGCAGGAAGCAAATCTTTAAAAACTAAAAGCAATTAAATATATTGTAAACCAAGGTTATGAAACTAAACACAAGAGCTCAAGTTTTCCTTGGAGAAATCTGCATGCGCTCTGAATTTACGGGAAAGTCACTGATGTCATGGGACTATGGCACATCCATCTGCTGAATTACACATCTTGGTCCATGTACTTTCATTATCCAAATGACATTCTGCCATATGCTTTCAAAAGCATATACTTCATTTTATTCAAAAAGTAGGGCTCATTTTTGAAAAACTAAAGAAGGAGAAATCTTTTCCCCTTTTCTTCTTTGCCAGTGGAGAGCAGCCTTGTCTGAAAATCAGGTGCTCAGGCTGAACTTTCAAAATGGATTTTCAAAGTCTTGAATTACTTTGTGAAAGTTAATATATACCAATGTGTCTCAGGTGATCTTGACTTCAATTTAAGAATAAAAGGCCTAATTAAAAAGGGAGTGATCTTAGTAGTGCTTCTGCAGTGTGAGTCAGGAGCAGCTACCGTGGTCAGCCCCAGTAATATGGCCTCCTGCATTAGAAATGCAGTTACAGCTAATGATGAATTTGAGAAATTGTAATAATTATCTATCTCAATTTATTTGTTCTAACCTCAGTCAGAGACCAAAGTAGTAATTGCTGCTATTCCTAGTCGAATGATGGAGGTTGCTCTGCTCTAATTCCTACCAGCATCATAATAGCCCAGAGATAATAATGACAAAGAATTATAGACTTTGCTTGAATGTTACCAGACTGGGCTGAGGCATCACACAATTGCACTATATGCATAACACTCGTAGAAAACACTAAAAAAAAAAAAAAAAAAGAACAAAACAAAAAACACAATCAACAGAAACAAAGAACACAACAAAAACAGCAATAAAAAAACAGACATTCTAAATAAAATCAATTAATTGGCTGCCTGCCTTTGTCCTTAATGTGTGAAGTAATTTGAGGCAATTCTGCTTGAGTAACACTGTGGTAGGTTTAATTTAGATGTCATAGCAAAATGTGTACTTCGAGTGTTTGTCTAACCCTGTCCACCACATTTCAGTTACAGGGAAAGGAATTAAGTTGCCATTTTTCATTTCTTTGTTATGTACTTAGGTAATAATGTATTTTAAATTTTAAAATGGCACAGATGAAGTGGGAAAAACAGCTAGGCCCCTTTCCAATTACATCTATGAAGGCCAAGAAAGCTATAGTGTTTCCTTATGAAGAGGGATTTTTAGCAGAACATTTATAGCATAATAAGGGTTTTATTTATTTATTTATTTATTTTTATTTTTTGGCTGTGTAATTGACTTGGCTCCCTAAGGTCTTTGGCAAACATGGCATTAATTAAATTTACAGATCATTCTAAATTGTAAGGTGTTACAAAACCCAGGATAGATAGCAAAATAATAAAAAGAGAGCTGCAGAATTTAGAGATATAAGTAGGTAATAAAATGAGATTCAATCTGGAAAAAAGCAGGTAGGGAACAATGAAAGCAAAGCACAGAAACTGTATAGCAATTGTCTACATGAAAAGCAGTAATGAAATTAAAGACTGTAAAAACAAAACAAAATAAACAAAACCAAAACCCACAGCTTGTTGGATATGAGTTTATATACTGCAGATGTCATCTGTCTGTAAGTGCCAGCTTCAACAGTGGGTAGTTTGAAAGGATCTGTCCTGTGGTGTACCTATACAGATCTAAACTGAGTATAAAGCCATTGACACTTATAATTCACCTGTAATTCACACTTAGTGATACACTTGTAATTGACACTTAGTAATTCAACCTAAGATCCTTTTCATATCCGTTATTGCCATGTGCATTGCTGCAGTGCCTTAAATATGCTGAGTACTCACCCTCTTCTTCCTGAAGTAGCTGGCTCCATATAAAACGTATAAGAAATGATGACTGGAAACTATGAGGGTCACTGCAAATGAAGACCCCATAATGAAAATGAGAAGAAATACATGGTAACATCAGCGGTAGAGGACAAGTAGAAAGTTTCACATCAGCATTATGTACTGTTGCAAATGAGAATGTACACAAAGATGAAGGTGCCAGGCTCACAACCCAGCCTGAGAAAATGAAGGAGACAAATGTATTCAGTGGGAGTAGTCAGCATCGATTCACCAAGGGCAAGTCATGCTTCGCCAGCCTGATGACCTTCTAGGATGAAAAGACTGGCCTGGTGGATGGGAGCAGAGCAGCAGACGTGACTACCCTGGCTTCAGTCAGGTTCCAGGCACTTTCTCCCCTCAGACCCTCACAGAGGAGCTGGTAAGATGTGGCTGGATGAGCAGGCAGTGGGGTGGGTTGGAGCTGGTTGAGCAGCCAGGCCCAGAGGCACAAAATCTATTTGGGGGCCTGTAAATAGTGGTGTACCCCAAGGGTCAATTACGGGTCCAATCCTGTTTAACATCTTTATTGATGACCTGATGATGGGACAGGGTGTACCTTCAGCAAGTTTGCTGGTGACACAAAACCAGGGGGACTGACATTCACCAGAGAGTCATGGTGACATTCAGAGGGACTTCAGCAGGCTGGGGAAATGGGATGACAAACATCTCATGAAGCTCAACAAGGAGAAATGCAGGGTCCTGTACCTGAGGAGAAACAACCCCAGGCAACAGCACATGCTGGGGACCACCCAGCTGGAAAAGAGCTTGGCAGAAAAGGCCCTGGAGGGGTCACAAAGGCCCCTGAAGAGATGTTGAAGGGACTGGAGCATCTCCTATATGAGGACAGGCTGAGAGCTGGGACCATTCAGGCTGGAGAAGAGAAGGCTCAGAGGGAAACTTACCAATATATACCTGGAGGGAAGGTGCAAAGGGGATGAAGCAAGGCTCTCTTCAGTGGTGCTCAGTGCCAGGACAAGAGGCAGTGGGCAAAAACTGAAATGCAGGAGGTGCTGCCCAAATACCAGAAGCACTTCTGTGCTGTGCAGGTGACTGAGAACTGGCACAGATTGCCCAGAGGCTGTGGGGTATCCTCCTTGGAGACCCTCAGAAACCGCCTGGATGTGGTCCTGGGCAGCCTGCTCAGGGTTAGAGCAGCTGGCCTCCAGAGGGCCCTGCCAGCCTCAGCTGTGCCATGATTCTGTAACATGAGAATGAGTACGATATAGTACTAACTCTCTAGGAAGATAAGATTTAACATCAATACATCAATTAAAATGCACCTATTGATATAAGTTTGATATTCAGTTGCAGGATGTGATCCATTTTTTGCCTGTTTTTAAAATATTTCTGTTGAAACTTCCATTAAAAAGATATATGTGTGTTTTGAATTTAAAATTTTAGATCACACAAATCAGCCAGAATAAAATGATCTTTCTTATCCGGGATATGATGAACAAACACAGTGAAGAAAAAGTCCTGCATTTATTCCAAGCACAACACGTAAGCTATTTTTAAGGATTATTCAAGTAATCTCAGATACATTCACAATACACATAGGGAAGCAGGATCCATTCAGGTTAGTGTATTTTGCTACTGTACCATTTTTTTTTCATACACAGATAGCTATCATCCTCATAAATGCCTGAAAATAGATTTCTTTAAACCTGTGCATATCCAGTTTCACCAAGCAGTTCAACCTTCTGATAAACTTTATCCAAACTGCATTCCATTTCTATTAAAGAAAGATTACAATATATCCATCTTTTGGGGAAAAAAAAAAAAAAAAAAAAGTTATTTTTATTTTATACTGTACCATAAAATGTCCTCAGCAAATTTCTTCTGTGTCTGGGAAACATGCTGATTGCACATGAGGTACTAGCAGGTTTTTGGTGTGTATCTAAAGGGCTTTGTACTGCAAGGATGGATCTGCCCTGTCTGGGGAGGTGGTGGGTGGCTGGGCAGACCCCAGCTACTCCCCAGCCCCTGCTTTATTCCGCACTGAGCATCCCCTGGGAGCACTGAAGCCTTGGTAATGCCACCATTTTTTAAACAGCAGCCATATATTTCTCACTTTTCTTGCCATCTGATGTTTTAAAAAGCAGGAATGAGCAGAGTTATAGAGTTTTATAGCATTAAGTAAATTGAAAGACAGATTGATTTACCTTCTGTACAGCACAATGTTTCAGTCTTTTCGAATCAGAATGAATTTCCCTCTTAAAAATTGTTGTAAGGTGTCAAGCAGGAGTAGTGTAGCATAGCCTTCCTCAGAAAGTGTAGTCATTGAAATGATCGTTCTCTCTGTACTACCTGGCATATATCATTAAATTGTTTATGAATAGTGGAAACATATAAACAGACCTTATACCCAACAGTCTTTGAATTGACTCTCAAAATATAACTACAGAATATACCAGAAACTAAAAATGTTCAAAACCAAAAAGTATGCACAGCTGTAAAGCACCTCAGCAAAATCTCAAACATCCTCAGAACAAAATCTCTAAACATATGAAATCATATCTAGATTTACCTTTTTTTTTTTTTTTTTTCAGTAATTTTATATTTTTTTCAAGGAAAATGAAAGTCACTGAGCTCCCATTTCATTTAGAGCAGAGATTTTTTTGTGTGTGTGTGATGGAAAAGAAACCAAAGCGAACACTGCAAAGGAGGACAACTTAAAAAATGCATTTAGCACCCATGTGACAGCATGCAATGGGAGTTGTGCAGCACAGAAAGGCTCGGAGCTGTACACAGGAGAGGGTTTTGTCACTCTCAAAGTAATGACCCGAAGTCTCAGGGCAGGCGATGTCCCACCAGCAGGCTCTGCTCACTGGTGCAGCAACTAGGGCAACTGTGGGAGGCATCACTGGGCACATCCCTGGCTGGAAGGACATAAGGACACATTATACTGTCTATTATATTGAACATGAGTCAGCAATGTTCCCTTGCTGCAAAGAAGGCTGATAGGATCCTGGGCTGCATCAGGCAAGTGTTGCCAGCAGGCTGATGGAGGTGCTCCTTCCCCTGCACTCAGCTTCATGATGCCACACATGGAGTGCTGTGTCCAGTCCTGGGCTCCCCAGTACAAGAGAGACGTGCACATACTGGAGACAGTCCAATAAAGGGCCACAGTCCAATAAAGGGCCTCTCCTACAAAGACAGGCTGAGAGCTGGGGATGTTCAGCCTGGAGAAGAGAAGGCCACAGGGAGACCTTACAGCGGCCTTGCAGTGCCTAAAGGGGCCTACAGGAAAGTTGGGGAGGGATTCTTTGTCAGGGAGTGCAGTGATAGGACAAGGGGGAATGGCTTTAAACTGAAAGAGGGTAGATTTAGATTAGATATAAGGAAGAAATTCTTCACTCAGAACATGGTGAGGCCCTGGCACAGGCTGCCCAGAGAAGCTGTGGATGCCCCACCCCTGGAAATGTTCAAGGCCAGGCTGGATGGGGCTTTGGGCAACCTGGTCTGGTGAGAGGTGTCCCTGCCCATGGCAGGGGGTTGGAACTGGGTGGGCTTTAAGGTTCCTTCCAACCCAAACCATTCTCTGACTCTGTGATTCTATGATTTCTAACACTAACTCCTGGAAAACAGTATTGCACCCTTCCAGAGAACAGCCAGCACAAGGTGTTCAGGGCTGTATGTGTCCTACAAGAGCCAGGTGAAGGGCATTTAACACTGGGGGGAAGATATTTTACAAATCCAAGTGTTCTCTCTGAAGGACGTGCAGCTTCCCAACACACTGCCGTCACTCAGGCACATGCCTCAGCCCAGGCTGTGGAAAGCTGTCCTTGGGGATTTGTCTGGCTGGAGCCACTAAGTGAACCGTTGTGGTTTTGTTTGCTCCCGATTTCTATAAATGAAATTACGGCTATCACAGTCCATGACGTGTGAGTGTCAGACAGTGTGTCTCATCCCTGCAGGGAGAAGACGCATGCAAGACAAATCCTTAAACATTTGTGGAAATTGTGTACGTACATCATCCATGCACCGGTGGGAGAAACACCTCACCTTCCTCCTTCCTCCAATCACTCATACTAATGCTTCCTGGGGCTGATAGTCTCTGTAATTGTTATTAAGGCATCACCAA
>NC_048893.1:15947246-15967808 GCF_011077185.1 Oxyura jamaicensis
GGGAGAACAGGCCAACCCCCACCTCTCTACAGCCTCCTTTAAGGTATCTGTAGAGAGCGATAAGGTCGCCCCTGAGCCTCCTCTTCTCCAGGCTGAATAAGCCCAGCTCCTTCAGCCGCTCCTCGTAGGACTTGTTCTCCAGGCCCCTCACCAGCTTCGTCGCCCTTCTTGTTCCACACCACAAATATTGTTTCAGAAGCTTTGAAACAGGGTGTGTTTCCTTTCTCCCATGGAACACCTTCATTGCTCTGCCTTCCTTTTGCCTGGCAGCATAAATTAGGCTGGTTCCTTCTACGCATCAAAGGCAAATTAATGTGATATTAACATAAAAACACCAAACAAAAACAGGAAAACACATCAGTGTGTGCTGTCAGACTGTTATGCTGTGATTTGTCTGGAAGAGGGAGCACCAAGCCCATGTACCTTGCAGAACCATACCACAGCAGCCATCAGACCGTCCTGTCTGCCTCAGCTACATCTGGGTGAAGACTGGAGGAGCACATCAGAGTTGAAGTGGTTGGACAGTGATGCACCCCGATACCTCTCCAGATGTGGCCCCACTCTGCCACGGAGCCTGTCGTGGCGCCTGGCTGACAGGCGCCTGCCTCACGTTTGGAGGTAGCCTTCTGTGACAGAAAGGGGCTGCTTTCTCTGCTGCTTCTGCCGCACGTTGTTACACTTTACATGTCTTGCAGTATATCTGTGATGTCCCAAATGACAGGTGCATGTCTTGCTAAGTTCTACTGGGGGCAGAAATTCCTAGACGAGGGAGCCCGCAGCCTGGGAAGCATCTGGTAGGATGAAAAAGTGCTGTCTTGTACTCTGTCAAGTGTAATTAGAGTTGCCGGTTGTCATCGCTGCTAGCATTTGGTTAAGTAAGTTTCTCTGATGAGAAGCTATCTGACAAAAGCCAACACCACCTAAAGTTATGAGCAACATAACTGCAAAGTATCTTTTAAAGTCTTATTTCTAGTCTTTAGTCTAGCTCAAGAAGATGCAAAGGTTTCAGCATGTTGCAAAAAAAATGCATTAAAAAAGAAACAGAATAATTTGCTTTTAACAGCAAGCATTGGGGAGATTGGTGATAGGTTTTCTACAGCCTGAATAAGAAGGATAAATATTTTATGTTTTTAATTGTGTCTGGCAGCATATTTAATTTCTCCCTTACCAGAGCGCAGCAGACAGGGACTGTCCACATCCATCTAAAGATCTCTTTTTGCTGAAACTTTGCTTCCAATGCCAAAGCTTTCTGCCTCGCCTGGTGTTACTTCTCAGGGAGTGATCCTGAAACCATCTCCCAAAGCCTGCCAACGCCCCAGTAGCTGGAGCAGGTAAGAGCTGGTTTTGTTGGCAGCGTGCTGTGGTCATGGCTCATTGGCTCTGAGTTTAAAATGGGTTTCTGGGTGCCTGAGGCTGCCCAGCCACAGCCTGACCCAGCTGCCCGGCCACAGCAGCATCATTTAACCCACCTTGATCATGCTGGAGAGGAGTAGCGCTCCCCCAACAGCTGCTGCCAAGAGCCTTTCAGTTTTTGCTTGAATGACTCCTATATTCTAATCCTTCCTCTGTTACATTTCATTATTTATAAACATTTGTCACTTTGTTTTTGTAATAGTGTGCAATTTATTGTTACTGCTTTATTCCATGACTTTCTTAATGTGGGTGCATTCTCAGTATTGTCCACAAGCAGAAAGTCTGGTGGAAACTAATCCTGATGAAGAATGAGGCAGCTATTCTGGAAATCTGCAGACCCAGCCCACAGTTACAATATGGCTGAGTCTTGCCCCTCCATCCATTTGTGAATTGAGCTTCTTCCGATCATTAACTGCATTGTGTATTTGTTAATTAACTGCTAATGGACTCTCTGCTGTATCTGCACAGTAGGTACCAGTACATAAAACAGATAAGCTTAAAGTTTTTTCCTGGAAATATTACAGAAATAAACAAACATCTATGCACATTAACTTTTTTTCTTTTCACATATCGAATATCTACCATATGCTATATGCTTTAAATGACATCAGTCCCTGTGCTTCCAAGATAAAGACAGAAATCAGGGATTTAAAATTCATGTAAGTGTAAATGCCTATTGAAAGCTGCCTTTTGTCCCACATAGCAGCAAAGTATCCAATAAGTTTGCATTAGCAGAACAGTAAGACACAGACATTTTGATGATGCATGTTTGGTATAAATAAATAAATAAATAAATAAATAAAATTATAGTGTATAGCTTAAAGGACAAACAACTACAGACTTAAAAAAGATAGTGTACATAAAATGTGAAGAAGCTGTGCAAGGCCAGAGATCTGTTATGATCAAGTCTGTGATGTTTAAAAACTTAGCATCTTTAAGGCAAACCTGCAGAAATTTTAGCCAATGGGTTTAATTCTGTCATCCCTAAAGGCAGTAACTTCCAGCTGATGCTCTGCAGATGCTTGTACCATCAAAATCCATCCCCAGGGGGTTTCCAGTGAAGCCCATAGTGTGACACGGTCACCCAGTTGCTTGTATCTGTATGTAGAGGTATGAGCCCACACCTTTAGCGAAAGAAAAAGAAGAGCTGAGCATCACCATTGCTGATAAAAATAAATGGTACGAGGGGGGAATGGTATGATGCTGGGCAGTCCCAGGAGGCTCTCCCTCAAATTCATGTAGGTTATGAACGAATTTGATCTGTAAACTTTAGGAAGCAAAGGAGCAACACCTTTTAAAGAGCACTGTCTTTGAGACACGGGAATAACTTGAAGGCTTTCACATAAGAAGAAATCTCACAGTCCCACAAGGGACTGGGATATGAAGTACTCAACTACATAGTCAGTAAGTGTTGGGAAGTTTGCAATCCACGTGTGGGAAGAAAGACACATGTGAAAAGTATGTTTTAAATAGGCCATCCTTTTTTTTTTTTTCTTTTTTTTTTTCTTTTTTTTTTCTTTTTTTGACTCATTAGGGAACTTCCTTGAGTGTGCAAGGTTTAACTTCTGACCTCTGGCCACCATATTTCTATTCAGATCTAGAAATGGTCAGAGAGGAGCACCTGAAGAAGAAAGGCCCCTGTTTTCTCTAAATTTCCATTGGAAATCCCTTCTTTACATCATCCTCTTTCTCAGAGCTGTGGGTAGTGAGTTCACAGGCACAGATATGGATGCTCAAACACACTGGCAGCTCTTTGTCTAAAGCTGGGCTCTTAGCCTCTACTTCCTGACCACACCAGACCTCATCAGTTCTGCAGAGGCAAGGTAAAGACTTAAAGGGTTCAGAGAAAATTAATTTGTGCTCAAAGGTTGTGTGCAACAACTCAGCAAAGTAGGGGATGAATGAGGGAGTTAATGGGAAGATGGCTAAGGAGCATACATGGCTTACTGCACAACAGAGAGCTCAAAGGAGGAACCAAATGAGAAGGAATCAGAGCAATAATTATTAAAGATACATGAACAAATAATAAGGGAAGGTAAAGTAGTGAATACCATCCAAATAGCATGGATGGTAAAGAGGGATGCTAGGTTCCTTAAACACATAGTAGCTCATCCAGTGCCAATACTGAGGAGTTTAAGGTTTTGAATCAATTTCAGATCCTTTGTTAAGACCTGTAGAATTTTTTGAAAGAGCATGGAATTTGTCAAGTTTTAGTAAAAAATAAAATTAAATTAAAAAATAAGCAGTGCAGTCTTGAAGTTTCCTAATTTCCCTGTCCAGAGAGAATTTTATCCATGACAAGTAACTTTTTGGAGAATGCAAAGAAGCATTTTTTTCTTTCCTCTAAGTAAAGCAAGACACTGGGACAAAGGCTGTGGTTTTTAAGTATGTGCTGAATAATGGATGAGCATCCACTCACTTCCCTCAGAGAACTACTGCCCCCTCAGCCCTGCCCATATGCCAGGCGACCAGGCAGCTTGTGGAGGTAGAACTGCAGACCTCCTTGGAACAGTTTTTTCGGTATATACACTCTCACACTGATCTAACTGGATTGTACTGCTGAGGGCTATGGGAGGGGAATGCACTTCACCAGTAGGCTGGGAGTTAGGGAGACATAAGCTTCAATATATGAAGGCATAATTATCATTGTAATGGAACTGGGAGTGTGATTGTGGCAGCAAAACCAGCTCTCTTTCCTTACATGTAACCAGATATATCTTGGAAGAGAGATATTTCAATTTTAGAGTAACACAGTACGTTCATCCGCAGAGGGAGAAAATTGTATTATCCATTTAAAAAGCTATTGTGTGAGTTGCTTCAGGAAGAGTACTGCCAGCTCCTGCGGGAGCCATCACTACCTCCCCAGTGCCCTTGGGAGCAAAGGGGGACACAGCCTGCATTCTGCTTTCAGGAGAGACTTCTTGAGAGAGAAAGAGAATTATTGTGTTGGGACTTCATGGGAAATAACTTCACAGGGTGCTCAGCCTGAATTTTAGACTTGCCATCTAGCACATGCAGAAATTATTGAACATGTTTAGTGAAAAAAATAACTGAAAAGGAAAGATTTGTTTTTCTGTTTTCCTGATTAACTATAATGACTGTTCTTACACAACACAGCCCACAGCTGGAGGTTTGTAAGTCCAGTAGAGACTGTGCCCAACAAGGGACTTGCCTGCATTTTGAGAACTGTCCTGAACAGCAAGTGGGAGACAGAAAGCATGAAAATAAACTTTTGAGCACACTGCTTAGGGAAGGAGAACTCTGACAAATTCAAAAGATGCTATGGAAGTGATGGCTGTGGAGAAAACTGTGCATTAGCCAGACATGAACTGCACTCAAGTAATAAACTCCCAAAATAATCACAGAAAACAGCTCCCCTCCACCCACCCATGACACCATAAGGAGTAGTAAAGACCCTTGTTTTGTGAGGTCAAAACACCCACACAAAATGTTTTTAAAGAACAGGAACAAAGTAATGAAAGTTAACAAGCTAAAATGGCATAATATCCCTCCAAAGAGGTAGTAAAATCCTGACCCTTTTGTCTTTAAATGTCCAAGTCCCCTCAGACATCATGGACTGTATTAGAAATTGAATTATTTGCCAGATTTTTAAGAACTAACAGAATCAATAAAAGCCTCTAGAATTTCTAACATTTCTGAGAGAATATCATTGTACTGTGTTCCTCCTAAGGACAGACTTTGGCCTCAGGCTTGGTACTTACCAGGCCAATACCAGCATTTTCCTATGGCACCTCTTAGCTGCATTGTTCAGCCTCATGCTGTTCCTTGAGCTATGGGATACCTTTCGCAGCAATTTCATCAAGTCGGATAGACAGTGAGAAAATAGCACAAGCAATCTACTCTGTACATGAATTACTATTTTAAGTAATATAAGAAAATGAATACAATAATAAAAATGACTGTTCTGGAATAAAAGACAAATAAAAAAATTGCCTAAATGTATTGGGAGTATTATTCATCGTATATAGACCCAGTGATTGAGTTTCGTCTGCCCTAAATTAGGCTTCCAAAGTAGAGTAAACTTCTCCCTCTGGGTATGAGCCTGCATTTAGTCACAATGCAATTGCCCCAGACTGCAGAACTAATTCCTCTGGATTGCTAATAACCCCCCCAGATATCTAGGCCTTCATTTCAGGCAGCTCAGTCCTATTTAGGCTCATTTGCTACCTAGCACCCTCATGCCTGAGAGGTGATTGCAAGACACGTAGTCCATTACTCTGTGCTCTCATCCTCTGCCTCACAGCTCCAGCACCAGTATGGGGAGAGACAAGCTGTCACCACTGAACACCTTCCAGCTTGGGTTTGAAGCCCCCTGTGCTTCACCTGTGTTGTTATTTTCATATTTTCAGGCAGAAATGAAATGGAAACATGCCCAAACTCTGGGCTTTAACTGTCCTAGAGTAAGGATCACAGAATCACAGAACTGTAGGGGTTGGAAGGGACCTCCAGAGATCATCAGGTCCAACCCCCTGCCAAAGCAGGTTCCCTAGAGCAGGTTGCCCAGGTAGGCGTCCAGACAGGCACTGAATATCTCCAGAGAAAGAGACTCCACAACCTCCCTGGGCAGCCTGTTCCAGTGCTCCGTCACCCTCACCATGAAGAAGTTATTTCTCATGTCGTTGTGGAACTTCCTGTGCTCAGTTTTGTGGCCATTGTTCCTTGTCTTGTTCCCACAAACCACCGAAAAGAGGTTGGCCAAATCCCTCTCTCTCCCACACCTCAGGTATTTACAAACATTGATAAGATCCCCTCTCAGTCTTCCTTTCTCCAGGCTGAACAGACCCAGGTCTCTCAGCCTTTCCTCATAGGGGAGATACTCCAAGCCCCGTATCATCTTTGTGGCCCTCTGCTGGAGTCTTTGAAGGAGATCCCTGTCTTTTTTTTTTTGTGCTGGGGAGGATGGGACCAGGCAAAGGAGTTACTGGTGGAAATAGTTTCCCACCCTTAGCTCCTCAGGCCTTACTAGAAGGGCCCAGGAAGACACAAGGCCTCCCCTCCAACCTTGGGATGCTGCTCTGGGGGACAGCTGGGGGGCAACCACCACCATGGCTTCCAGCACGCCACTCATTACGACAAGGCACAGCTCACACAGATGTTGCTGGGTGGTCTTTCAGGAGGGCACAGGGGCTCCGTGTCCTTGCAGGATCAGACATTGAGCAGTGGCTGCCTCTCACTGCATTGCAGTGCACAGGGAAAGCAGTACAAATACTTGAAATGGAGGGTGGTGACAATAAGTGGATTCAGAAGACAACACAGCCACAGAGCCTGGCACTTGTCTTGGTCCGAGGGTTTTATGGGAGAAGGCAGCTTCAGGGGTAGTCTAGCAGGGGCAGATAGCTCCAGGAGGAGCAGGGGTACCACCGTCTCACTGGCAGGCCTCAGAGCTGATCAGGGATCAGCGGGATCAGGTGGGAGTGTGACATGACTGTTTAGGTGGGTATGTCCTGGTGCTCTTCCTCCTTTGGGAATATCAGGCTCTGGGATGGGTAAACAAGGATGACACAGCACAATGTCAGGGAGCTTGGTGTGGGGCCAAGGATTCAGAGGGTACCTCTGAAAAGAGCTAATGGAGGCAAAGAAAAAGAAGTCGTGGCTGTCACTCAGACTGACTCAGTAACAGAGTGGGCTGAGATTGACCACTGCAGGACAGGAGACACTAGGAAGAATCTGGCTTTTGTGTGCTCACAGCTGCTGGCAGCAGCTGGCCATTGCCACCATGGTGCCTAAAGGTGGAAGCAGCACCATGGGACCAGCTCACAGGTACCTTCCATTCCCTGGCCTCAGCTTAATGGGATGAGAAAGAATTCATGGTTTAATTTTGGCCTCATGTTAGAAGGTAACCTACGAAATTAATTACTTGGTGTGCTTGCAGAGTGTGTTCACGAATTCCCCTGGAGAATTCTGAACTAGCTGATCCTAGTCATTAGCCTGGGCATGCATGGAAAAAAGCCAGTGGCCAGAATCCTTACAGTAGGTTTCACAGGCATCTCAGTAGAGGTGACGATGGTATTTCTGCTGACTGCCTGTCTAAAGATTGTTGCAAAGATACTGCATAATGCACATACTGTGCATGGCCTGAGGTATTTGATAAAGGCCTTGTCCACGAGACATAGAAGTTGGGTTGCAGATGAAAGTCAAAGGATTCAGCAAGCAGCCAGGTTATTTACACAGGCCTAATTGATTTAATTTGCTCAGAATGTTTGGTTTTACTTTTTCTCCAATACTTTCTAATCCAAGTGACCTAAACAGATCATGAAAATGACAACTGAGATTTTATCTGAGCACAGGACTCAAATAAAAACAGCAGCTATAGTAAAAGCTGTGGACTCCAGTGCTGTAGACTTCACCTGGTTAAGCTCTTTGGGCCTGAGTAGCTAGGCTCTGTGCAGCTGAGAGGCATGCACTGAATTGTAGTACTACTAATGGATTGGAAGACATGGCAACAAATTGATTTTCACCAGAGCGCAAGCCACTAATGTTGACTGTAGAGATGGTGGCCATGCGTTTTGTTTGAAAAACTGTGAGAACCAAAGAATAAACTTCATTATGACTTTTTTTTTTTTCCACTTTGTCTTTGTTTCCTTTTTTTTTTTTTTTTTTTTTGGTGGCGGTGGTGGGTTTTTTGGTTTTTATTTTTTTGTAGATATTGGCATGAGCATAGCAATACCATGGATGATATGTTTCATGTATATTATTTACTTCCAGCACAAGTAATACATTAATTATTCAGCATGGCAAGAATTGAGTGTCCAAGTGCCTCTGGTGAAAGTATGAATTATAGATTGATCTAACTATATACGTGTTCTGTTCTTATGAGTTGGGCATCTAAGACTTTGTCTCAGTGGACTGTTAGTCAATATTAAACCTGATGCATGCCAGTAATAAACTAATAGTGCAGGTGCAAGCTCTCTCATTAATAGGGCATCCTGCCTTCAGCTGTCTGGTCCTGTTCCTATTGTTCCAGCATCAAGGATTAGTCCTATTCAGAAATATACACTACATATACATGCATACTACATATACAGCTGCCATGGCCAGATATGGTATGGCTGCTTGAGGTCTCCTTGCTTACCTCCTTGCTCAGGGCAGAGTAGTACTAATAATCGTGTTCAGCCCAGACACTGAGAGGGGAGCTGGTGGCATCACACTCTGCTTAGTTTAGAGAAACCCAGTCTTGGGCAGGAGGATGAGTGGTGAGCCTGGAAATGCTCCTGCTGTTTGTTTTTTTCCAGAAGGGCACAACTCAGCTGTGGAGGAAGGGGATTATGTCAATGACAAAGAACAGCAGGCACAGTGTGCTGCTGCCTTGTGCAGATCCAAATTTATGCCCACTGAGATTGTGGGAGGATAAGAAATGCAGTATCTGGTGTGGTCATTTTCACGCAGCCAAAGTGGATTCAGTGGCAATGTCATGTAAGCACAAAGACTTTTTTAGGAAAGCCCAAGGACATATAGGGATGGTAAGCAGCTGGAGCTTGGAAGGCATGTAACACAGGATGGGCAACTGCATCTGGAGATGACTTTTGCCTTAAACTGTCTCCTCCTGAGAAAACAAGATCTTCAGATTCTTGTGTCCCTGTGCAGAGCAGGCCTGGTCCAGGCAGGGGTGATGCCCTCAGACTGCTGCACTAACAGGAGGGATAAACCCTTTTGCAGTTTCAAAATGTCTGCCCTTCTGCTGCTATAAAATGCAGGCAGACCAAAACAACAGAGTGCAAAATGATACAGAACAGTGAGAGGTGGGTAAATACTGTATTGTATGGTCAAAACTGAAATGGAAAAAAAATCAGTTTATTCACACCTGTCGTCAGTTTGACCCTTGGAAGAAAACCCCAGAGAGTTCCTTCTCCATCATTGTCCTGAAAAAGGACAGATTTTCCAGACAAGGTCCCACTGCTTAAAGGACAGAATCACGACCATACGCATTTGTGTTCTATTCAGCTCTGGGTGTAACATCTCCCAGTTGGGTGTGCATTTACTCATAAACGGTGAGTGAGCAATACACAGTGACATACTTTTGAGACCATGAGGGTGGTGAGAACCACAGAGAAGTTAGCTCAGGAGTCCTTTAGAGAAGGCATTTCTTGGATCCATGAAACCATGCAGACGTTTAAACATCAGGCACTTGATACAGCTGAAAGTAATTGTTCTGGTGCTGAAAAACAGAATTGTTCTCTGGGGATGATAGTGTTCTTTAGTTAAAATACCAGGCAAATAAATAACTTACTTTTCTAAAAGAAAGCCAAAAAATGTCACTTAGAGCTGAGCAATCATTCTTAAAAGGCAGCACTTGTCTGACACAGCTACAGAAACAGCACTCTTCGCAGGAAGGAGCTTGTGTGGTTATTATCGTAATTCGTGCAGGTCCAGCTGCCTTGCCAGCAGAATGCAGAGCAGCTTTAATCACAGCTTTAAACTAATGTGGCAGATATTTATGATAAGAACAGTGGTGTCAGCTGTGTCAGATGCTATAAAAAAAACAAAAAAAAATCCGCTGTCAGCCCGTAAAAAAAAAAAAAAAAAAAAAAAAAAAAAAAAAGTAGTTTCCTCTCAAAGTGCTGAGGTAATTAAAAAAAAATAATAAATTATAAAGAGTAAAATTAAATTTAATCAAGCCATTTCAATGATAAATTGCAGCCAGGGAAGTCTCCTGGGGATGTAAAGAACACGCTTATTTTGTCAAGCATGTCAAAAGGAAGATTAGATGGAGACATTGTAATCACAGATGAAAAGCAGGAATGCTCCTTTCCCCCCCTCCTCTGCCATCACAGTGTCCCAGCAGTGCTATCTGCACTGTGACGTGGCCAGGCATGTCCCCTGCCTGCTTTCTGTCTCCCTGAAACACTCACCAGTGAGGATACTTCCTTCTGCAGAAAGAGGGGAAACAGACAGTAAGAGGCACCTGATGTATAACTTGTCTGAGTCTGTCCCTAAAACAACAGCTGTGGGTGCAGGTGTGGGCCATCAGCCTGTGCTGGCTGTCCTGGGGCTGCAGGGCAGGGCAACCTGCAGCTGCACCTCCCTCCTCCTCTGGCAGCTGGTGGGCTCCATGCTGGTGGGCTGAGACCTTCTCACCTGGCTGATGGCTGGCAGAAATAGCCAGAGCCTGAAGGCCAGGTTACATTCACGGGGCAGATCTCATGGGAAATGCTGTCTGTTCCTGTGTGCTGTGCAGAGAGTTACGGCTAGTGGGCATCTGATGAACGTGGGGCCAAGCAATATTAGGCTTCTGTGCAGTAATAATCCATGCTAAAGATTCAGCACATTAAAAGGGACCTGGTCAGGAAACCCCATGCAATAATTTTAAATTAAAAGAGGAAAAAAGCATTAGATTAATCTCCTTTGTTGTTTCTGTATTTTTAATGGCAAGATTAATATGGGAAAGTGGTAAATGAAATAGGCTGATCATTTAGTGCCACGAATTACATGTTATCATTCAAGAAGGGCATTGCATGCAGAAGGCAGGATACATTATAGATATGTCGGGGAAGATTCAATGTAACTGAAATAACCGGAGAACATAAGCTCTCCTTCACAACTGACAGAAGAGCTAGAAGTGTTTGATTTAGTTCATGCTGCTGCACTGTGCTGCTCTGCTTTGTAAGTCCGTACTTTTTCTGTTAACTCCTCAATTCAACCTTACAATTGGGAATTCAGATAACACAGCCCTTCAGTTCTGATCTTAGTTGAATACCAATGCCATAATTTTATGCTTCCTTGCTTTCTCTACTCCTGACCTTTCATGTTTCTTGAGGGACATCTCATTTCCTGTAGCTTTCAAACACCTCAACATTTATTTCTTCTTATTGGTGATACAATTAAGTACACATCCTTAATTGAGTTACAAGCAAATACATAGAATAATAGCAGGGTGTTTATCTTTGTCAACCCTAGACAGGTAATTAAATAGTCTCCTTCACACTCTTCTAGGCAAACAGAACCCTTTAAACTGATATGCCTCCTTTACATAATGTCAATAGACTGTCTTCTCCTCTCTGTTTAGATGAGCTTGGGTATTCACTAGAAAATGCAAATTTTCCTTACTCGAGACTCGTCTGGAAATGAACCTAACACTTCTATTAGTCTGGTTCCTCTGGCTCAGAGTATATTAAAGAAGAATAAAAAGTTACTTCTTTTGCTAGTGCTCACAGGAAACAATTCCAGAGGTAACGCCATAGACACAAAACCTGTTCACAGTTGTGGTGAAATGCATGCTGAGATGTGCTTGGATTAAGCACATACATTGGCTAAGTAGAGTAATGCATTTTCACCTGTGGTAAACTGTGATGTGGCCCTACTAAAAATCAGAGGTGCTGCTCTCGTTTCCATCAGCTGGGGTTGTAGCTGACCTGCCATTGTGCCTGGCCCTGTCGCCCTTTGGAAAAAGAAACCCTCTGGTGCTCAGCATCAAGGTGCTTTTGCTGACCTCTCAGGGCTCTGTTGGTGAATGCTGACTTTCAAAACATTTATGTGAGGCTGCTCAAGTGGAATGGTCACATGCCAAAGGCTCCAAAGGGCAGTCAGCTTGGATTTTGTAATCAACATGCCACTGGCTGAGCCTTCCATAAAGACTGGGATATACAAACATGCAGAGGCCTGGCTTTTGATTTGAGCTTTTCTCTGCTATGTATCATTCCCCTGCTGCTCCCCCAAGGGCAGAAGGATTGGTACCTCTCCTACTATCTTTTTGATAGTGTTCTGTTCTCTCTCATCATTTTCCACTCAAAGCCCCAGGGATCTTAATACTCTTGAATTTAAAAGGTGGCCACAGTCAGCACAGAATACACAACCCTTTTGGCCATGGGAACAGCCATTTCCCTTTTACAGAGCTTATGGTTTCTGATGAAATCCAGTTACAAACATCAGGATGCACTTCAATCAAGTGTTGTGTGGATTATGGATCCCATTGTAAACAAGCCAGCTCATAGCAATAAATGCTGGGAACATTTGCACTGAAATCACTCTATCCGATTTTCTGCAAAATTGCTTTTTACACATGTATCATTGCTCTGCTATACAGGGGAAAATATGTAGAGCACGAGTATTGACATTTATATTGTCCATACTGGTACATGTTAAAGAAATCATTATTTTTTTAAAGGCTTTCAATAAAGATGGCTGTTGGAAGGTTAAGAGAGAGAACAAACATCTTAGCAGCACCACACAGTACTTCTGTTTCCTTGGAGATCCCTTTTAATGTAGAAATAAGTACGAAAAGCTCACTGTTCACAGCGATGTATTTTTTTTAACCCAGTCTCTTAGACAGAGGAGTATGAACATGCCAACGTGCTACCCCAGTGGTGATGCTGCGTAACCTCTTGTCAGTGATACTCAGTATTTAAATGCTGCCTTTGAGAATATGCACTTATTTGCAACTGATTTCCACATGAAGAATAATATTTTCATATTGCTATTGTCATTCATTTATTATACATCAATATTTCCCCTTGATAAAAGCAGTTTTGAAGAATTTTCAAATACTTAAGACAGAAAACACTCACAAAGCCACAAACCCAAAGCTGATCAGTATGGCTTGGATATACTGTAACATAAAACACTTGGGTGCCCAAGGACATGTCCAGATGCCAAACAACTTTCACATCTCTTCTCAGTGATATACAAGTAAGTCCCTTGTTTCAGATGTATGTCCGCATCACAAAATCAAGCAGAAAAGTTTCAGAATAGAAATAACACAGAGAAGAGCTTGATAGTCTGCGTGCTGGAGCAGCAGGCAGCCTGACCGAGGGAGTTTCAAAGGTGGACCAAGGGAGATTAAAGGAAGAGAGAAATGTCATCAGGCCAGAACTACTACAGGAACCACATCTGAACTTGAGAAGAAACTGGTAAAAGAAGACAGTAGAAATAGCAAAAGGTCAGGAGAGAAATGAGGAGGGGAAGAAGAGAAAAAGTGTAAGAGGTGGGAGAGTGTGTGCCTGAGTGTGCTGGATGAGCAAGGGGAAAACCTGGGGGAGAAGAGGAGCACCCAGAAATACTGCTATGACATAAAGGAGCAATGGGCTGGGCCTGGGAGCCAGGAACTGAGAGAGGGGAGAAAAGTGGCACCAAATCTACGGAATTCTGCCCCAGACTCCGGTATGCCATGTGGCAATGACTGACAATGACAGACAGTGAGAGAGTGATTTCCTGGGTATGTCCTTGCAGGCTACCAGCTTAACATACGTGGAACCTTATTTTCTTTATTTATACTGCATTGACAGTCTTCCACTCTTCCTTAGGGCAGAGCACAGTGAACCCTCACTCACCAAGAGCTGGAATTACCTAAAAGCTGATGAAAAAGAAAATTTTAGCCACCATTATTTGTGCGCCCAATACGCTTACAGTGCGGGCAAATCCTCCCAGATCAAAAAAAGTTGGTACCTGAGCAAGAACATAAGTATCTCAGATACTAATATTTACATTATATTTTCCACTATTTGACCTATGTTTCTATCCTTTTTTTATTGAAGGCATTGTCCAAATCATTCAGTTGTTTGGGTCAAAAGCAAAATAAAACAAAACAAACAACAAAAACTGTGCAGCATCTTTCACTGTTTGAACACAGTGAATCCTGAAAAGAAAATGAAAAGTAGAAATTACCAGTGTGAAATAATATGTAATTTGAACTGAAGCATGTTACTGCAGATCTCATCAGTAAGGGAACCCACGGGAAATGGATTTGCCAGGCTACCTTAAAAATGAATGCTGTGTGTTGAAATGCAGTTATTTTCCAGAGATATAATTTTCAGTAGAGGGAGCTGCAGGACTGTCAGACTTAAAACACTGACTAGCAGTTACTGCAGTAAGGTAGATAACTAAGTATTTACATTAAAATGCAGAATTATTAAACAGTGTATTAGAGAGTTTATTATTATGAAGTGATTTAAACCCTGGAACTCTCCACTTGAGCCTAAGGTGTGGAGAAAACAACAGTGACATGTATATAACTGCATGCAAAGGCACTGCCTCACATATTGCTGAGAAATAATCTTCTCTTTTCCTGGATTATAGGCACTGATTTGTGATACAAAGGCTCTGAAAGCAAAACAAAGCCATATTTCTTTCCTTATTGAAAGTTAGTGGCAATATTTCCAATACTGTGACTTCAGACTGCAGAGTTAGAGATTCAAACAACATGCACGCCAGAGAACAACAGGCAGAGTTATATATGCTGTCTCCATCCTGTTGTATTTGTATGCAAAATAATCTGTTTCTACCCAAAGGCAAATCTTGTGTGTGTGCAATTTTCTCAGGATGTGTCATTTTCAGACGTTATCCTTTATACTCAACATGCACTGATCCTTTTTTTCACAAAGGGTGCTCTACCAGCATAGGCCAGTTAGCAGTGTTTGAAACACCGAGCCATTTAGAGATGTTTAGTGTCCCTCAGTGTTGGTGAGCCCTTTCTGTTCTGACACCGCTGTGTCAGCAGTGTCAGCGAAGATTGAAAAACAAGACCTTGACAGGTGCCTGAACAGAGAAAAATGAGGTTACAACAAAGGATCTGATGTTATTTACAGGTCGCAATGCATCCAAGAAAGTCTGAGATATTTGTTTGGAGATGAGCATCTTCTCCAGTGGGCCTGCATAAAGAGTCCTTGAAAATACACCTTTATGGCAATTATTTCCTCAGGTCAAATTACTCCCAAACACTCAACAGCAGCAAATATGCTGTAGTGCTGGGGCAGCACCAGTAAGGCTGTCCTGCAGTCTCTGCTGCTGGCTGCCTTAGTCCTGTGAATGTGCTCTGCTCATGTTCACAGTCTCACTGTAAACATGGGGGCCCCTCCATGCCACGTCCATGCCACCCGTCATGTGGCACAGGCCCAAAGAACAAGATGCTGCTCCTCCATCTTAATTTGTACACGCCACATAGACCTGCTGCCCTATATAACAGCTCCTGATGGTGTAATCTCTCACACAATCACAGCACAGCTGAGGCTGGCAGGGCCCTCTGGAGGCCAGCTGCTCCAACCCCTGCCCAACCAGGGACACCCAGAGCAGGCTGCCCAGGACCACGTTCAGGCAGCTTCTGAAGGTCTCCGAGGAGGAGACCCCACAGCTTCTGTGGGCATCCTGTGCCAGTGCTTGGTCACCCTCTCAGTGTCAATCTTCTTCCTGCTCATCAGTCTGCTGTAACAGGCTGATACTTGTGAGAGGAAAGAAGGGCAAAAGAGCAAGCGTTTGCAGAGAGCAAACGGTAAGTGCCTCAGTGCATCTCCACAGTCAAACTGCCTTAGCTGTTTTCTAAACAAGGGATGATGGCTCAGTTGCTGAGGGCTCCACTCATGAAAGCAGGCTTGTGATGCCTGAGAGATCTGGAACTAGAATAACAAGAAGGGATTCTATAGGTACATTGGCCAGAAAATAAAGGTCAAGGATAAATGAGATAAACGAGAAGGGAAAACTGGTAACAACAGACATGGAGGAGGCTGAGGTACTCAACAACTTATTTGCCTCAGTCTTCACTGCCAGTCAGTCAGGCTTTCCACATATCTTGTTTCCCTGAACCTGTAGATGAGTGCTGGGGAAGCAAAGTCCCTCCCACTGTAAGCAAAGAGCGGGTTCGAGACCACGTGATGAAACTGGACGTTGGAGAGTTATGGATTTGAAGTGTGGAACATTCAGTGGATAAGAAACTGGCTTGAGGGCCACACCCAGGGAGTGGTGGTCAATGGCTCTATGTCCAAATGGAGGCCAGTGACAAGTGATATCCCACAGGGGTCTGTCTTGGGACAGGTACTGTTTAATATCTTTGTCAATGACATAGACAGTGGGATCGAGTGCAATCTCAGCAAGTTTGAAGATGACACCAGGGTGAGTCGATACACAAGAAGGAAGGGAAACCATCCAAAGGGACCTGGACAAGCTGGAAAATGGGCCTATGTGAACTTAATGAGGTTCAACAAGTCCAAGTGCAAGGTGCTGACCTGGGCTGGGGCAACCTCAGGCACAAGTACAGACTGGGAGAAGAACTCACTGAGAGCAGCTCTGCAGAGAAGGACTTGAGGGTTTTGGTGGACTAAAGACTTGACATGAGCCAGCAGTGTGTGCCTGCAGCCCAGAAGGCCAACTGCGTCCTGGGCCGCATCAACAGAGGGGGGGGGGGCAACAGGAGGGAGGGAACTGTGCCGCTCTGCTCTGCCCTTGAGAGGCCCCAGCTTGAGTCCTGTGTCCAGGTCTGGGGCCCCCAGCACAAGAAGGTGGTGGGGCTGTTAGAGTGGTCCAGTAGAGGGCCACAAAGATGATGTGAGGGCTGGAGCACCTCTCCTGTGAAGAAAGGCTGAGAGAGCTGGGGAATGTTCAGCCTAGAGAAGAGAAGGCTCTGGGGTGACCTCATTGCAGCTTTTGAATACTAAAGTGGACTTATGAAAAAGATGGAGAGCAACTTCTTTCTTGGGCAGATAATGACAGGAGAGTGGGGAATGGTTTTAAACTAAAAGAGGGGAGATTTGAGATGTTAGGAGGAAATTCTTCACTCTGAGGGTGGCACTGGAACAGGTTGCCAAGAGAGGTTGTGGCTGCCCCATCCCTGAAGGTGTTCAAGGCCAGTTTGGATGAGGCCCTGGAAAACCTGATCTAATAAGAGGTGTCCCTGCCCATGGCAGGGGTGTTGGAACTAGATGATCTTTATAGTCCCTTCCAATCCAAGCCATTCTATTATTCTGTGAACTTGCATCAGGACCTTCCTGGCCTGGCATGACCACCTACAAGTGAGAAACATTTAGACCTTTGACCAAGAGCTGCCACAAGATCTGGAGTGCCAGTGCATTTGTTGCCAGGCTCTCACCAACACTTAAATGAGTGGGAAGCGCTTTCTGTGAGCTGGTTGTGCTCAGCCCCTGCAGCTCCATAGCTCGGCAGTTCACAGTCAATGAGTCCATTACAGACATCATTAACAAGAGCTCTGTGAACTCCTCTATTTTGTATAGCTTGTTTTGTCTGCTCCCTGTTGGTTGCTCCTTGAGGGCACTCCTGCATTCTGGAGGCACAGCAGGATTTGCGTTAGAGCCATCAATGAGAAGCACATCCTGATATAAGGTCCTTTGCAGGGCATATTCTACATCAGTGCTCCTGATGGCTACAGGGCACTCCAGCTAATCAGGACTGGTTACACAACCATAGAGGATACCCACATCTTTTTCCTGGTGCCTACCAGGGGTTTCTCAGCATACAGCTCAACATATAAGTGAGAAAACCACACTGTCCTCCTCTCCTGATAAAAATGTCTGTGGTCTTAGCTCAATGATAACGGCAACCTCATTTCCTGATAGAGGTCTTCTGATTGCATCTTCATATGGACCAAACCCTGTTGTTAATAAGACATCACTTTGATGGCAGTAGAAATCATAGAATCACAGAATATCCTGAGCTGGGAGGGACCCACAAGTATCATCAAGTCCAACTCCTGGCTCCACACAGGACCACCCAAAAATCAGACCGTGTGTGTGAGAGCACTGCCCAAACGCTTCTTGAACTCCAGCAGCTCGGTGCTGTGCCCACTGCCCTGGGCAGCCTGTCCCAGTGCCCGACCACCCTCTGGCTGCAGAACCTTTCCCTAACCCCCAGCCTGACCCTCCCCTGTCCCAGCTCCGTGCCGTTCCCTCGGGTCCTGTCGCTGTCCCCAGAGAGCAGAGCTCAGCGCCTGTCCCTCTGCAGGGACAGAGAGGGAGAGGCAAGGCAGCGCTGCAGTGGGCTTCTGATGTTAGATTCCCAGTCTTTAGGAAGACAGCAGAGATCCAGTCCCACCTGAGCACCGTTAGGAGAAGCATTAAAAACACAGTAATTGCAGTGTGTTTCAGTCATTGTCTTGCACCAGGGAGACATTTGCCACTGCATAGAAAACTCTGGCCATCATCACTGAGGGACATATCCTGCGTCCCGAGACTGAAGGGAATCCAAATAAAGTACAGCTATTTGTACTT
This sequence comes from Oxyura jamaicensis, assembly GCF_011077185.1. Lineage (NCBI taxonomy): Eukaryota > Metazoa > Chordata > Aves > Anseriformes > Anatidae > Oxyura > Oxyura jamaicensis. Next base: position 15,965,603 of record NC_048893.1, read on the forward strand.
CCAAAGGGTAGAGTATTCATTTCCTTAGCTCCCAACCACATCAAGCACACAAAGGGGTTCTGGTATCTCAGCAGTCTTTTTTAGGAGGCATAAATTAGAAACCTTGGTAGAAATTAGTAGAAGTACCAGTACTCTCCACTCCCCTTGCAAGTGCAAAGTAAGATGCATTGTGTCAGACTCTCAGTAAGGGATGGGGTGAGTCAGCAACCCTTTCCTCATCTTCCTTTTCATCTTTAAATTCAGGTGAAAAAAATGAGCACAATCCACTTTGCTAGCAAATTCCTGCTGAGCTTTTTCACAGCAGTGTTACAGAATTTATCCCACATCGGTGAGATTTCCTCTGACAAATGAAGGCAGGGCAGTCAGCCTTCAGTTCCCAGACCTGAGCAGTTTGCACAGGCACAGGACAACATTTTTGTTGACAGTGAGAGTGCGATTGGACTGCTGAGTGTGCATAGCCATGCATCGTTTGATATCTGTGCTCATCTCATCCCTGTTCTGCTTTATTCCACTCAGAGGAAGCCTCACAACAAAGCACAGCCTCTGCCTGCTGTTCCCACTTCAGCAGCCTGAGGATGGACTCCTGAGTACAGACAGCAGCAGGTCTGTGCTTCCTCCCTCGCATGCTTTCCTCCATTGAGTCTGTAAATGCTTTTATCTAGGGAAAATACATACTCTTTTGTTAGCCTAAAGCTTTGCCTACGCACAGAGGAGAACAAACAGCACAATCTGCTGTTCCAGTGGGAGAATACGCCCATGTTTGTTCTTTCCTGGTCCTGCTACCAACGAGCTGAGGATTTTCTGAAAACCTTTAGCAGGATCTTGCAACTAAATCAATGCCAAAGTGTTCAGGTTTTGCCTGTTTTCCCTTGAAAAGCTTCAGCATTACAAGAAAAAATGGACAAGCGGAGCACACCTGAGAGCTACTTATTTTATTGGGTTGATTGTTCTTGAGCTAGGGGCAGTGCAGAGTCTACCAGCCTTGCAACCATCAGAGTAGTTATTTCTTTGATAGGTATTGCTAAGGGGAGGTATCTATTCTAAATACATCCATCAAAGCTGCAGACAGTGTTCTATGAAAACACGATCTCCAGGAACTAACAGTATCTGCTTTGATTGAAGACTTTACGCAGATATGCATTCCTCTTCTGGAGCGAGCCGGTCAATACTTGCTTTCTTTCTACAGAGTCACTTCTTTGGTGGTAAATAGAAATCAGCTTCAAGCAGTTTTTCTTGATATTGATATTCTGCTCTAACGTTTTCCCACCCCCCACCCCCGTCTGAATATTAATACTGCATAAGCGAAGAGCAGCAGACTAAGAGGGAAGACAGTAACATAGGTAAGGGAAAGGGAACTGCCTTGAAGGGAATGACCTGTTCCCTCTGCCCACTGTGGCCGGAACAAGGAAGCTTAAATACAGAAAAGGCAATTCAGTTAAGCAAATAAAGTTTTCTAGCTATAAAAATTTTTAAGCAATCTGTTCTGGTGGCTAAACTGCTTTGCAGAGCCCACATCACTGAAGACTCGGGAGAAAGCTTACATGAACATCTACCAGCAACAGCAGAGGCATTTATGTATGCAGTCGTTTTCCTTGGGAAGTTTGCCTGAAGTTAAAAGGTTTATGGAGCAGTCCCTTAGCTGGTGTGAGTTGCTATCCCACAGCTTTAACCTCAGCAGCACTGAGGTGCTAACATAGCACTTCTTGCTTGCTGCCCAGTCCTCCCCTTTCCTAAAATACAGTTGCTAAATATTAACATGAAAAATAAATATCCAGCAGATTAAATTCAACAGCCATTTCAGATTACTGCACATTGCTACAAGGAGTTGCTTTTACAATTGCCCTTTAACACCTCTTGTAGCAATGCTGCTATTTTGCTGAAGTTTGCAAGTGGGGATATAGACCACGACTAAACAACTTAGAAATATGTCTTCACAAGTGAGGAAGTGTTTATTCTGTCTACCAGTTGTAAATATTCAAATTTCTGGTAATCTATTCAAGCTTTTAGTGCCAGCTTTTCTGTGTAGTTAAAGTAAACATGACTGGGCAATGCTTTCCAGAAAAATAAAACAATACAAAACAACAAACTAGCATGTCTGCATTTTATTTTCCTATTTCTATTTTCCTTTCCTTTCCTTTCTTTTCTTTTTTCTTTTCTTTTTTCCTTTCCTTTCCTTTCCTTTCCTTTCCTTTCCTTTCCTTTCCTT
>NC_048893.1:15967818-16046384 GCF_011077185.1 Oxyura jamaicensis
CTTTCCTTTCCTTTCCTTTCCTTTCCTTTCCTTTCCTTTCCTTTCCTCCTTCTTCCTTATATAAACTGTTTTACATTTGCCCACTTTCATCCTTTCCAGGAATCCCTATCCAGGATGATGACAGACTGATGAATTATTCTTTAAGAAACTAAGAGATACCTCTAGGTCAGCTGCCCTTGTCCTTAGGGGTGGTTTCAATTTGCCAGATAATACCACACCGCTGACACAAACAGGTGCAGGAGATTCCCAAAGCACCTGTCGGTAGCTCCTTGGTATAGGTACTAAGGGAGCTGACTAGGAAAGGTGCCCTCCTAGATCCGTTGATTATAAACAGAGAGGGTCTCATGGGTGAAGCGGTGATTGGTGGCCATCTTGGCCATAGTGACCATGAAGTAGTCAGGTTTAAAGTCTTTGATGATGGGAGGAAAATTGCCACCCACAACTCTGGATTTGGAGAGAGCAGACTTCAGGCTGCTCAGGGAACTAATTGTTAAGGTCCCCTGGGAAACTGCTTTTGAAGGCATTGTGGTCTATCAGTGCTTGTCAATTTTTAAGTACCACTTAAGAGCACAGGAACGGGCAATTCCACAATGTCAGAAGTGAAGGAGGCAGGGCAGAAGGTCACCTTGGCTGAGCAGGGATCTACTAGAGTTTAGGCAGGAAAAAAAAGCCTATGGCCACTGGAAGAGAGGTTGGGTGACATGGGAGGACTACAGGGATGACGTTTGCCATTGTAGGGAGAAATCCTGAGTGGCCAAAGCTCAATTAGAGTTGAAGTTGGCCGCTACTGTGGGGGTCAATAAAGAGGATGTTTTAAATATGTTAACAGGAAAAGGAGAACCAGAGATAACATTAATCCATTATTTGATGAGGATGACCAGCTCACAAACAGAGATGTAGAGAAAGCAGAAATGGTTAATGCTTTCTTTGCATCTGTCTTCAACATTGATGATGGGCCCTGGGACCCCCAGAGACCTGAGTTGGAGGACTGCGACTGTGGGAATGATAAGCTTTCAGCTAACTCCGAATTTGTGTGGGATTTGCTGCTTCACCTGGATGCATATAAGTCTACGGGGTCTGAAGGGATTCATCCCAGGGCACGCAAAGTACTCAGAGCTGGTTGATGTTATTTTAAGACTTCTCTCAATTGTTGGGGCTCTGGAGAGATCTCAGGTGACTGGAAACTGGCAAACATATCAATTTTCAAGAAGGGCAAGAAAGAAGACCCTGGTAATTGCAGGCCTGATAGTCTCAGTGCAGTGCCTGGTAAAATTGTGGAGATTATTCTGGGAGTTACCAAAAACCACCTGAACGACAGCACAGTCATTGGTCACTGCTGACATGGATTCATGAGGGGAAGGTCCTGTTAAAGGAACTTTATTTCCTTTTATGACGAGGTTACCCACCTAGCTGACCAAGGGAAACTGGTTGATGACATCTTTTCAGATTTTAGTAAAGCTTTTTTTCCTATTTGAGATGGAAAAACTTTTTCACATGCAACAAACACAAAAAAATGCACTGTAGTTGAAATAGCTACCAAACCCAGCATGCTATTATTTCAAACATCTAAGAGTCTTAAAGAAGGAAACATCTTTTGAAGACAGCCCCTTGTTCGCAATTTTGGTAGGTACATGTTAAGAATTATTTTTAGCAGTGGGAAATTAAATAAAAAAGCGTAAGCCCTCTCATTTCAGAGTATTTGAAAGGACTAAATTGGGGCAGACCAAATGCCCCAATTCCTTTTAAATAATGGGTCTCACATTAAGAACATACATAAGCCCTTTGCAAGATGTACACTATGTGCATATCAGAGGCTAAGACAGAAGGCTGGGGAGATTTGCTTCTCTATAGACAGAATTCATTTACTGCAACTTGAACATCAGCTAGAACCTATTAAATGTATTTAACTAACCTATTGAAAGCTTGGAATAAGCAATTTGACTAGTGAGAATAAAAATGATGAAGTCCTGTTATTCATTTAATTCATAGGGATTAAGGCAGGAATTCTAAGGAAATAATATTTGAACAGCAAGACAGAGATTTCTGGTTCTACATACTATCTTCCCCTTCATGAATAAACATTATTTTCATATAAGAAGTCTTATGACATCCCTGCAAACATTGGTTTGTTGCATAACTTCAAAAGCAGAACTGTCTGAAGTGTTGAAAATCATATTCCTGCTGTGTCCACTGCTCACCTATAAAGAGCACATTGTACTTCTTACTGGGAAGTGTGCTGTATCAGTAATAATTATTGCAATGAAACTCTAAAAACATCTTCTTGGCATATAGTATGTACTGTTTAGAGTACAACATATATTCTGTATTTCTTACAATGGTAGTTGGTTTTGACTTGTTGCAGTTTAAAAGTTTTCCATCACCAAAACCTCTACATCCTCACAACTAAGTTATTTCTCCTCCTTCAATCTTAAGTTTTTCTTAACAGAGTTACATAATTTTAGTAGAAATCTAGCTTCACTAGTTGCTTTCTTTCACCGTTTGCCCATGCTCACGCTTGCTATAAAGCTGTAGTCGACACCAGTGCACCAGTGAAAGCTTATGAATTATTTCTCTGCCTGGTTTAACCTGAGCATGTTCATTACACTGAGTACATTACCTTTGTCGGGCAGAAAGTTGGGTGGAAATCTCTCAACAGGCCAATAGGCCTTTTATTTATTTATTTATTTTTTAAATCAAGTTGTGAAAAGAAGAAAACCACAGTACTGCTGTACAACATTATTTATTTTTTTAAATGAATTCGCTTATCCTCATAAAACAGAACACATTTTCTAATCTTGAAGCCAGCAAGATTGGGAAATAAAAAAGGAAATTGAACTTGGTTTTCCTGTAAATGATTTTCATACTGAGACTACATTCAGAGGAAAAACAAAACGAAACAAAAAAATACTAGAATTAAAACAAACGCAGACATTACTTATACAGCTCTCTTCTTAAAATACATTGGACATTTCATACAACTCAACTATGATGCTTTGCTAGTATTATATGCTACAAGTAGAATTATTCAGATGCAGCTATATAGCTTTTCTATTTTCTGCGATTTTATTATCTTGCAACACCTTTAGTATTTACTTTACACTTCATTACCATATTACTGAATGATCTTTTTTCCCTTCTTTTCTGGTAGCTCATTTCTCAGAATGGGGGCCTTAAGTGTGGGCTTTTTTGGAAATACCAAGTGCACAGTTTCAGATATTAAAAGTACTCGGAGCACTTCAGTATACATTCACAATGTAACTAATCCACTGTTTTTTGAGTTAGGAGTCTCATGACTTGCTAGAAAAATAATGGAAAGAGCTGGTTAGTATTTACTTCTGTTCTCATAAATAAGAAAGTTATCTGGACAGCTGTAATGTTTCATAAAAGTCCTTGTCTGTTGGTGAGCTGAGTGTACACTGTCATATCCTTCCCAAGAAATACAGGAATCTAAAATCTCAGTTTTTTCACAATATGCATGGATAGATCAATCTAACTACAACTTTTTAAACAAATGACACTTTCAGAAGATATTTGCATTTGTATGACTGCATAATTTCATTTTTCAACAGGGTTCTTGGTTCAAAAGTACTATTTCACTTACTAAAAATGGCTTTAAAATACAATATACATAACAAATGTCTCAAAAAACATTGGATGAATCAACTTTTCAACTCATTGCATCACTGAAGAAAGTACAGTACTGCTTTTGGAAGTTTTCAAGTATCTCCCTGAAACACTGTATAATGAGAAACAGATCCTAAACTTTGTATGACTGTACTTCAAGCAATTATCATTTGCAAGTGTTTTTTTTTTTTTTGTCATACAGTATGAATACAACAGTATGAATAATACGTTATAGCAACAATATAGCACAACATTTTAATATTACACAAAACTGGAATGTTTCAATAGAAAAAAAAAAACAGCCACTTAAAACAAATTTCAAGTGTTTCAGTAATAAACGAACCGATCACCATGGCTTACACAGAGCAAATACACAGGAGACTGAAACTAACATTAGCTGAATGACAGAAGTGCCAATAGATACACATGAATAGAGAGAGTCATTAGCTGTTCACACACACACACAAATCTGAGATGCAGTAAGGTTTACAGAAGAGAGCAGGGGCTAGCTTCTGATCCTCACCAAACAGCAATAAACCTGTATGAGAAGAGCAAAATTCAGCACCAAGCCTGCACACTGTGTATGTGTGTGCCACAATACACAAATTCATACACAAATAATCACTCCATAGCTGCACATGATAGTCTTATGTATTTGCTGTAAAAACAAGTCAGCACAGTGATTTGTGATTTATCATATACCAGTTTCTTCCCTTGACTTCACAACACAAATTGTTTCCTATTTAGTTAAATAAAAATATTACTTTAAAACATTCAATCATTGAATCGTATCTTCAAACTTAATATTCCAACATCTTATTTTGCAAAGACATTTTAATGTATCTAGTAGAATCTCCAAAGAATTGTGTACTGAAAAGGGAAGCTTTTCATATGTTAATTTTAGTTATTTTTAGAAATGTAAAATTTGCTGGTGTTTTACAAGATATTTTATCTTCCCTTGCCTGTGCCTTCGTGGTATCATATGTATCCCTACCAGTTACTGACAAGACATTTCAGTTGCAATGTCTGGTATTTGGTATCATCCAAACAGTCATAAAACCCTTTATAAACCCAAAAAGCAGCATGCAAGGAAGCATTTATAAATAGATTACATAAGAGAAGGTATGATCTATATACAGATGTGCTTTTATTTTTCAAAATATTTCTAAATTGTTATTGTTATTACTTAAAGCCAGGAATGTGTGTTTGAATTGCATTGATAAGTTGCAAGGTATTGTCAGAATTAGAAAAATGAAAGATTTTACTAAAAAATAAAAACAAAAAAATGCAAATGACAACACTGTTGTCCAGCATTTAAGCCACATGCAACTACATAACACTCCCAGCAGAAAACATCTTCTCAGACTCTTGAAAACATCTTGTCCTGATATCTTGGTTTGATGGCAATATAAAGTTCAATGTTTTATAATATTTAAATATTATTGCAACACAGCTGCTAAATTAGCTCTCTAGAAAAGCAGAGTATTTATCTGTCATTGTGAATACATACATATATGCCAATCTAACATAAATTACATTACTTCAAGACATATTTTAATGATTAGAATGTTAAAAAATACACACTGAAATAAAATGTCTAAAATTATACTGAAGGCATCACAAAAAAAAAATCTAAAATTTTTAAAATACTTGTCAATTTGACTAAAATGCATATATACTCAATTTCCTTGAGCTTTCATTTTTTCTTCTCCCCATTGGAGGAACAGTGTCTATAGTAAGTTTTCAGTGCTACTGTGGCTGTAGGCAGCTTCATCTTTACAGTTTTCCTCGATTCCCCTTGCAAACAGCTTCATTAATTGGCAGTGAACCCTGAAAAATATGGAAATCAATTAATCATACTTTTCTTTTAAAAAAAATATAAGTAGGTACTATATATTTAGTTTTAATAATTGGTGAATCTCAAGCAGTTAGGCAAAATTATTTGCTTCAGACCACAAAAATAGCCCTCATTCTTGATACAGTCCTCCCCTGCAAAGAAGGCTGGATGCTTTCACACATACATCACTCCTGCTACTACTCTTTTCCATACAGTAAGCGGCATGGGACACTTAATGGAGCTGACCTTATATAACATACACTGTTCTTACATAAATCACTCAGACTGCTGTGTGATTGCATTTGAATGGAACAAACCTGGATGCACATATTTTGTATTTGTATTTCCCTTTGATCTACAATAAACAAAACCAAACAAAACAAATTAAAAAGCCCTTCAAAATCTCAAAGCTGTTATTCCCTTCCGATTTATTCATTTGCAGAACTGCAAACTTCTTTCTCCATATGCCAAGGCTGGAGATAAGACTGTGCTGTTTGTCAATATATACAAAATATGGGACATACTCAGTATTTCTGTAAGATGAAGATACTAGTTAAGCACCTATCAGGTGGCTTCTATATGACTTTTTTAAAAAAGTAGAAAAAATGACTACTGTTTTCCTGAAAAAATAATTTGTTTAATTGCAAAAGCTAGTGCTCAGAGTAATGAAATACTGCATTTGTCTAAAAAGAATCCTTCCACCAAGACCTCCACTAAGCAGGACTTTGAAGGTAGGACCATCTATCTATCTCAAAGAGATAATTTATAACATATAGCTGGAGTGCTTACTAGAAAGGATCCAAAACTTAACAACAAAAATCTGAGTTTATTATCAGAAGACTCAAATTTGCTGGAGGGATATGTTTTTGGGATATCTTTATTAGCACCTTTACATCAATGAAAAGGCTTAATATCTTCCTGGTAGATGTAGAGAAAAATAGATGCTCACCTCACTTCAATTGCTGAACTATCCAGAGTTTCTCCATCACAATTCCAAGTGCTGTCAGCAATATTGCAGCAACAGGCAGGGTGATCTCTACAGAACTGGCCAAAACGTTTCTTTCCTATGTCTGTAACATTGCTTCCATTGTCTTCTGAAAGCTTTGATGTAAATTGAAAACTCTTCACCCGATAAACATCTACAAATGAGAAGTCAAACTACAAAGAAAGAAATAATCAAAAAATCAAAAAAAATCTTAAAATATACTTGATGCGTAAAGAAACTCAGCATGCAGCATTTGGCATTCAGTAAAGTCCATCCGTTCCAATTTTCTAGAGAATTTTACCTGAGGCATAGAGTGATACTTGTTTTTAAGAAACTGCAGAAGTCAAAAACCATAACGCAAAACTGAAACCTGATTTTTGATGGTCGTCTTCAAGGAGCTGCCATTTTAAGGGTAACGAGGTAACAGGTTCTGAGATTATGAGTATAGGGTATAAGAACTATTAATAAACAAAAAAAACTATTATAACATGGAATTGAAGTCAAAAAGGTTTGGATTGGAACCTTGTACCATCCTCAGGACCTGTTCAACTACAGTCCTTAAGAAACATAGGCTTTTCTGAAAGTCTTATGCTTCTGAATTTTGGAAGAATACCTTGAGATGAGCAGACCACTGCCCTAATCAAAGAATTAGAGAGATTGGGGAGCTGGCTGTATAGGAAAATACGAATATATGGAGATATTATTATACTCCAAGAACATAAGATCATTTCAACTACCTAATTCAGGTAAAAATAAGTAGCATCAGTCTGAGGCTCACTAAGAAGCAATCCAGGCCAAAAAGTTTAGCTGCAAAAACTGGTTATCACTACTTGCACAGAGCCACTTATGAGTGCTCTCATGTGTCATGGCCAAGCAGAATGTTATTATAATTATTTCTTATTTTATGATAGTAATGATATAATTGTATATATTATTATGATTATTATTGCATAATACATTTTCATATAGTTTGTTCTTATCATTTATATATGTTATTAATTTATAAATTGATTGATTGATAAAGATTGATAAATCTTGAAACCAATTGGAAATGCAGCTGGGAAAGGCTTCTAACAACAAAAAACACTGAGGAAACAGTTAGAGAGAATAGGGAGGAGTGAAGGGAAGAAGAGACAAAGAACAGCAGGAAGACAGAACACAGACAAACACAATGTGCCTGGGAATGGTAACAAAGAAATACAGGAAAGAGAATTTATACAACCTCTAGAGGACAAAGAGTAGCAATGCAAACAAGTGAGATTTGTTGTTTCTATAACCAGATATGCCATTAGTGTATTGTTCGGCTACCTGCTGGAACATGTTAATAATATCAGGTTGTGACAAATATTAAAGTATGTGCATTCATAGCCATAGCTCTGCTTTCAACAGGTATTACACTCCGAAGCAGTGATCAATCTTCCCTTGCAGTTTCTCCTGACAGCTGTAACTTATGCAAGGAAGAACTCTGAAGCTGAATGCCTAAAGCTCATGGCACACGTATGTATTAAAATCCTGCTCTAGACCTGCAGTTTAGAATCAAACTGTAGTTCTAGTAAGTTTTTTCTACATCATATTTTTATACATTTTGCAAGAATTATTATTCCTTGCTAGGTCTTCTACCTCAGCTACACTATATTGGTGTGAAGAATTTTTCATGACAAATACGTGTGTGCAGAGATGCGGTAACATTTTAAATATTGTCCAAATAGTAAATATACTCAAAATATTATAAGAAAGAATTCAACTAATAAAGGTGGAATTTGGTTAGAATCATAGAATATCCTGAGTTGGTAGGGACCCATCATCGAATCCAACTCCTGGCACCACACAGCTCAACCCAAAATTTTAGACCATGTGACTAAGTGCACTGTCCAAATGCTTCTTAAATTCAGACAGACTTGGTGCAGTGACTACTTTCCTGGGGAGCCTGTTTCAGTGTGCGACCATGCTCTCAGCGAAGAACCTCTTCCTGATGTACAGCCTAAACCTCCCCTGCCTCAGCTTGACACCATTCCCGCGGGTCCTATCACTGGTGATTAAGGAGAACAGATCGGTGCCTGCCCCTCCACTCCCCCTTGCAAGGAAGCTGTAGACTGCGATGAGGTTTCCCCTCAGCCTCCTCTTCTCCAGGTTAAAATATATATAACATAGAATGCTATAGGTGAAAGACTTGAGTTAGTATAAGTGATTTTTCCGATGGTACACATGCTAAGATTAAGTCATACAAACTGTATAAGCACTTTTTAAAAAACTGTTTTGTAAGTATTCTTTTTGTCATATACAATTGTCAACATTTACAACTTAGGCTGCTCCTGGAGAGTTCACTGCCAAAGAGAACATACACCTACCTGGTCATCTTGGTTTGTATTTCTGACAAGATGCCGTAGAAAATCAAATCTGGAGCATTTACGAACTAGAATGAGGTCAGCTGAACCATCTGCCAGATGAGCTGCTGGTGAAAGACCTTTTGGACTGCGTGGACAGGCACAGCTCATATTTACTGCATTGATGGCTAGAAATTTCCCTTTAATAACCTTCCATTCTTCTTCATCTTCTGAAACACATGAATAGAGGCATGGATATAGGCTATTATTTGATAGATTCACAAGAACAGTAAAAAGCAATCATTGGCAGGTTAAGAGGTTTTACTGGGCATGTTTATACACTGTCATTACACATCTAAAAAAACTGCATTTTAAAAAAATCTGTCTTTCATATACTAACAGAAAAGTTGCTTCCTCCCTTCACAGACCATTATCTTCTAACACTGCTTACTGTAAAACCACAAAGCCTCAGGCAGGGACAAGACAGAGGCAGGTTGCAAATCCTATAGCTTAAAACTTTGGGAGGATTTTTAACATTATTCTTGCTGTTCAACATGTTAAGTCTTCAGCAAACAATAATGCAGAGACAGTGGTTTAGTGTCTGGTTTCTAAACTAATATTCCTCTTCGGCCTCAGAGCCACAAACTATAAAAAACAACCCCAAACACAGCAACAACAAGACGAAATCTGGACAGGGAGGACGTGAGTCAGGGTTCAGGAAGCACCAGGATGCAGCAGTGCCAACGTCTGTTAACGACACCCCACGATGTCTGCAGACAAACAGTAGTAGCACAGTTGAATTTTTCCATGTAAAAACATTCAGAGATTCCCAGAAAACAATATAAAAGTGTTTTCAACAATGCAAAACTGTTCTGTTAGAATAGAACCGGGCTGAATTTAAATGTGTGATGGAATAAACACTACCAAGAGGCAGAGGAATTTTCTGGAACGAAGACTGATTACATTGGCAGCCACTGCACAGAGTTGTTATCTAAACTGTATTTTCATCTATAGGGATAAAAACAGATAATAAAAGCCTTTGCATTTGTAGATTACACACAATTGCCTTCCTCACTACAATAAAAAAGCCATAAAGCAGCTATAACACTCTGTTTTGCCTCCAAATATAAACGGGCTCAGATATTTCAAATGAACAACTCCACAGTACTAATGATTTCAGAACAGTCTGTGGAGATCCGCACACTTCTAGGGCTGTATTTCAGGAGTGAAGTGTCACAGTAGGTGGTGGGGGGGGGGTAAAAATTAAGGAACAACCAAAAGAAAAAGTTTATCTAAAACTGTTTAATGTGTTTGATCATCAAAGCACAGTAAGGTAGAGGTTTTGAGGCATATTAACTAATAGGGACTGCGAAATCTAACACCCATTTGCCCAAACTGGGATTAGTTTACAATTAATTATTCACGGTGCTTCTTTGATGAGATTAGATATAGCACACCAAGCCATCTATTTCACTTCCTGAAATTCCGTTATTTTTACTGGCTTATTTCTCACGCCTCACTACCGTAGTTCTTGCATCTGCTTTAGAGAATCATTACTGAGGTTCAACAAGTTCAAGAGTAAGGTGGACCTGGGTTGGGGCAACCTCAGGCACAAGTACAGACTGGGAGAAGAACTCACTGAGAGCAGCTCTGCAGAGAAGGACTTGAGGGTTTTGGTGGACTAAAGACTTGACATGAGCCAGCAGTGTGTGCCTGCAGCCCAGAAGGCCAACTGCGTCCTGGGCTGCATCAACAGAGAGGTGGCCAGCAGGGGAGGGAGGGGATTGTGCCGCTCTGCTCTGCCCTGGTGAGGCCCCAGCTTGAGTCCTGTGTCCAGGTCTGGGGCCCCCAGCACAAGAAGGTGGTGGGGCTGTTAGAGTGGTCCAGTGGAGGGCCACAAAGATGATGTGAGGGCTGGAGCACCTCTACTGTGAAGAAAGGCTGAGAGAGCTGGGGATGTTCAGCCTAGGGAAGAGAAGGCTCTGGGGTAGCCGCATTACAGCCTTTCAATACTTAAAGCGGACTTACAAAAAAGATGGAGAGCAACTTTTTACATGGACAGATAGAGATAGGATAAGGGGGAACAGTTTTAAACTGAAAGGGGAGATTTACAGTACAAGTTAGGAAGACATTTTTTACTCTGAGGGTGGTGAGGCAGTGGATCATGGTGCCCAGAGAAACTCTGGCTGCCCCATCCCTAGAGGTGTTCAAGGCCAGGCTGGATGGGGCTTTGGGCAACCTGGTCTGGTGGGAGGTGTCCCATGCCATGTCAGGTGGCCCATGGCAGGGGGGTTGGAACTAGATGATCTTTAAGGTCCCTTCCAACCCAAGCTATTCTTTGACTGTAGGATTACTACCATTGTCCAGATAATTGTGGACCTAAATTCTGTAACACATTCATTTTGAAATAACTTCTTCCAAGCTTTATACACCAGGAAAAGAGGAAAAATAGGAGAAAAAAGTTTCTCTAGACCTTGCTCTTTCGTTTTTTTTTTTTTTTTTTAATAATTAATTAATTAATTAATTAATTTATTGGAACTTCTTACCATCTCCTCTCCAGTAACAGAGCCCAGAAAACTGGAACTCCAGGGAAAACAGAGAAGGATTGTAACATGACAAAAGACTTAAAGGAAACTAAAAATAACTACTACTTTTCCATCTAGTCTATCCTCCTCTCTATATTCTGATAAACAAATCAGTAATAAAAGAAATGTAGCTTTGTTAAATTCAACATTTTTACATCATTTCCCAGAGTGGTTTTAGTATCAATTATGTTTGCTTTACTGCTGATCTTTTATGTTGCTTTCAAAAAGGACATTACAGAAAGAAATCATTTAAATTAGATTCAAAATATGTATTTTAAGAGAGAAGAGAGAAACATACATCAAACTACGGAATGACTTTGTTCAGGCTGCAGGCAAATGATGACTCTGCTCTGAGATTAAGGGAATCAAACAGAACATAAGAAACTTCTGGAAAAAATAAGAAATAGTTCAACCTAACAGTTATCAGTGTGAGAAGCTGATGAAAGTTACAGGCAGTGCTGTAAAGGATGTCTGGGTTTCACAGGCAGTTGTGAGGAGTTATGTAAGAGATTGCACAGGGAACTGAAGGGGACCACCACCTTCAGGGGAGTTGAATCTTACACAGCCAACAGCACCTATGTGTCCATACCAGCAATACCACACACATAGATCCTATCAGAAATACCAACTTTGGGCATTGATGTAGCAAAACTGGAAACAATGAAATTTAGCTAGCTCCAGCTGTTTATTTGGGAGGAGATGAGGCTAGAGAAAGGGAAGAAACTTTTGCCTGTAAATAGAGAAGGAGTTGTGTGTGATGTGAAGGTTGGAGGCTGTGTTGGGCACAGTGATCACAAATTAATGAGTTTTTGATTCTTGGGAAAGTAAAGAGGGGGTTAGCAGAACTGCCACCCTGAACTTCCAGAGGGTCAACTTTGGCCTTTGTTGGTTGGTGAGTCCCTTGGGAGGCAGTACTGAAGGACAAAGGAGTCCAGGAAGGCTGGACACTCTTCAAGAAAGAAATCATTACGGCACGGGAGTAATAATCCATGAGGAAATGGTCAGTGACCTGCTAAACCACTTGGACATATGCAAGTCAACGGGCCACAATGGTACTGAGGGAGCTACCAGAAGTGCTCACTAAGACACTTTCCATCATTTATCAGCAGTCCTGGCTATCAGAGGAGGTCCCAGTCGAATGGCAGCTAGCAAATGTGACTCCAATCTACAAGAAGGGCCAGAAGGAGGACCCTGGGAACTACAGGCCTGTCAGTCTGACCTCAGTGCCATGGAAGCTCATGGAGCAGATCATCTTGAGTGCCATCACACAGCACTTAGAAGACAACCAGGGGATCAGGCCCACTCAGCATGGGTTTATCAAAGGCAGGTCCTACTTGACGGACCTCATCTCCTTTTACAAGGTGATGCTCAGTGGATGAAGGAAGAGCTGTTAGATGTAGTCTACCTAGACTTCAATAAGACTTTTGGCATTGTTTCCCACAGCATTCAGCTTGAATGGGTGTATGCTTCGTTGGATTAAAAACTGGCTGGGTGGCCAGGCCCAAAGAGTTGTGGTGAATGAGGTTAAATCCAGCCAGAGGCCGGTCTCCATTGGCGTCCCCCAGGGCTCAGTACTGGGGAGAGTTCTCTTCAATACCTTTATCAGTGATCTGGACAAGAGGATAGAAGGCACCCTCACTAAGTTTGTAGACAACACCAAGTTAAGCAGGAGTGTTGATCTACTTGAGGGTAGGAAGGCTCTGCAGAAGGATCTGGAGAGGCTGGACCAATGTATGAGGTTCAACAAGGCCAAGGGCTTAGTCCTGCACTTGGGGCACAACAACCCCACGCAGCACTACAGGCTGGGGGAAGAGTGGCTGGAAAGCTGCCAGGAGGAAAGGGATCTGGGGGTACTGGTCGATAATCAGCTGAATATGAGCCAGCAGAGTGCTCAGGTGGCCAAGAATGCCAACAGCATCCTGGCTTGTGACAGAAACAAGGTGGCCAGCAGGACCAGGGAGGTGATCGTCCCCCTATACGTGTCTCTGGTGAGGCCACACCTTGAGTACTGTCTTCAGTTTTGGGCCCCTCATTACAAGAAGGACATCGAGGTGATGAAGCTTGTCCCGAGAAAGGCAACAAAGCTGGTGAAAGGTCTAGAGAACAAGCCTTACGAGGAGTGGCTGAGGGAACTGAGGTTGTTTAAGCCTAGAGAAAAGGAAGCTCAGGGGAGACATCATTGTGCTCTACAACTACCTTAAAGGAAGCTATAGTGAGGCGAGGATCAGGCTCTTCTCCCAGCCACCAAGCAATGAGGGGAAATGGCGTAAAGTTACACCAGGGCAGGATTAGGTTGTACAATATGAGAAATTTCTTTACTGGAAGGGTTGTGTGGCATTGGAACAGGCTGCCCAGGGAAGTGGTTAAGTCACCATCCCTGCAGGTCTTCAAGAAACGTGTAGATGTAGAATTTAGTGGTGGTTTAGTGATGGACTTGTCGGTACTAGGTTAAAGGTTGGACTAGATGATTTTAGAGGTCTTTTCCAACCTGAATGATTCTATGAAACAAGGTTGATTAAGGAAGGACACACATGGAGAATATGGAGATAACTGGTCACTTGAGCATAAGGAGGCTGCTGGTCAGTATGCTCATCTGGCCAAGTCCTACACCTGATCATTGCAGGTTATTCTTACTAAACTTTATTCCTTTGCTCTCTATGAGCACAAGATGTACTAGAAAACTTCAAGTTATACTAGCCATCAAGTAGACCTCAATCTGTAAAGACACAGTCAGAGCTGAAAGCTAGCAAACACAGACTGGGGTCTGGACACGGATTCTGGATTTAAGTTCAAGGTACCCACAAACATGCACATGCATCAGAGTTCAATAGCTGAATGTAGCTGTAGGTTTTGTTAGTGAACTGGATAAAACAAAAACAAAACAAAACAAAAAAACAGGATATGGGCATTGATATGGGAGAGAAAAAGTACATTCTAATACTTGAGGGATCCCTGAATATGAGCGTGGGTGTGAATCAAGAGAGCGAAGGTACGTGTATGTTCTACTAGCAAACTTCAATTCTGATCAGAAGGAGAGAAAGCAGGACTGGGCAAGCTGTGGTGCTCATGTTTTAGGCAGAGGCTGTTCATGGTTACACGGGTACCTGTAAAGATTTTGACCTCCTGTCTGTGTTGATCTCTGAGTGGCCAGCCATGTCTGTACTGTGTCTTGTCTACGCCTGTATGAGAAAACATGCTTAGCCTTGTTACTGTCTGTACCTGGGAAAAGGAAAAGCTGTAGCCTCACAACCTGCACACTGGGAAGGGAGGAATGTCCCTAAGTCTTAAAGTCTAGCAGGCTTTAATAGGTTTAATGGGCCACATTCATCATTTTAGAATCTCAACTAACAGTAATACTTAATTTTACTTCATACACAACGCTTGCCCATCATCTGTGTCCAGAACTATACAAGCTATTTTAAAGAAAAACAGACATTCTCTGATATGGAAGCAACAAAATGAAAACAAGACCCTTTAACAATGAAACCTTCTGCTGTTTATCTAAATAATATTAATTTAGTCTTTACTGTACCTAGGTAAGTGTTAACTTTTGAAGTATGCTCACTGTGCTAAGTAAGTGAGCCTATATACATTGCTGTAATTGACTGTATTGAACTGGTAGAAAAGTACTGTTCAGTAAAAATTTAAGCATGTCATTCAACAGTAGCTTCACGGTTTAGTAAGAACAAAGTCAGAGTACTTATCACATTTTAGTTGACCAACTGTTCTCACAACCATTCTGCAGGGTGTCTCACTGCAGTATCACAAATTATTTGCTTACAGTATCTTTCATACAATAGAGCAATCATAAAAAAGGGAGAAAATAAACGACACTCATTTCAATTGTCTATTGTGTATATATACTGCCAGTTGCTGAAATCAGCCTGAAGTGCTAGCACTCCATATTTACTCAGCACATGCACATAGACTTCTGTAAAATACAAAGAAGTATTTTCAGTGATGGCTAATGCAAGCATCCTTCTAAACTCATCTGAACTGTACACAAACCAAGTAGGCATAATGAAAGAGTCAGCCAATACACCCTGGTGAGTAAAAAGCTTACACGAGGTGGCAATTTAAAATCCTTCTTATTGCAAATCAAGAGTAGTGGATTGTTATTATTTGCTTACCAGTATTGCACGGAGAATAGACTGCAGTGCAAAGAAAAACTGCTACTGAAGGTAAAATTTAAGACAAAGCCCTACAGAATCATCTGCATAATGTCTTGCGCTATGCTGACTAAAGCAGTCTTGATCGCTCACTAACCTGTAACTCACTTTCTTCAGCCTTTGTTCCTTTGCTGAATCAAAACCAATGAAAATAAAAGTAACTAGCAAACAGACAAAAAAGGCAGGCAATTTCTACAATTATTTCTCACAGACATCCCCCACTGAATTTTTCTTATGAAAAAGAACCCTGAGATCAGTTTTAGTTCCTAAGAAAATAGTACATAAAGCAACTTATTTAATTTATTCATAGATTCAGTTCTGGAAACTCAAGAAAAACTCTAACCTAGCCATTTGTCGACTATATCAAAGATCTGGAAGCAGTAGCTGGGATGAAAGCATTACAGATAGATAGGTGTGTATACACACACACACATATACACACATATAAGCATGTGTAACAAGAATTAAAGTTGGCGTAAAAATCCATATATAGGCTTTATAGGCTACCAGTGAATCTCTACAGAGTGATGATACTCTTTGCTAACAAATAGCTGCAGCCACACATAGATACTGTGCAAAACAACTGTAATTACAAGGCAACCTAGGTCAAAAGGTCCAAAGCCTGTGTCAAGAAAATTACAGTTTTATGCATTGGGCTCTACAAGAAAAAAAAAAGCACCCATGGAAAGCCTGCCTGGTGTTTGAAAGGGATTTATCCAAGAAGACGAACTGTGAGCAGAGGCTAAACTCAGGCAACTGAAGCTCTGTATTTTTTCCAGCAAGGTCAAAGGTTTATCAATACCACTGCTTCCTGTCAGGGGGCAGTAATCAGACATGAAGAGATACAGATAGGAAGGCTACTGCACAGAATCCAGCATATGAATAGTTGTTTTACCATAGGAAAGGAAAAGGTATGCCCATAAAAAAACCATGGAAGGGTTTGGAACAGGGGAAAGAGGACACAACTAAAGAAAAAGGAGAAAAAAATCTAATTTTTCATTTATACTGACTATTAGTGATGTACTGCACAGAAACACTGAAGTTCACTGCCTCATATTTATTTAATAAATAACTTTACATAGGGTGACTTTTGTGCTAACAAACACAAAGCTGAGTCCTCATCTATTCCAAAAGTCATCTTTCTACACTGGCTCACAGTTTAATAGTTAAATCTTACTCAAAAAAAAAAAAAAAAAAAAAGGACAATCTCAGCTCACAGAACATATCTTTCTTAAAGAACAGGAGCCCAGCACACCAAAATAAGTAATCAGTACAATATTCATACAAAATATATAAATAATTAGTATAATTTTACCAAAACTGAGGCTTGGGTGGAAGAATGTTTTTCACTTATTTACAAATGTATTCAAACGTACAGAAACATTGGATTTCCTACTAATTTGCAGTTTGGAAAAAAAACATACATACTTGAACTGAAATATACAGAAAAATAGCAAGTTGCATAATGTCACAACATCTTACTTTTTATGGTAAATTACCTTCATGTTTTAATCCACATTTCTTCTGCTGTTCTGCCAGTTGTTGCTCACTTTCCTTGCAAATGTAACATCTGAAAACAGAAATGCAATTGAGTTGATGAAAATAAAACTGTTCAGCTCAACTTTTGTGTGTTGTACCCCAACACTAAATGACTTTCTCCACCATAAGATGGGGCATGGCACCAACAGCCCTGATGTGTCATGAATCAGGGTAACTCTGGAGACAGTATAGGAACTTAAGTATAGCACTCAGACTTATTGGAGGTCAGAAATATGGCTCTGTGATGCTGCTGAAACCACAAAGGTTGGAAGGGACCTCTGGATGTGGTCCAAACCTCTACTCAAAACAGGTCTGATAGGATCAAGGTATTACTCAGTGTCTTGTTCAGTCAAATTTTGACTATCTACAAGGACAGAGTCCACAAGCTCTCTGGGCAACCTGTTTCAATATTTGATTGCTGTAACAGTGAAATACATTGACATACTGCTGCTAGTCCTCTATTTCACAAATGATGAATTCATAGGAAGAATCACTTTTCCTGACATGTTGGTTTCTGTCTCGCTTTGAAAGCCCAGTACACGATTCGCCCTTCTTGCTTCAAGGACACACTGCTGATTTGGGTGTAGCCTGTTGTCTACCAGGATCCCCAAGACCTTTACAGCAGAGCGGCTTTCCAAACTGTCAGTGCTCATTCCTTATTGTTGCATGGGACTATTACAGCCATCATATGCCTCTCCTGAACTTCATGAGGTCCCTATCAGCCACTTCTTCAGCCTACCAAGGTGCCTCTGAATAGCAGCCCTGACTTTTAGCATACCAACCACTCCTCCCAAACTGCTATCATCCATACCACAGTAGCTCGAGTACTGTGTTCAGTTTTGGGCCCCTCGCTACAAGAAGGACATGGAGGTGCTCGAGCGAGTCCAGAGAAGGGCAATGAAACTGGTGAAGGGTCTGGAGAACAAGTCTTATGAGGAGCGGCTGAGGGAACTAGGATGGTTCAGCCTGGAGAAAAGGAGGCTCAGGGGTGACCTTATTGCACTCTACAGGTACCTGAAGGGAGGCTGTAGCGAGGTGGGGGTTGGTCTGTTCTCCCACGTGCCTGGTGACAGGACGAGGGGGAATGGGTGAAAGTTACGTCAGGGGAGGTTTAGGTTGGATATTAGGAAGATCTTCTTTACCGAAAGGGTTGTTAGACACTGGAACGGGCTGCCCAGGGAAGTGGTTGAGTCACCATCCCTGGAGGTCTTTAAAAGACGTTTAGATGTAGAGCTTAGGGATATGGTTTAGTGGAGGACTTGTTAGTGTTAGGTCAGAGGTTGGACTCGGTGATCTTGGAGGTCTCTTCCAACCTAGATGATTCTGTCATTCTGTGATAAACCCACCAAGAGTCCACTCTATGTCAGTCATAAATAAAGATGTTGCAAAACATTGGCCCCAGTATTAACCCCTGAGGAACACCATTAGTAACTAGCTGCCAGTTGGATGTGGTACTCAAAACCTTTCTATGTAGTCTAGCCAGTTTTCCAACCATCCTATTATCTAGTCTACATCTCATTGACTTGGTTTTAAGAAAACTACAGAAAACATCAGTAAAGATCTTGGTAAAGTTAAGGTATGCAACATCCACTGTTTCCCCTTCATCCACAGGTAAAGGAAGCATTTCCCAGATGTTTCCCTATCTTTTTGTCACTGGGTCCCCCACACCACTAAGCAGCAGGCCCACAACTTCCTCCAGCTTTTTGTTATGATCAGCATACATACATAATCCCTTTGTAAAAGGTAATGCCCTACACATCCTTTACTCATTTCAACTCCACCTGAGCTTTAGCTTTCCCAGTTCCATCCCTGCATGTTCAGGCAATGTTGCTATGCTCCTCTGTGGTAACTTACTCCACTTCTGCCTTCTGTTTACTTCTCAGTTATATTTTGCTTCAGTCACGATATCTTTGCTCATCCACACTGTTTTGTCTGTCATGCTTACTCAAGTTTCTGCATATCAGAATGGTCTGTTCTTGCAGTCTGAGGAGGTCATCCTTAAAGATCAACCAACTCTCCTGTCCTCTTTGTCCTCCAGGGCAATGATGCATGGGATCTCACCAAGGTTTCTGAATAAACCAAAATCTGTTCTTCTGAAGTTCAGGGTTGTAATTCTACTTTTTGCCTCCTTGCTTCTCTCAAGACTTTAAACCATAATCTCACAGTCACTGCTGCCAAGACTGCCCTCAACTGTCATATCCCCCACCTTCATTTTCTGTAACAAGTCCAGCAGAGCATTTCTCCTAGTCAGCCTGACAATCACCAGTATAATCACCATCAATATACTCCAGGCATCTCCTGAATTGCTTGTGACCTTCTAGAAATTATCAGGATGGATAAAATCACCCATGAGTTCCAGGGCCTGCCATCGGAAGGCTTCCTCCAGCTGTCTAAAGGCTTCTTCACCTACTTACTCCTTTAGATCAGAGGTCTGTTGTAGATGCCTACCTCCCTGTCATCTGTGTTTGTTTTGATCCTTACCCATGAGGCCTTCCTTCATTCTAGTGCAAAGCTCTGTGCAACAGAGCTGTTTCTTTGCATTGAGCGCAACCCCACTTCTTCCCCTGGAGAGCATATATGCATGCTGTGCTCATGTGAGCAATCACACCATGTCTATAAAATCTCAGTGAGACATTAGCTTTGCATCCCTTGATGGACTTTCAATTCCTCCTTTTCATTTCACAACATGTTGCATATGTTTGCATTCAGATGCTTGAAACAGACCATCCATCACGCTGACATGACACAGAGGTGAAGCTCTCACACTCCCATACTATTTCTAGACACTTTCTCAGTGCCCCTTAGCCTTTTCTTCTAAGGAGAAGTGAAGAGCACACAGAATTTGCAGGATAACTGTAGTCCATTAAAAAAAGACTAAATAGTGGTTCTTGAAAGGACCTATCCTCAGGACAAGTTGTCATTACACTAAAACAAGTGGTAAAATTGCTAGTTCCAATTACAACACGAACATTTGAATTTTTTGAATAATTATTTCCACTTGCAGAAGTTATATGGTATCCAGACTTGTTATTTATTAACAGTAACACAGAGCTGTACCCTCAGCATATAGTAACTGTGTACTGTGGTATTATACTTTATTTCATTTAAAATCAGAGATGGGGAGGGAAGCAGGCTAACAAAATTTTATTACATTTTTGTTCAATGACCTGATAAAATAAGGTATTCTCTTCAATGAGTCAATAAACCTTTTTTAAAAAGCTTGCCTCTTTCAGAGTAAGCGTTTTGATACTAAAAAGCAACTAAAAGATACTAAAACATTGCTGTAACCTCTGTTTACATACAGGCCTTTTCCAACAGTTCATGTCAAGTACCCAGAGATAAATATTAGCCTACCCTGTTCTGCAGCTATCTTTATCTCGTGGAGATCCAAGTGTGTGTTTTGCTGGTTGAAAAGAAATTGTTCCTTCATAGTAATGATGAGAAAGAAAAGTCTTGAAGCCTACATTAAGAAAAGGTAATTAAATTCTGTTTTTGTATGTTCTTTCTCCTAACACAAAACAAACCAAAAATGTAAAACATACTTTCCAGTAACATAAGATTTGGCCAAGCATTAAATACCCAGGCTAAACCACTCAGCTAACTCTATAGTCAGTACTGAAAGAACCACAACAGTTCACTCCATCAGCTGCACGTCCAAGACAGCAGAGTGCCTACCTCTTTCCAACTAATTGAGAAGGAAGTCAAAACGATTAACAAAGAAATTATATTTTTTAGGTAGCAATCTCTAGGTGATACACATCAACACATTATATGAACACCACAGAACAGTGCTAGAGCGTTAGCAGGTTCACTAATCAAAAAAAGCTGATTAATCTAACTTGAATTAGTGTTGCTTTCAACACCATTCATGACAGTTTAAATAAACATTTTAGTCCTTTATAAAGCTTATAAAACACTTAAGTGTTAACTATCAGTTAATTTGCTAATTGTGTTATAAAGCCAAATTCAACACAACTTTAATAAGCAAAGCGTTAATGTTATCTCCTAAATTACAGAGCTTTGCATAATCTAATTCAACACACTTGGTACCACAAGGAGTATACAATCAGGTTCAGTTTGTCCCTTATGATTAAAAGCGTCAGAGAACCCTGATTTGGACAGAGGGTATCAACTG
Organism: Oxyura jamaicensis; assembly: GCF_011077185.1. NCBI lineage: Eukaryota > Metazoa > Chordata > Aves > Anseriformes > Anatidae > Oxyura > Oxyura jamaicensis. The sequence goes on from NC_048893.1 coordinate 15,989,017, forward strand.
CTCCAATATTCTTACGTGCTGACAAAAGAACGTAATAACCCCCCAACTTACCTGAATAGTCGTATCTCATTGGACCCATCCACCGTTTCTTTTCACTATCTTTTAATATGTCTCCATAAAAACCGTAACCCAACAATGATACAGAATACTTCAAAAATGTATTGTTATGATGCACAGAGGAGACATCCAGAGGCTGGCTATCACCTACAGAGGTTAGAAAGTACAAGGTTCTATTAAGGTTTATTTTATTTCAAGCTACAAAAAATGGTAACAACTTTAATGTTACAGATTTTTTTCATTAAAAAGTATGTCGTACAACATAAATATGAATCATATATATATAGATATATATATCAGATATATATCTCTATACATATATAGAGAAAGAGAAGACCATTTTTTACAACTCATTTCTTTCAATATTTAAAAAGTACTATTAAGCACTAAGTGAAAAGAAAGGTCAGTATGCTAAAAGTATGTAAGGAAGAATTTGCACTAGGGCTATACAGGAGTGGGAGAGGATGTTACAAAAGAGATCAAAGCAGGAACTGTATGTCTGATGAATAAATTCTACATTTCTTAGTATCAGAGGATAGATAACTCAACTTAGAAAGGCCCTTAGGAGGTTTCTCATCAAACTTCCCACTCAAAGTAGGTTCAGCTATGAGGCTGGATCAGATTACTAAGGGCTTTATCCAGTCAGGTCTTGAAAATACATGAAAATGAAGTACACAACCTATCTGATGTCCTTGTAGTGGAAGACTCAGAAGTGGTTTTTTGTTTGTTTTTATAATTTTTAAAACATCTTTATAATTTTTAAAACAGTCTGACCCTAAGCTATTTAACTTTATGCCCACTGTCTCTCATCTTTCCACCACAGACCGCTATGAAACACCCTTTTATGTACTTGAGAAACACACTTAGAAATTTAAATATGTATGTTTATATGCACATTTAATAATCCAGCTAAGATACTGTGATATACTAAGCACATATTAGAAAGCAGCTCTTTAATTCTAGCCCAGTGGGGCTAAGATCTACATATGCTGAACAGAGTTAACTATAGGAGAGCAACAGAGAAGCCCATGTGTAAATCTTTGCAAGAGCAGCTCCTAAAACTTGTACTATTAAGCACTCAATAAGCAAGTAATAATGAAAGAACAGTCAGCTGGAAATTGCATCTTTTATGCCTACACAAAATGGATATAACTGAAAACAATCCTGTACAATTTTTCAAATTCAGTATTAAGAACTGAGTGACTCTGTTTCCTCAGCATATGGCAGATTGAACGGACATCACTAGTTGCAATGCAGTGAGCATGCAAGCTGTCTCCTTTAGCCCCCATGCAATTCAGGGGCTCCATTACTTGAGGACTGTGAGCAGTGGCAATGCCAGTACCTCTGCTTACTGATGACAACATATCAAAAGCATTTACTGAAGAACAGTTGCTTACCTCTCTAGCTCCTCCTCAAATATGTGATTTTTAGACTGTAAAATGGGGAATTATTAGCTAATTCCAGTCAAGAAGCCACATTTCTAACTTGGTATGAAAGCATTACATTGCACAAGAAAATTAGGCAACTAGTTTAAAATAATGCTATTCAAATGTACATGTTACTTGTGACAACTTTGAGTTATTTTGTATAATCCAATAATTTATGCTGCTTATTATATTTTACTACTTTAAAAAGCATGCCAGAAAACATGAAATCTTAAGCACCAGATATAAAGTTTCAAAAAGTTATTTTTTAACTTCCTGTATTTCAAATTAGAAAGAAACTTAAATCCCAGACAAAAAGTTCATTTTTCAACTTGGTCATTATATTCAAATTGTATTTCACAGACACGTGGAAAACAATAACCAAATGAAATTACTATTTTTGGATATTGGAAACATTTTCATAGCAAAACTGTGATTTGTGATCACCCACCTACAATAATATGAAGAGCTGATGTTACTGGATCAGAAATGCCAACAGTCGAATAGCATACACAATCTGTTGATCCTGAAAAATAAAGACCAAGAGAATACTTTGTGTATGTTCAAAGCAAGTTTTATTGGTATGGTTCTCTGAATAAAAGCTTTCTGTTCTTCTAGCCTGCCCCTTTCTATTTTATGGTACAAAGTTAAATATATAGAAAGAAATATTATGATTTAAATTGGAACAATACGTTTTTTTCAGGTAAGTAGAATTTGTTTGTCTCCACACAAAGTACAAGGACTTAAACTATGTATGTATGCAACTCCAAAACTAACTTGTAGGTTCTCGGTTTTCTTCCCTGGAAATAAGTCCTTGAACGTCAAGGTTGGAAAACTCAAAACAAAAGCTTAACTTGTCCACATATCTACTCTCAGATTTGCTAGTGATATACTAGATGTAGAGCAGCTCATATACAGAACACTTGATTCCAAATCAAAGTAATTGATCTGATGCCTAATCAAAGTAAAATATAAAAATAAAAATGTGATGATGACCAGTCACTGTTAAAAATCCTCTTTTGGCTCCTTCTCACTGTGAAAGCAGTCAGGACATATACCATTATCAAAAGGAACAAAAAATATCCTTTTGCCTCCAACTGATTGCTCAGGAAATGGACAGCACTTCGCCTATCGATGAAGTGCACAGAAGCAGCCTCTATTAAGCAAACACAATGCAGAAGGCAGCCACTGTGAACAAGAAGGAGCTCTGTCAGTTAGTTAAAGAGAAGATAAATAAAACAGAACTGGCAGAACAAAGGAAAATGTGACTAAGAGGTCTCTCTCTACACAGAGTGATGTTCATCGTGGTGCAAATGTACCACTACAGGTTTATGTTGTTGTATAGGAAACAGGGCTCCAATTTGTCTCAGTACCATAACAGATGAGGTACACAGAAGATGTTACTGTGCCTTATTTGGAGTTTTATAGCAGAAAAAATATAAGTAGAGTTCAGATACTTAAATTACACTTTGTTGCTATTTTTCCAGTTTTATATTGCCACCTATACTCATGAATTTCAGTTCGGCTTAAAAGAAAATTCTTACTACTTTCGAAAAGAAAACCAAAAAAAAGACCACTGGAACACCTGACCTGAATTTTCTGCTAAACGTACAAGAGCAGTATTTCATCCAGCCTTTCAAACTTCTTTGAGATAAGTTTGTATTCTGCTACTAGAATTACCTTGAAGTCACTTCTGTCCTGATGTAAACAGCCAGAGCTTCCAAGTAGTCTTATGCTCTAGGTGGGAGGAGAAGGGGGCATCCACACAAGCTAGATTTAAACACTGGAGGCTCCCTGTGCTCTTCTGTAGTCAATTAAAAGCTGATTTATCTGCTGGGCAATTTTACAGGAGTTATTTTCATTTCTATTCGGTTAACAAGCAAGGGAGGGCTAAAATTAGACCTGATATCTGAAATTAACTCACAAGTGTCTAAAATGGCAGGCTAGGGAAAATACCAACAGTGTTTACTAGCTATCAAATGATGCCTCTTTCTCAGACTTGCCAGTGGAGTAAAAAAAACACCACCACCACCACCACAACAAAAACAAACAAACAAACAAAACTTTAACTGACCTACAAAACTGTAAAATAGCCTTTTCTTCTTCTCAGATCCAGTAGTATGGAGCAAGAAAACCAGCATCATTCCTCATGTACATTCTAAGAGAATATAACTGGTCCCAACACCACATCATGCCAAGTATGAACCTAACAATGCTAGTTTCAAGGTCACAAAAATGTTCATAATTAGTAAGGATTTGGATTTCTTTGTACTTCAGAACTGAACAGGTAGTCCAGACTATTTTGGAACAACAACAACAAAAAGTTTTTCTCCTTCGTTTTAAATAGATGGGTCTTGAATAGATTTGGAGTCTACTACTCAGGAGAAATACACGGAACGCCCACTGAAATCTGGCTTATTTCATCAACACAGATCTGGTAGAGAAAGCAGTGTTAGAACACAAATATGTAGTTTGACTTACATCCCTTGATTAACACCCAGTTTGGGCAAGAAGCTTACACAGAGCTTAATTCTTGACGAATGTTAGGTGTTAGATTTTTATTTTTTTATTTTTCTAAAAATGTCATTAAAATTATATAAATGCTCTGCTAGATTTTCTTTGTGGATTTGTAAGGGCCGGAGTATAACAGAATAAAGGAAAATAAAAGAGTTTCCATGGATTACACAGAACTATTCCTGTCCTTCCAAGGCATATATGATGCAGTTAGACTGCTTTTTAACAGTCTAATTCAACTCTAATTCATTAAAAAATAATAATAAAAAAAAGATCTTCAGATTGGAAAAAAAAGTTTTGCATTGGTTGTGCTGGAAGAGAAGAAAATCAGTGTGCAAGGGAATGATTAAGTTTCAAGTTACGACACCTAAAAGTAGTTACGTATGTACGTGTGACACTGTAGACTGTATGTCACAGCTCCCATTCCGCTCACAGAGATCTTGTTAGAAGAGCTGATGGTAGCTTGAGGTGTACTCAAGGTACCCACACACAGGCATCCTGCCCTGCTTGAGGGGCGTCAGTACACAAGACAGGCAGTTTTAACACGAGATTTACTGATCAGATGGCCCCTGGCTATACCATGAGTTTAGACATCCATCTTGCCTGCAGACAGACAAAGGTAGCATCAAAATCTGGGTATCAATTTCAAACTGAAACATACCCTAAGGAGAATAACTCCGTTACCTAAAATGGCACCAACCACCAGTGTTCAAGTGCTGCAGATTACTCTGCTTGGCTTCCCATTGTAACTGTAGTAGACTAGATGTAGAGGGTAGTACATTTCAAAGGGCACTAGATGCAGCTGCATCTAGACAGCTGCATCCCAGACTGAAGCATCCCAGCTACAGAAAACTCTCATCCCAGATATTTTGATATTAAGAGCCCATTGAGAATAGTAAGTGTGTAAAGGGCACATCAACTCTTACAGTAGCTGGCCCTTGTTAAAACAAGTATAATTGTTTTGAATCTTTACCATACATCACGTATGTTTCATTAACCCATTTTCCCAAGAGTTTGTTACTAGGAGGTATTATATAGCCACATAATTGCTACATAGGTAAATTCTTCCACTTTCTTCCCATCCACAAACTAAAACTTTTTTAATGTTCATGATTAACCAAGGTTTTTTTCAAGCTTTAGGTCATAGCATACCAAAGTAATAAGCAAAACCAAATGTCATTCTAACTGGTTACATGGATGATGCTGTGGACAAAATCAATACTTACCATCTGAAATAAATGGGAGGAAAGGCAAAGCATTCAAACATCATTTTTCCAATGATTAAGACTACTAACTTACCACTAAGTCTTCTCAAAACAAAATACAAGCTCTTTCTTTGGGCTACGACTATACATTTTTGCACTTTTATTGATGGAAAACTAAACAAATTCCAAAGAACTGGACGACTGTCACTGCAGTACTAAACTAAGCAGGTGACAGAAGCAAGAGCCAGCTAGATGTTGATCCTAGAGCAAGCAGTGAATTTAACAGAGAAATAGTAACACACTTAGCACACAAGAGCATTGCTCAATGTGAGATACTCTTGACAATTGGACAGGTATTTCTACAGTGTACTCTGAATCCTCAAGGAGAAATTACCATGGCAATGGGTTTTCCACTATATACAATAACAGCTTCATTATGGTTCTTGTACATTTGTGTTATTTTTATAAAGCCAAGATTTTGCAAAGTCATCATTTTTTGTCACCCATCAACAAAATATGCTAATTCTTGGTTGAGCAGCATTTAGTACTTGGAAAAATCTAGACGGTGACTTTGCTGGGAAGTGATTTTAAAGGACAAGGATCTGACACATTCCAAAGTAAGGAGGCAAAGTTACTGTTACAGGAAGAGATGGATGGCTTGGGCACCCATAAACCAAGAAAACAGTTTCACATCTGCAGAATGCCAGGTTAGCTTAAAAAGAAACACTTCAGAAGGACTCGGGGCATTTTTTCTTGGTTTGTATTCTTGTAGATAATCACTTCAGCAGAAGTTCAGTACCACAGTATATCAAAAATGGTAACAGCAGCAAATTTAAAAGATGAAATTAAAACCACAAACATTACAGGGAAAAGTAGTCTTGACTGACCTTTTCTCATAGCACCCCCACCGTATCCAATGTAGTATTTAGCTCTAAGACAGTCATTTCCAGGAGTATAAATGATTTAAAATGATGAAGGTGGATCACAAAACATTGGACTTCATCCTCCAAATTGAATGTACTCAACCTTGAAATGAGATGCTAACTAAACTGCAAAGGTCATTAAATATTACAAATATTGTAACCGGGAAGGCTGCAGATACATCATTTGGAATCTTAAAAAAAAAGATAGCTTTTTATGCTATGCTTTAACACATTTTCCAAGATAAATTTTACAGCCTAGGTGGCAGTAGTATAGGAGTCCAGTCACACTTCATGATTTCACTTCTATCTGGTTCTAAAATTTGTGAATGAAGCCCACATCGTTTTTTCTATGCAACCTTCTCTTATGAAGCCTCTGCTGGTTTTAGCATGAGCTCCAATAGCCACACATCAACACGCTGATTATAATCACCCTGCATGCTTCAATCCTAGGCATTAGGAGTTCACATCCTTGACTGCAGCAAAAGCAAGAGGAATCTGGATGCACTAGAAGCCTAAATCACTACGGCAATTAACACTTTGTTTCTGCATTTTACTCAATACTCTCCAGTACTTGAAAGATTTGTCCCCTATTCCCAGGGCAGATTGGCAGGCTTGGTTTCTGGAAGGAGAAAAACTGCACTAGCATTATGCCACAGCACAGTGTGCAGCAGGATTTTTTTTTTTTTTACCTGCTGAGATCATACAGGCATTTAATCTGATCGGTTCTCTTTTACTAGAGGAGCTTCCCACAGCTGTTGACAGCTTTGTCCCCCTCTTCTGCGCCAGGTTTAGGAAGGAGAATGAATTACTTTGGCTTACTCTAGAGGGTATCATTTTAATACTAAAACACGTGGATGAAACCTCAGTGCCACGTTCCAATATAAAAGGTTCTCTCTGGTTTCAAGTTATATGCAGGCATATTGCCACTCTGGCTGTAGGAGAAAAACAGAGCTGAATGTGCTTTAAGGGCAGCTGGTACTAGCAGGAAGTAATAACTAAAGAGAAGGTTTTGTTTTAAGGTGCTCTCACTTGTAGTTACCACACTAAGTGTGGAACTGTCAGGTTGCTACAGCTTCTAAGTACTTTTAACAAGAAACCTGTTTACAACAGCAGTCAGTCAATTTACATTGGCAGATTTAGGAACAGCTGCAACTAATACAGAAGTCCAGAAGTTACAAAAGCCATGTGAATAGAAGCTTTTATTCATGGCATTTTAAAAAAATAGTTATTTCATAAAAATGTAGAATAAATCAGAAGATTAACTGATAGTTTTAAATGGATGACAGACTATTCTATTTCCTTAGTGTATTTCCAGATACCCTGAAAGAGCCACGTAGTGGCTTGCTTCAGAAAATAAGAATTATGACTTACAAGTACCATTCCATTTATAAAAAGATTCTGCAGAATGGGATTCTGCCTATGAAATAAAGTTAATTCCTCAGAAAAGATATAGAGGTGAAGATGTTTTACCATTAAATCTTTCTTTCATTTGTAGTTTCAAGCATCTGTTCAATTAAATTGACAATTTCTGAGCAAAGATTAAGCCTGCTGAATTGAGTGCTAGTTTGAATATAGACAGTGTTTAACCACAGCAATGAAAGTGCAGCAACCTGCCATGTTTCTGCTAATGCAGCTTGAAGTTAGGAACTGAAAGATTAAAAGAAAAAAAGAAAAACCACTGAGACATTGTCACCTTATCCCAGGCACCTGTCCTCACTGAATAAATTGTCTCCACGTGTCCATGTGTCAGAAGACACAAACACTTTTAGAACTTAATCCCTGGGTAATGGTTGTCTTTAGTATCAGATGACATGTTCTTAAGATTTTAAGAAAAATTTGGTTGTAATGAACTAAAATGCATTATACATCAAGCATTCCTCATTTTATGATTTGCATTGCTTTATTCCTTTTTATTTGCTGTATTTCAGGATTGTCAGTTTAGCTTTAAAAAATATTCTTTTTCAAGATTTCATTTGTTCTGGAATAAACCCCTTGAACTACTCTGAGAACCGGGGGATCTGCTAGAGTCAATATATGGTCACAGCTCCATCACGTCAAGTGAAGTGTAGAACCACACAACAGTCAGGTAAGCACCACGCAGAGCAGCTTCACTAGAAATTTCGCCAGTCTGGAAAAAAAAGCCCTGCTGCCTTCCCAAGCATCCTGCAATGCATGGGCTTGGCTATTTCATACACAATTTCAGGTCTCCATGATAGCTAGATGTGTTAGGAAAGGGCTAAGAGTTGTTCAGTGAGTTTGATAAATATATCAAAATAATATTCCTACAGGCACTTTCATGTATTTCAGTAGTGAAACATTTTAAATATTGTCTAATATAATTCGTATCTTGATCTGTTTTCCGTGCTTCCAAAAAACTAATTAACAGAACTTCAAGACCAGCGTCCTTATACTCTGCTGTAAAGAACTTTTGAAGCATCAGAATAATGACTTAAAGAAAATACTTGAGTCTTAGCACTGATTACAAGGCTGGATGTACCTCATGGCAGTTCAGGAACACAGCACACACTATGCATCCAGATAGCAAACAGCTACAGCAGACAAAAATAACAATAAAAACACTGAAGTACATCAGAGAAGAAAGTAGCTTGATACACGTGAGCAATATTAAAACATCAGTGAAGCTCATACTTCCTGGCTGTGACTGGAAAAAACGCATTAAGAAATTCTTGAAAAGGCAAGGTTAAATCTTTTGATTTTATGATGTTAATAGTTAATTTCCTTTTCCTAGGGGTAAAGAAATAGCTTTCAATACTGACGTTCTGTTATTTTTTTTAAACAGTCTTTTTACGGTCACTAATATCACCAGTAGGCAATTTTTTTCTGAAAACAAATCATGCAAGCAGAACTCCTTAATCCAAGAAATAAACATTAATATGGGAAATGAAGGGCAGAGCACTTCACATTCTATTCTTTTAAACTTAATATACAAGGTGATATTAATACAAAGTTTCAACAAATAAAATCAGATTACAGTTAAATATAGGGTTACACAGAACCTTTAATGTGCTAGCTAACAGGAATGAAAAAATATAAGGGGACATTCGCATTACAACTTGCAATACAGCAACAGTTAGACATCTACGAGCAGAAACTGTTAAGCTTTTTCCAAGCAACAATTCAGATGTTTAGGTTTAGATACATTCTTCTTAAAGATACAAGGAACATAAAATTTGTCACCAAAAGCCTGAGGGTACAAATGTTCTATTTCACCCAGTGTATTTTTATTGCTGATGTGAAATTTTTGGTAAAAGTCTATGTTTCAGTTCAGGTTAGAAACTCACAGTATTTATTTCATATCAGTTCTTTAATTCAAATCTCAAGTGTCTGATAAGGAAAAGAGAACAGTATGCCAATGACACCAAAAAGTGCCTTTCCACAAAAGTGTCTTTCCACACAGTCCACAAAATTGCAGATAAATAAGATAAAATTGCACATAATTGCCATTAAAGAGTTGCAAGAGTGAATCAAATCTTGAACAAGAGAGTCATTTCAGTCTACTTTTTAAGGCATCTCACCAATTGGGAAGGATGAGTTAACAGGTGGGCCACTAGATTTAACAGCAAGATTAATCCAAACAGTGACTGTCTGTGGTCAATAAAAAAAAGTGTATTTATCATTAAAGAACTGAATCGTGAGTCAGTTTTCATAAATGCCTCTTGCTAGTAGTCAGGAGTCAGGGTTGCCCGAAAACGTGGCTGAACTGTGAAGGTACAGCACCTGGCACCAAAAGTAGCCTGGGCAGAATATGTAGTAGCTATCTGGAACCTGAAGACTGTTCCCCAGCTGCAGTTGCTTTATGTTTTCTGTGATAACAAATGGGGAAAAAAAAACAAACAAACAACCACAAACCAGAACCAACCTATTGCCAGAACAGTAGGATGGTGGGATGGTCTTACGGCAATTCTAACTACATTTGTGGAACATTTGGAACTGGAGGAAAACAAAACCAAAACCAGACACAACAGTTCCCCCCCCAGGTTAAGTCTCTGTTCAATAAATTTCTCTCACTGACTTGTTTAGATGAGCAAAGACATTACTGTCAACATCTTATCTTGTATTAACGTAAAATGAGCCACAGAATTAAGAGAGCAAGGAACAAACAATAAATTCTGAAGTTGCACATTTAAGACTTCCTTTCCTTTGCAATGCATCCTTCCCAAATAGCAGTGTATACGATCAGTAACTATACTGCGATACAAACAGCTACCGTTAGGTGTCTTTATTGAATACTATTGCTCATATCTCACACTTAGGCCTAATTTCAAGAAGTTATGAATAGAAGGAATTTCAACAAGAAATTAATAAAGTAAACTGAAAGTTAACCCTTTCTTACCAGCAGGGATTATGCCAATCCTTATATTGCATTGGACTAACGGTGCTTTGGGATTATTTTGGTCTATGCCAGAGTCCTTCTGTATTCTTCCAATGAGACCATGCATCACTTCACTGAACATGCCGTCCCCACCAACACAAACAACACTGCCAGGAAACACAAATTAGAATGCACACTAACAGTCAATAAACAACACGGCAAGTGTTCTACTTAGGGCATGCACTGCACATCAAATATAGTTGTTCTATTCTCTTCCTCCAGTTTTTACAGAATATAGTAGCTCACAGTCAACTTGGCATTAAACAAAAAGCAGAAAAAAAATCAAGCTACACAACTACAAATGCACCTAGACGGTTCTCTAATGTTTGAAAGATGTTGGAATGCAACCTAAAAAAATTCTCTGTCCTCTATTGCTGTATGCAGACAGACAGGTATCAGTGGAAAATCACTATACAAGGAAAACACCGAACAGGACTGCACACACAGCTTTCTAAGTAAGCAAAATGGAAATAGGGTACCTTTACTGAAAAGGGAGAGGTAAGTTTACTATTTGTGGCTTCAAGCAGAAGTGTGCTATTTTACAATATTCATTTAGCAGGGATATGAAAGTCAAAAACAGAAAAATGCATGCTTGCATGCTCTTTTGAACGTGCTGATAGCCCAAACAGACAGAAGTCATGTATATCTACATAACCACTCATAATGAAACAGAGTTCTAAATGTTACCAGAAGCAAAACTTTGGTTTGCAAAATTAATTCAGGTCAGAGCTGGTGCAGCAGCTACATAGATCCTCAATATGTTAAAGCTCAGCAGTGTCCACACCCAAGCAAATACTAGGAAGTAAAAGACTATTTTACAGCAGTATACATTTCATGCACAATAATAAAATGCACAATAATAAAATGCACACTCTAAACTCTAAAAGCATAACCATTCTTTAACTGAAAAACTACTTCCAATACACTTTGAAGGAACACATGACAAATCCAAAATTATACATACATGATTTGGAACATTTCCTGTTTTCTATAGCAATCATTTCCAATGCATAAACACCAACTCTTCCACATAGTCAGCAATAGATACTGCAGAATGAGCACTCATTCCACAGGACAAGTTAGTTGATTTAGTTTTTAAGTATTGGTGATTTAGATTTATTATTGTATTTTCAGAATTCTCTTATTGTCAGTAAGATTTTTTTTCTCATGAATGGAGAAGATAGTCTTATACTGTCCAACTCTAAGTCAACACCTAAGAGACTGTGCAAGAAGGGAGAAAAGGAGGTTTGTGTTTCATCATTATAATGAATTTATCTCCTCAGAGCTTAAGTACTTTATTCTTCATTTTCAGTAACCTGTCTCATCTTTCTGTGCAGCTTCTAAGAAAGGGAGGAAGTGGTCAAAAATTTCCACCTCAGCTTAAGGTCTATGTTCATTTGTAACAAACTGCATATCCAGACTCAGAGATAACAGAATAATATGAACTTCTACTCTTACCATGGGTAAATTTTTAAACTGACAAATGAAGAAGTTCACTGAGACAAAATTAGTATGACAAAATTGATTGCAAACATCAGATGATCATCAATGCGTGAGGCACATGTGTGAAGGCCCTTAGTGAAGGACTACTGTAAGAGACATCTTCCTAAAGTGTTTCTTACATTTTGGGTTTATTTTTCTAATGGAGTAGCATTTCACTTATTAGATAATAAAAATAAATTACATTCAGAACTTCAGGAGTAGCATCTCCATGAAACAAATGAGTTTTAAATGAGCTGTGCTCTCTTCCAACCTCAACCTTTCTGCAATTCTGTAAAATAATGCAAAAACTAGAAGAAAAAAAATGAAAGTTTTCCACAGACCTGTGAAACAGGCATATATATGAATTGCTATCATCCTTATGCATATCAGATTTATTCTAAACAGTCATTATTTGTACAATATTACAGCATTAATACATGCCATTAACATATGTAGTTCTGCATAACAACGTACAAGAACCTGCTACACGGTAACTACGTGGGCTACTTTAATTAAGCATCTTCAAGGGGAAGCTGCTCTGTCACTGAGCTATTGGATCAGTACACTCACCCGGGGAAATTCGTATTAGGAGAAATGGGAAGAACAAACAGGAAACATGCACAAGAGGTTTATACAATGCACCTCAGCATATGCACTTGGAAGGTAAGGAAGCAATTATCAGTAAGAATCTTGTATCTAGTTCCAAAATTAGAAGCACAGCTTTCCCAAATTGGGAATTGGTAGATTAAATGAAGAATCTCATTACTGAATGAAGGAAAAGTCTCTTATCAGAAGTGACTTATGAGGACAGGTGAACAACAATTAGATGTAGGAATCCAAAGCTTTCCCTCTACATGAAAAGAATAAACTAAACTTAGAGAGAAACACACACTTACGTGATTGAAACATTCTTTTTTAAATCTTCCATTTAACCACATGATCTGCTGCTTAAAAATTTGCAGAACTGCTTCCTAATGTTATTGTTCACCATAGAAACATCCTTACACACAATGGTCAAAAGTCAGGCTTAGGAAGACAGCATGCAGTTCTCAAGGTACCTGCCATTCAGGCCTAGTGTGGGAATGGAAGAACTCTGAGATTCTAAAAAGATGCACTTCTCTGGCCAACCGTTTTTCTCAGTCTTGGTAGGGAAACCAAAAACAACCCCCACCAAAACAAGATTTAAGCTGGAACTACCAAAGAGAGATTTAGAGAACCTTTAAAATGAGTAATTACATCTACACTAGAGATTGTTTCAATCTGTCAGAAATGTTTTGGGTACCACTACAATTGGTCACTGCCACTTGTTGTAAAAGCAAGTTGCTAGGAAGGGATTCTACGAAGTTTTAAAAGATATCTTCAGGGACAGGAAGGCTCATCTCCTACTATTAATTCTGGCATATATCCCCAGATGGTAGAATCACCTCTCTTTAGAGCTGAACTACTCACCATGCTTTCTTAAAGTCACTATTCTTAAAGTCAAGTTGTTCCTCTTATTCCTAAGCTTCCTAGAATATCCAGCTACTGCAGTTACATACATACATATTGCACGGTGAGATTAAGTAGGCTGGTTTGTTGCATCTAATTTTGGTTTTAAGCTATACATTTTTGTTTGTTTTTAGAAAGGCAAAGATTCTCTGCTTGTCTTCCCACTTTGATGTTGCAGCATTTCCTAAGTAGTCTTCCTCCTTTCCCCAAAAGTCCCAACTTCTGTTTAACTATTTATTTTTCTGAACCTCCAGAAAAATACTTTTTTTTTTTTTTTTTAATGAAATGGTAAGTGGCCTTAATGAGAATACATATATGCACAGCTCACAATAATACATACGATCTGCATCAGTATAAAGCATTAGAAGTTTTATGTTGTAGAAGTTTCACTTCTCAATACTTTACTAGACTAAGTCTATAAAGGTAAAGGCTAAAACATTATATTACAGTCAAAATGGAATCCTCCCATCCACACTAACAAGTTCAGCTACACCTTTTTGAATCTCATGTGAGAGCAGCCTATTTTGATAGTCCTTGACAAACCCTGCAGGACAGAATGATTGATTACCACTTTGGGCACCATCTCATACAACAGCCAATTCTAGACATTGTTTTGCTTGATTCTCTTTCCCACTCTGTATTGAAATGCCACCAACCCTCAGTATTATATACTTCAAATGACTTAAGCCAGATGAAAAGGAGAAAAATCTTAAAATAGTTTTTTTTTCTAGGTTATTTTCCTTGCATGTCTGCAAAATCAAGGAAAATGCCAATATTGTCAAAATAGTTTACATAAAGTCAACTTATTTTAAAACAGGTCTAGGAACTCAATCTGTGAAAAGACTAGGAACTCAATTTGCGAATGTAGTTTCTTATTATCACAATTTGTCAACATCATGCCTTCACTTGATTTATACCATACAAATATATTTTCAGAGTACTCTTGTAAATCTAAGATTATTTTTTGTAGTTCATGAACTTAAAAGTACCTGCCTACTTAAAAGTTCCTGTCTACAACTATAATAAGATATAATTTTAAAATACTGTAGTTATAAGAGTTTATTTGCATAGGTTCTGTGTACATTTTCAATTTTACAATCATATGGCTCATTTCATGTCATGAAACAGAATTGCAATGATTAGTTTATTCATTAAAAATACTCCGCTTCTACAATTGATTTAATGAGGGAGTGCAATTTTATTATTCAGCTAAGTCTTCTTTTAAACCAGTAATTTCACAAACAGAACAAAACTGGTGAAAAAAATAAAGCCTAATGACATAGCAGTTATTTGCAATTGGTGAAAGGAACTATATTACACATTTCTAAATAGTGCATGATTTTACACACATGCAGAATACCGCTAATACAGTTTTTTGGACTCACGTAAGTGTCAAGCTCACCTATACTACAAAACACTGCAGGATATTTCTCAGGCTATTACAGAATACTCAGCTTCTGGATCAGCAAAAGTAATCTTACATTGATCTTCTGCACACATCTCATGCAAATATCATTATACTACACATGAATATATTACATATTGAACAGATTTACTGAAATGGTTCAGTTTTCCTTTGATACTCCTAAACGTGAATAACCTCATACAGAAAGGAACATGTCCTGCATGTTCCAGCTGTTGCAATAAACATATCATCAGTGAACTCTACTATTTTAAGTTATAGACAACAAGAGACAGAATACAGAATAGATCAGCGAGGGGGGAAAAAAAGAGCAAATGAAGTTACTTACCCATCGTATTTATTAATATTAACTTCAAACAAGTTGTCCTTAGCGTGGTTAGCATGTTCAGTTACTATGAAGAAATGAGCACATAAAAAATACTGTTATAAAAGGATATGATTGTTAAAACTGTTATTACTTTATTAATAACCATGATGCTATTGTCAGTGTGCCTACAAGAACAGCTTGCCCATAAAAAGTGCTTTGAATGACTTTATGCCAAGGAAAGAATTGAAAGAGACAGGCACTATGATATGATACATGGCTATGTATAGCACAATTTTTAACAAAATATTTTTCAAGTGAACAATTGTTTTTAAACAGTAAAACTGAAAAAGAGGGGAAAAAACAGTATTTATTATAGATGAAGAGATCAAGTATCTCAGAACTACCCAAACTTAGAAATTATTTTAAGTTTGTACCTAGTAAGCAGAAAATGGACATAAGGTCATGATATATCTGGGTATTTATACTTTAACTAGGAAACGTTCCCTCTCTACCACTTAGCTTCATTCACTTAGTAAGAAAAGGTAAAATAACAGAAGGAACTTAAACACCATACCAATTCTTTAAGACATTTCTGAGTAGCTTATTAAGATATTGAAATATTCATTACTTACTAACAACATCAGTGGAGATAGAAGCCAGACTGAAGAGTGGAGCAACCTTCTGTTCATAAATCCTCTTCCCTTGTCGTTTTCCTCCATATGGATTAATATACACAAGCAACTGCTTTGGTCTACACTCTGCAGTAAGGTAAAAAATGTGTTTTTTTTTTTTAAACACACACAAAAAAATCAACAACCTATGTGAAAACAAATCAGAAAATGCTAAAGTGAACATAACCTTTTTTAACCTTCTACCTTGTTTATCATACCAAGTATACTGACAGAATTGAGTGAATGGGTAATTAGACAGCAGGTGAAATTCAGGATCAGCAATGTTGACTACTTTTTTTTCTTCATACCAGCAGAACCACAGCGCATCAAATGGTATGACTAGGTAGAAAACTTAAAGAATAAGCACATAATACATAACTGGGATCTGGATTTCTGCCTTATGTTGTAGTTTCACAAGTTGTATCAGTTACAAAAAAAATTAATTGCATGCATGCACAGTAGAAAACTAATGGGAGAAAAATCATTTTGAGTGTATTAAAACCACCTGAGCCAGAGGCTGTAAGACATTTTCTGGAAGCTAAGGCTACTGTGCCAGAGGATGCAGGATTCACTCTGCTCTGTATGCTCTTACGAAGTATTTGCCAATACAGACCTTTTGTCTGGCTCCATGTGGCTAGTCTCACACATATTATTCTCACAGTACATTCCCACTACATGATGTTAGTAGCACAGGCACACAGGACAAAAAATCCAAGTGAAGCAGGAGGAAAGGAACTTCCACGAGGCATACATACAAATATTTTTACATTAATTTATGTGAACAGTGTTGCTGCTTTGGTAGCATATTTAAAGTGAATTTCCTTTGTGCTGTAAAGAAGCAATGAGGATATTTCACAAAACTACATGCTGCAACAGCAAAAGTTTGCTCTACATATGTAAGCCCTTCTCCTCAGAAAGGACCTTTGAGATTACTATTTCAAGTTTGTTCAAGTTGTTATGGATTTACATTGGTAATGGCAAAGAAAACAATTATTATATTTCTGTACCAATTGATACCTGAAAAGGTAATGCTTGCTACACCAAGAGACACTTTTTTTTTTTAATAGCACACATATCTATTATAACATTTGTACCTTCTCAGATGACATTCTAAACTGTTATATTAAAAGAATAAGCAGAGTTATTAGATCAACACACACAAAAAATCCACCCAAGCTAGATTTTTTGAATGGTTTAAAGCTACCACACACCAAAGCACCATCCTCTCTGAGAACCTGTTACCTATTTTGAAACTTATTGTTACCGATTGAATGAAGGTTTGTACTCAGAGATGTCTGACCAGGCCACATGTCTCACGGATGCAGTGAACCGGTGCACAAAACCCATTTCTTAAAAGATTTTATTGGAAGACATACCTCAGGCGTAACACATACAAAAGAAAAAAATGGTGAGATGCACACTTCCAGTGCCTGTTCAAAAGAATGTTTTTTGTTAAGTATCTATTTTTAGGTATTTTTAGGCCTTGCCTGAGTCATGTTGTAGGTGTAACTGTCTCCAGTCCCTTCCCCATTTGTCTCTCTCTCTCTCTCAGATGGAGCTCAGCTCTAAGCTGTAATTAGCTTGTCCCCAGTCCTGCCTCCAGCCCCACTTCCTGTTGCTCTGGATGGACTTGATTTCTTTGTCACGTCTAGGCTGTAAATGGGACCTGCTGCTATCCTCGTCCTGCTCAGAAACAGTGGGACAGTACCCTGGCCAGTGAGGGCACTGGAGTCGTCCTGCTCCTGCTGCTCCCTGACATCTATCAAGTTGTCTCTGTCAGGAATGACTCCTGCAAAACTACTCTTAGCCTTCCAATTATTACCTGAAACTCTTAACTATATAAGGTACATTGTTACTGCCAGCGGATATGTGACACAAAAGCACAAAAAGCCACCCACAAGTCCAGTAATTACTACAACCCTTGTCCTTGGATTTCGAGGATATCTCAGATTTCTGAGACTACATATACTCTTTACATTCTCCAAAGCTAGAATCTTTTAAAGCTGCTGCTAAGCTCCCAGTATGTCCCTGTTTTGCAAAAATAATTTACAAAAAAGGTCTAAGACACCTATAGTCCTGACTGATAAAACACTCACTCAGATCAGCTTACAGATATAAGTACAGCAAGATGCAAAGTAGTGACAAGATTCCCCACCTGCCTCACCTTACACTAGCCTTAAGAGTTTAAAAAAGATATCAAAAATCTCAAAATAATCTTGATTGACATACATGCCCATAAAATGATACTGCAAATGTTAGTGCTTTGTCGAACTTACTCTGCATTTCAAGTAATTCTTTCAGTGCCTGCGTCCACTGGTTACACAAATTCTCATCAACGCACCAAAATGTCACATCTCTGCACCACCAGCGGTGATTTCGGGCTTTTTTCACATAATACACTATTAAAAAATAAAAAAGAACAGGCACAATGAGATTGTTTGGTGAAGTGACATTCATTTCAAATAGATCTCTCAAATATATATGACTTTTTAAAGAATTCCTAACTAACCACTGCTAATGAAAGGATTCAGAGCATCAACAGTAGAAACAAAGAAATTAAGTGAAAACATGCTCTACATCCTTACCTTATATCAGATACTCAAACATAAGCACCTTTTAAACCCAGTGCAATCCATTCTTCATAAATTGATTATAAACATACAAAAGTTCTGAGCTTGTATAGATATTTTTAGCCATATTGAAACCTGCAATGTCTACGTGATATAAAAGGCCATAAGCTTAAGATGATAAGCCAAGCTGTCATAGTAGCTCCCACCTAACCAACAGAACAGGGTGACTTTAATTTCATAAAGCTGAAATTTGAGAAAAAAAATGATTAAATCTTCTTGCACATTAAGAACTAGGTTGGTGAGATCAGAACACTCTTACTTTTCCATCTATAGTATCATCAATCGTTACTACTGAAGGACTGAATGTGAGGGAAGTACTCTACAATATACTCCTTTGAATGGGAGCAATCACATTTTCCCCAGCTTTGCAGCACAGAATTTACTACCGTTTCCCCAAATCAGAACATTTTTTTGGCACTTTGTCTTACGAATGCAGTCAATAACACAAAGAACATTTACACGCACACATTCTGACAGTTAGGAATAATTGAAAAGAAACACAAAACAACACAAAAACAAACATTTGGTCCAATTTTTCCAGCCTTTCTTCTGATTGTGTAGTCAAGTAGTATAAAGCAAGTGTCCTACTGTAGATCCATTTATAGCAGCAGAGATGTAAGACATTACCTAGCACTTCATTATATAACCAAACAAAGCATGTGTTCTTAAAGAAAGGTCCAAGTTCTCAAACTAAGGACTTTTAAATGTATACTGGAAGATTTTTATACACATCATTTCTGTTAAAAATATTATTCATTCTGAAGTTACTTTTCAGTCTGGCCTAAATTATCTCCAACAAGGTAAGTAGCACATGCATCCTGAGACTGTATCTGCCTTACCTGTGAAAGCATGTGGCTTTGCCAATTTTTGCCATTTGCCAGTGTTACGCTGTTTCTTGTTCAGTTCGGTTTCTTCTACAGCAATGATCTCAGAGGTTGGTACAAGATAGTTTTCTGTGTGAACACAAGACCTTACATTACACATTTACATCTTAAAACAGCACCTGAATGTTTATTTCTACATATGATGTAGATGTACAATTAGAGTAGCTGCTTATTAAGCACAATCAAGAACATAACTAGAAATTTGCTGAACATTTCCAATTTCCTCTCTCATTTACTCAAAGTACATCATCAATAACCACCTATGAGCTCCCTCAATTAATATTTAAAGTGTCTGTGATTTTTGAGAAAGCTGGATGTTCTGAGTATAAAAACGTTTTTGCATGAAGCCAAAATCCAGTAACATTGCTTTCAGAGGAAGGAAATTGACCCTTCAGTGACCCCCTAATCCAGACATTTGAGTGAGTAGCACAAGCTATTTCAAAGAACATGCAACTAAATCAAGCAACAGAGAAACTACAAAGGCTATTTGTTATTTTGAAGTAGCTGTCTTATGAAAGAAGGGCATTCATAAGAATTCTTAAGTCTTTAAATCCCACCAGGCTTTCAAACTTCAAGACCTCCTAAGAAGTAAATTCTAGACGCTATGTTAATGTACTGTTAAATATATTTCCCTTCCATAAACTTTAAAAGTAATGTTTTTTCAGAATTAAAGGCCTCTTGTTCTTACATTATGAAAAAAATTATTCTACCGGCATTTTTTTCCGTCTCATTGTCCCTCAGCACATTCTCAGTCCTCCTGACTCCTGTCAAACTGAGAATTTGTCTCATTTTCATTACCAATTTCAAGATTTCTCTACTTTTACCTTATCTCAAAAAAAACAACGAAGAGGAACTGAAAAAACGCACTGTGTATTTATGCACAAGCAAGTGGTGCATAAACATATACAACAATATCAATATACAACAACAATATCAAACATATACATACATATAACTATATAACTGTGTATTATTATATCTTTTACTATATAAGAGATTGTTATTATAAACTTTCTCTTCCATATGTAGACAGATATAAAGAGATATTAGACAAAAAACAAACACTAATACTTTTGTTACTGTTTTTTGTTGTTACTGGCTTCTACCCTGTATTTCACCTTTCTTGCTACTTTGCACAAGTAGTGTGATGGTAGTAAGGAATGTAAAAGAAGTCAAACTTTTCATGAGCTCTTCACCGTGCTGACTACAATTCATTTGTGACTTTTTTTTTTCCTCTGTCCTATTTGTCAACAGGTCTTCTCAGTTGTGTGTTGTCACATTCTACTGAGAGCTCAGGATTATACAGGCAAGGCTTTTTTACCTTAGAGGTGTTTTAGTATGTAACTCAATGTATAGTCAGTTAGGGTTTGTATTCTCCCAGAGATTTTAAGACTGAGTCCAAAGACATGCTTAGTAGTCTCCAACTTTACTGTGAACTATTTTATGAGTACCTTCCTTCAGGAACCTGGCTGTATTCAAATACTTTTCACTACTTACAAAAGAAATTGCAGCTTATAATGACAGCAATTATTTTATTTAAAGCGTAGCAGGAAAATGCAACAATCATAGAATCTCTATAAAGATCTAAGAGCAAAGACAAACTCACTAAAAATATTCAACATATAGGTAGATATCACACACATACAAATGTAGGACTACATCAAGTAATTAATATGGATATTAACAATTAGTTGGCCTTTCTGACATTCAAAGCAAAAATTTGCTTGTTTTTAGGAATCTCAATACGATTATCCACTTAACATTTATCCAAGTAACAACATAGACTAGAAGGTACACTAAATTAAGAAAAGGGAGCAGGTGCTTTAACCTTTCTTTTTCTAGATCTTCTTTTAGTTCTCACTTTTCTATCAGCTCTGCCACCTATCCATATGTATGAACATGAAAGAAAGCTCATTAAAGACTGCACTCCAGTAACTCATTTTGATGTTGCTCACAGATACGCTCCAGAACTGGCAACATTTAGATCAAAATTTAAATGACAATGCTGTAATGGATGTTTTGAAAAATAGTTTTATGTGCTGGATACTTATTAGTATGTACACTAAGAGCAGGAAAAGAAGTCCTTGTTTTATTAGGCTTTTGCTGTATTAAAAAAAAAAAAAAAAAAAAAAAAGTAAAAAGGAAGCTTTCCAATTGTACAAAAAGCACACTTTAAAAAACACCCCCAAACCAGTATTACTGAAAGCATTTCTTTGGAGCATTTATTATAGTACATACTGCATAACGTATATGAACAACGCTGGACCTTGAAACCAGTCTTACTAAGCCCTCTTAGTTCTTTAGATGTGTTCTCCACCGTAGAGAGAACCACATGATCGCGTAAGTCCTGTTTTTCTAGCAAATCTCTTCACAGATGTGTCAAAAAACACAAACAATAAATGTTCTAGTTAAATATGTGCATTTTTTAATCTTATGCCACAAGAATTACATACTGCTAAAAAACGGGGTCGTGAACAAAAAAATGGCAAAAACAAACAAGCAGCATGATCTCACATTCCCTCTGGAGATCTTTGGGCTTGGAGAAAGTCTTTGAGAAATTTCTCTTCTATGGATGCCAGCTATGCCAACAATGCCCCTCAGTACTATCTGACACTGTGCAAACACCAGCCAGCTCCATTGCCTGACAGAATTCACCAATTTTAATTAGTTAAAAACATACGCTCTGTAATACAGTAATTGCAGGGGGGCAGAAAGATACAAAGCTCTCTCAAATATAAACATGTTACTCAGAACATTCCCTACAGGTTATGAAAACAAGGCTTGAATGCAACAGCATTTATGTTTGAACAGAGCTCAAGAATTTCTATCAGCCCAAATCACAGAATGGTTAGAGTTTGGGTTGGGAGATACCTCTGGAGGTCATTTGGTCCAACCCTCTGCTTCAGCAGGGTCACCCAGACCACATTCCCCAAACCCAAGTCCAGGCAGCCTCTGAAGATTTCCAAAGAGGAGACCCCACAGCCTCTCTGGGCAGCCTGTGCCAAGTGCTCCGTCACCCACACAGCACAGAAGTGCTCCTGGTGTTCAGGCAGCACCTCCCGTGTCCCAGGTTGTGACCACTGCCTTTTGCCCTGGTACTGGGCACCACTGGAGGACTATTCTCTAATAGAGAATATTCTCTAATTCTCTAATCATAGAATCACAGAATATCCCGAGTTAGAAGGGACCAACAGGGTTTATCGAGTCCAACTCCTGACTCCATGCAGAACCACGCAAAAATCAGACCATGTGTCTTGAGAGTATTGTCCAAATGCTTCTTGAACTCCAGCAGGCTCAGAGCTGTGCCCACTGCCCTGGGGAGCCTGTCCCAGTGCCCGACCACCTCTGGGTGCAGAACCTTTCCCTAACCCCCAGCCTGACCCTCCCCTGTCCCAGCTCCATGCCGTTCCCTCGGGTCCTGTCGCTGTCCCCAGAGAGCAGAGCTCAGCGCCTGCCCCTCCGCTCCCCTCGTGAGGGAGCTGCAGGCCGCCATGAGGCCTCCCCTCAGCCTGCTCTGCTCTGGGCAAAGCAAGGGGCCTCAGCTGCTCCTCATACACCTTCCCCTCTAGACCCTTCACCATTTTCAAAGCCCTCCTCTGGACACTCTCTAATAGTTTTATGTCCTTATACTGTGGCACCCAGAACTGCACACACTGCTGGAGGTGAGGCCACACACAGGACAATCCCTTCCCCCGCACAGCTGGCAGTGCTGGGCCTGATGCACGCCAAGGTACGTCTGGCCCCATTGGCCAAACAGACTACAACAGACAGACAACAATCTTCCCACCACACTGGCTGTGCCACTCATTGCTCCTTCTTGCTCAATGTTCTTACAGTCTTAACAGACTCTTCTCTTGAAGTGCAAACTGACAAATCAGCAAAATACTGCGTTAGATGCATACTACTCCTCCCCACGTTAAACAAGTGGGAAAAAAAACTGTAAGGTAAACACACTGACTAGGTTTGCTTTGTGAAAATAGGAACTGAAAGTTGTAAAGTGTGTTTTTGTCTGTTAGAATGGGTTTTTAGTGCGTCATCTCTATCTGTAACTTCCACAGAATGCTTCCTGAGTCTACACGCAAAGTCGTTCAGAACCCAAGTCAAGATTTATTCATTCACTACAGCCAACCATGTATCCTACAGGTCAAATTCTCTCTAAAATATGTTAGCTTAGTGTTTCAGCATGAAAAAAAACACCCACCAAATGTCTGCAATAATAACATTTAGTTTATTTGTAAGTAATCAGCTCAGCCCCATGAGTATACTGGCATTCATAATTAATAACAAGCCTACTATTTTAACTTAAAAATATTAATGACTAAAAAAAAAGTATTTTTTCATTCACTTTGAAGACTAATGTAATGTTTTTTACTGTTACAGAAAGACAGCATGAATAGTAAGTTATATTAGCTTAAGTTTAAGCTTTCCTTTCACCTAGAAGCAAGAAAACAAGAAAAAGAAAGTTTTCCATCAGAAGGTACATTGCATTATATTGATCATACACTAGAAAAAGTTGTGTCAAATAAAGATCAGAATACATGAAGATGCTGCATAGGGATGCAGAGCATAATTACATAGAATTTACATCCTTAAAAAAAAAAAAAGACGAAAAAAAAAAGGAGTTGTGACTAAGTGATTTAATTCAAAACTGGAAAAGTCACTGAAAAAGCTGAAGGCCACGATCTCACAAAATACAGTCATGTATGTGCAGGTGTGTATATATATACACATATATATGAATATATATAAAAGTAAAAAGCCACTTCAAAATAAATCCTCATATACTTCATAAACCAATAGACGATGTATCAGTTCCTAATGTAACTGGACACACAATTGCTACTTCCCTTCATGTATTAACTACTGAACATTTTCCTGCTTATTTTTTTAAATTTCCAAATTGAACCTTGTCAATCAAGGTTCTTGCTAAAAACAAGAAGTTACTTAACAAGATGTTTGTCTTCACCTTAAAGAAAAAAAAGGGAAAAAAGAAAAAGAATCAAATCAAAACAATGAGGAAAAAAAAAAAAAACTCAAAGAGATATATGCAGAAAAACATATTGGTTAATGAAGTATGCATCTACACTTGAATAGTATGTTCCGCTGAAAGAAACAATGACTGTCAGGGCTGTTATTCCCCACATCCTACCAGCTCAATATAGTCAGTGAAACTGCCAAGAAAAAAACATGGTCCAGATTTTCTTACATGCCCACTGCCAGCTGAGAACAACTGAGGAAAGGTGACTTTGACTAAGGATGTATCGACATGCTACAGCTAGACAAACCTAGTTTCCAAGTAAGTCCACCTCCGCTGTTTCTGTATTGTGTTTATCGAACTGAGCATTCTCTAGAATCCACATCATCAGAATGGCATCAGTCTTGTTAACACTAGTACTGAGGCTTCCTTGATGGGTTCTTTTGGGAAAAATTACGAAAAAAAATGGGCCAAGGGAGGATTCTGAAGGAAAAAAACAGAAAGGTTAAGAGCACACAGTAAGAGAAGGTACACAGTCCAGTGCCTACTTTGATCGTCCGTTTCCTTCCCGTACTTCACAAATACAAAAATAGAAAAATGACTAAAGAATCTTATTCTGTGTTTACGCTACTTTAGAACTAACCAAGACTTAAATTGTTTAAGTATATATATACACAATACATAAACTATACAAAATACATAAACTACTACAAAATTTAGTACACCACTTTTAAACTGTGTTACTTGAAAAAAAAACACCCTACAGACTGGGGTTATTAACATGAGGAAATGATAAAACAATATAAAATAATTAATCACCGCAATTTCGCATAAGCTACTTATGATTTACAACTACGTCTTAAGTACTAGTGTTCCAATGCTGAAAAAGAACGTTCTTCAGCGAGCTTGAAGATGAAGATGTGTCTAGGAAGAAAAGGTGTATAGCTAGAAGTAACTGAGAAACACATGAAGAAATTGAGATAAAACTTTTCACTCTAAGTTCAAATGAGTCTAACCAAAGAACAGGAAATGGAAACCTCAGCACTTGAAAATATGATGCTGTTAAACAAGGCCTAACAGGAGGAAGGAAAGTAAACATTACTTAGGAGTTAAAGTTTTAAAAACATACCATGGCTTGAACAAGCATGCTATGTTTTTGTTATTGCTAGTATCTTCTCAATGACAGCATTAAAAATAATTCTGCTGAATCAATACTTATTTCTTCACAAAAGACACCTTAACAATGTTTTCTTCAAAACAAAAAAATATATATTGCTGTGCAAAGATGGAAAACTACACAATCTCCCCATATTCTACAAAACCACATTTTCCTAGACAACAAAGTCTCTATTGTTTCTCATCTGTTCCTGAATTTGGATGCAATGAAGAGGTAGATATTTCAGTACTTCTACAGTACATCTAACTACAGTTCCAGTTCCTTATCTGTGAGTCTTAAAACCTTGACAAAATATATACTGAATCATTTTAACTCAAGCAGTTAAACGCAAATGAGTGATAAATACTCAGAATATAAACAGCTCTGAGATGTTATGTTTAAAGAAGACTGTTTCACTGCAATAACTACCTATTCAACAAGAAGAAAAAAATACAGAATGCCTACACTGCATAATTAAGTCTGTATTTAGGCATACTGTAAAGCAGTCACGTAGTCAAAGGCTAAACAGATGAAAGATACCAATCTTGGTCAAGCTACACCTCTGAAATTATATGCCTCTAACTAACCATCTTCCATATTATAAAGCTTATTTATATACCGTAACGTACATTGCTCATGTTTCCAAAATAATTGCAGAGAACACAATGAGCCATCCCAGGTCTTAAAAAAGCTGAAAGACTGGAAGGCAGCAACTAAAGTGCAAGCTCAGGAAACACATGAATTAATCAGGACTTTTAGAATACTTCATTTATTGTATTGTTCTCTACATAAATTATAGCCATGCTTTCAGAACACTTAAGCATTTCTATTTCTTCTCCCACTCTCCCTTTTCTCTTCTCTATCTATATCATATTTTCCAAAATCTTGTAAATAGCTGTGCTACAGGACAGCCACCACGCTCAGTAACCAGGCCTGCCACTTAAGGAATCTCCGACTGCTTCAGAAACCAGCTCAGAAAGAGCCTTGTTTATCATTATGTCCCACTATCCTTCTACTACTCCCAGCATTTCGACATCCACATTGGAGCTGGCTTCAGGACAGGCTCATACTTGGTTTGGCCCACCAGCAATAAATCAAGAAAACTTGTTTATAAGCACTTGTAAACCTCAGAGGACTAATAATAGAGCTCATGGGATTTTGTGCCATTCATTCATGGTCTGAGAGAAGTTATCATACAGTGGAATGGAGGTGCCACTGAGCTTGCTCTAGGCCTGTAAGGCAACCAGTAACTTCAGAAAAGATTTTTAGAATGATTTTACATAATTTAACAGAATTCTTTCCATAGCAGGGGCTACTTTACCTTGTGGGAGCAATTGTCCCCCGAAAGGCTTTGAAACATTGTATATTACAATCAAAATCCAGATACCTTCCTCTAGAGGCATTTTATTTCATTAAACTCAGCAGATTAAAAAACAAAACAAAACAAAAACTAATTTGTCCGCCAAGTTTTAAGTTAATTTTGTTGCACATCTAAAGTAAGTTTCAAATTACCTTTTTCAGCAGTACTGCTGAAAAAATGCTGGAGTACATCAAACTGTGTACACACAACAGGAAGGGAACAATAACAAAAATGTTTTTTATGTTATCACGAATAAGAGATACATTTTAAACATGACTGATTCTCAGTCATGTAGACTGCAACATCAAATTAATATAAATCTTTTTGAGTCCTCCTCTTTGCCCCATCTTTTTTCAAAAAGTCTTAAGTCAATAAGACATTATGATAAAGAAAAAGAAAAAAAAAAACAGGAAAATATTTAAGTACATGCTAAGAAGGGAAAAACTGTTTTACTATCTAAGTCTGTGAACTTGCCTGGGACTGGAGACATCTACATTTAACCTAAGATAAACTTCTGGTTAACCTTTCTGTCACTCACTTAGTTCCTCTCTCTCTGTCTCAGTTCCTCCACCTCTAAAATGAAGATGACTCTGGTTTTCCACTCTATAGCAGCTGCTGCAAAGAGAAGGACATGAAACATTTTCACGTGTTCACATATCATGCTAGCAGGGCTATAAGGCTGCTGGGAATAAGAAGTATATAAAAACCACAAGGTTAAAGAATCTGATAAAATAAATAAGGAGCAGAAAGCTTGATCTACTTCACGCAAAGACACTTCCAGAAGTCATCTTGAAATTTTCTCAGGCATTCTGGCAGTCATCTCTCCCAGCTGCAGCTTTATAAATCAGCACTATTCAAACTGCACAAACCGGGAACTACAAACAGCTTTGTTACCGCATTACGAACACTTAGCCTGTAATAAATATTTCCCAAACAGGAACTCACGAAAGTTAAACTTTCTTTGGAAGTTTCCATGAAGCCCTTTAGAAAGCAAACTGCTTCAAAAATAACTAATTTTAAAAGAAAAAAAAACACTGCTTCAGGATGAAAGTGGATTTTTTTAGCTGTAACTAAGTCATGTAGGTGAAAAAAGTCACTTTTAAAGTTCTGTAACTGTATGATGTTGTACTGTGATCGATGTAAATACAATCTGAAGGCTACGTGCTGCCACAGCACCAGGGAACAATCAGGGTTAAACTGAACGAGCCACTGGTTTTCTCACCCAGCCACAGGGCCGGGTCTTCCCCCTTTGTTATCAAAAGCCCTTTTTCTGCTGCCTAATTGCCCTCTCCGAAAAGCAGGCAGCAGGCTGCACCCACGTGTAAGGTGCCGGGCGCAGCTTTCAGCCGGGTTTTGGAAGGCGTGAGCGGCACAGAGAGCCCGGCACAGCCCCGCGGTGCCTCCGCCAGCCCGGGGCCGCCTCTCCAAGCGCTCCTGAGTGGACTCTGACCCCCAGAAGCTGCCTCTGAGGACGCGGGGCCCCGCTGCCCGGCCGCTTTTATCCCTCACGAAGGGAAGAAGCTCGGCACGACAAAGCCCTCGTTGCAGCCCGGCAGGTGCCCCTCGGCCCTCCCGCCCCGCTCCGCCCCGCTCACCTCCGCCCCGCCGCGGGTGGCGCCAGGCCAGCAGCCCCCGCTCCTGGTCTAAGGTGACCTCCCAGCAGCGCTGCCCCAGCCCCAGCGAGGACACCAGCCGGGGCCGCCGGCCGGCCGGGAGCTGCGGCTCCATGGAGGGAAGCGCCGAGAGCTCCGGGCCCGGCGCGGCCCGCTGCGGAGCGGGCGGCGGCCGCCCGCGGGGCGAGCCCGGCAGCTAACGGCGCCCCTCGGCCGCCGCTACCCGGCCCCGAGGCGGGGCGAGGCGTCAGCGCCGACGACAGAGCCGCCGGGCCGGCCTCCGAGCGCGGGGCGGGGCGGAGGAAGGGCCCCGGCACCCAGGCCCCGACGCCCAGGCCCCGACGCCCAGGCCCCGACGCCCAGGCCCCGGCACCCGCGGCTCGCTGTAGGGAAATGGGGTTTTGCTCAATAAAGCTTGTGGGTCGTGCTGCTGTTCTGTGTTGGGTTTTGTTCTGAGGGAGGCTCGAGCGCTTCTCGAAGTGAAAGTGAAAATGTGTGCTTGGGTAAGCTGCCAGAGCTCTCAGGATAACCCTGCCTTCTTTTCTGTGGATGTAGTTTGTGTGGAGCTTCAAGGTTTGAGTGGAGCGTGCTGGAACCGAACTGTGCAGTTACAGTGCACAGAGATCGTTGAGTCCAACTCCCTGACCGCTTCAGGGCCATCCCAAAGTTAAAACCTGTCATTAAGAGCATTATCCTCTTGAACACTGACGCACGATGCATCAATGACCTCTCAGAAGCCTGTTCAAGCATTTAACCACCCTCTCAGTAAAGAGTTTTTTCCCAATGTCAAGTCTGAATCTCCCCTGATGCAGCCCTGAGCCATTCCGTGTGTCATGTCACAAAACACCAGGGACAAAATGAGCAGCACCCTCTCCACCTCCCCTCCTCAGGACATTTGAGAGCCATGCGGTCACCCCTCCACCTCCTTTCCCCCAGTTGTGACAAACTCAGTGTCCTCAGCTGCTCCCCACAGGACATGGCTTTCAGCCTTGCCAATAATTGGCCTGTTGTTGGCAATAGTTCAATAAGATTAAACTCTTGAGCCTTTGCTGCCCTTCAAGTCCTCCACGGTGTCATTGAACCTCATCACTATAAGCATCAGCATCCTACTCAAAATACAGGCCAGAGTGACAGGCAGTTTCTTTGCCTCTGACCTCACTCAAGACCTGATTCTGAATATTTTCCACAGACTTTAGAGAAAAAAATCACTGGTATGTTCTTGTTTGTGTCCAGCCCTGGGCCAGTGCTCTGCTTCACAAAGGATGACGCAGAGACGCGCCAGCTGGCTTTGCTCAGAGACAGCACAGGTCTAAAAAGCTTGAGCTTGAGCAAGAGCTCTTGACCTCTGCTTTGAACCTTGTGATGTACTCTCATTTCATTTCCTGAAAACAAAAGAACTAGTCATTGTCATCCAAATTATGTGTTTGGGATAGTCTTGAACAAGTATGTGTTTCATGTCTACTTGTCATCTTGTATCTTGATTATTGCAACATGCTTTGCTCTGATCTAGAAAAACATGATGTTGCCAACTTTATTTTTGTAAGATACCTAGGTATCCCTCACTTTCATGTTTTCAAGGAATATTTTGTTTGTATCAACTGTATTGTCCTTTACATTTTGGAATCCTTCCCCCCACAAACACCCAAACACCTGTAAGGTTTTTTATACTGAGGCTTAAATTAAAGCTCATTTGTTGTGAAAGTCTGTTGTGAGCATTAGTCAGCCAAATCCACTGGTTAGCAGCCATTAACGTCCCACTGGCTCTTCGCATTGTGCCAGCTACATCAGCTGTTATACTCTCTCCCACACCTGGATCATAATATCCCTGGGCCAGGAACAGTCTTTTTGTTTTGGGTAGTACCCTATCTAGCAAGCTTCATTCCCATTATTTGTGCCCATTTCTACAAGCCACAACAGCAACACGAAAACCATGGTCTGGTGCTGGTACAATGCAACAGAGCCTCTTTCAGCATTGACCTCCTCAGACACACTCCAGGAACTAACAGATCATTCATATAATGCTGTCTTATTTAAAATATTATGCAGGGGTACTTATTTCTCATTTTTATCGCTGAGCAAATTAGATATAATCTTTTATAGTCTACAGTCACCTGAATCAATATTCTTACACTGTGATCCATGCTAGCTGAAGAGATAAAAACTTTATTTTTTTTTTTAAATTCTTGCCTATGATTATTTCTCTTTTTTCTTACCAACTTGCATACTATTTTTGGGTTAGTTAATGCTAAAGCCTTCAATTGTAAAACACAGAATTGATAAAACATTCTCAGCTCTCTTAAAAGTCTAGAAGGGTGTGTTAGCATCACTGGCAGGCCCTCCAGCACTCCCCATCCACATTCCTTATTTGTTTAGATAAGGAGAAGTCCCTTATTTCTTGCTTGTACACCGTTTTGGCATAAAGGTGTTTTGGTCCATGGCTTGGGCTCCCTCTGCACTACTACAGGGATGTTGTGCAGGAACTCTTAACAGCGCCGTGTTTGCTGTGCTCTGGCACTCTCTGATAGTCCCCTGAACACCAACATTTGCTTTTGCCCTTCAAAAGTAATGGTCAACTGCAAGGCAATACAATGTTTTGTTTGGTTGGTTGGTTGGTTTGTTTTTCATTCAGTTTTAGCATTTTATGATTTCCTTTCCTGACTAGAATAGAGAAAGAACTTCTAAAGCATGACTGGTTTTGTAGGCTAAAGCATGCATGTGTCAATTACTGTTTTGCTGCTTATTATGTAAGCCTACAATTACCACTGGGACAGAAGAGCAGATGCAGTGATGCCAGTAAACTGCAGGATTTATAGCCTAAAATCTTGCTCTGAAGATGGCTGATGACAGGGTTCCACCCTGAGAAATAGTATGGTTGCAAATGACCTCACTTTGTTCGCAGGTCCGTAGAGGCCACAGGAAGGGCTGCAGTTGTTAACTCGGGCACTATCATACATTGCATAGCAAGCACCATTCACAGTGTTGGTGGAAAAAATGCAGGAAGGTAACACAAGGTAACACAAGGTAACTTACAAGGTTTATACAGTCTCTATGATCCATTTATTTTATATGTACAGCAAACAACATAACTTTTAAAGCTGCCTTTCTCTCCCCAGTGTCTGATTTTATAATAGGTCGTTTATCTCTATAAAAAGTTCTTACTCTGAGCAACTTTATGTTGTACTGAAGAGGATCATTACATGATAATAAAGGCAATCAATTAAGGAAGTCTTCTAACCAGGTACATCTTTCTAATCAACAAGAGCAGACAGGTGCTCTTCAGTATGACCCGCATTAACAAAACATTGATTTAAATCATTACGAACTCGAGCTAAATTGCAAAACAGTAACCTGGCTTTCTTCCAGGTCCTTTGGAGGTTTACTTATTCATTAAGGACCTTGCAACTATTTTTTTCCACAAGGCACTACAAAGCATGCCCTTTGTAATACCTTGGCAGAAATAGAAGGTACTGTGTTTGCCATCTTATCTAGGACAATGGAAGGTCTAAAGTGAAATATATATATATATTAACTATTGTAACCAGGGTGAAAGCTGGATAACAGCCACATAAGTGCACCAGAGATCATATTTTTGTCAATCTACTCAGTTCTGTGCTGGAAGCAAGAGTGAAGCACAGATTTTTACCAGGAACTCTGGAACACATAGCTACCTATAGACTTGCAAGAGAGCTCTTCAGCCCTGTGCTTCCAGAGAGATGGCTCCAGACCCTGGATGAGAACCTATACCAGAGTCAGCTGTGGTCTTGTCCCAGTGGCAGGTAGGTCAGGTAGTGTGGAACTGACACTTTAATCTAAGGGATTTAACGTTGGGAAAAAAATCAAGAAAAACTTTTGCTTTGCATATTTTTTACCACACATTGATAACTATGAAATATTTCTTTCCTTCCACAGAAATAATACCCTAAGAAAGTTTCTAGATACCTGCTTGGGAATACTTTTTCTTTTTCTTTTTTTTTCTTTTTAATATCTCAGTACATCTCAGGAAGATTGAAGTACTTACACATGAATCAAATTCTGTTCTCAAGTACACATATGCAAGTCCCAGCAGAACACCCCTACACTCAGAGGCCACATTTGGCTATTGAAATACTTTCAGAAAATGGAAACTAACAGACAAAGGCTGTAGAGGACAGGAAAATAATTCATTTTTAACACCAAAATACTGGCTAATGTTCTAATTCCCTTTCCACTCATCAGCAAAAAAATCCTAAGGAGTGAGTGGAATATTCTTACCACTGTTCAAAAGAATGACATCACTTTCTCTAGAAAAAAAAAACTGAGCTATTTTAAAGCACTTCTATGCTTATATCATAAGTTTAAATTACTGTTGAAAATGATCTTGAAAAAGCAGTCATAAAGGCTTGTCAGAAAGGATGATTGCAGCCTTTATTCACTCGAACTAAAAGGTAATTGAGAGCAAGTTGTTGATACACTGGAGGGAATGGATCCAGAAGATAATTTTTCTCATGAAGGGAAATGTCACGTACTATTCCTGAATCATGGAAATTTACAAATTGTTTCCTTTCTTCCAAAGCTCCAATCTATCTTCATATTCTCTGTATAAACTATCTATCATTGTGAAAAATACTAAATATGGTTTGTTTCAAGCTCTTATAGCTGTGTATCCCACCTAGACATACACACAGAAGTATCTGACTATCTGTACTTCTTTGATTACATCCTTATCCCTATTTTCATCATTAGCCTCAATTTGACTCCCTCAGGAGCTGTGAAGCCCCCTTTCGTCCAGCTGCACCCTTTAAGAAACAACAAAATTAAAAGTAGGTCTTTCCTTGCAGTTCTTGTAGGCAAGGATAACTGGAGAGACAGAACTGAAAAAATGCTGGCAATATCCAAATGTTTCTCTCTTCTGTTCACCACTCAATTTTATCAGTTTTTCTTATACAATAGCATGCTTCTATCTGATGTCTCCAGTCCCTCAAAGCTGCTCTTTACTAGGCCCAGGTAGAATTTGCCTGGAGCATGCCTGTGTGCAGTTTTGTAAAAAAAGCAAAAGAGCTCAAAGAGACAGTAACTCTGGGCAGGCAGACAATATTTCATAGTTCTGGTATTATCAAACTACTTATCAAGTTCAGTAGTAACCTCTACCATACATACAAACTCTAAGAAAAGTAAGATTTTTGGAAGGTTTATAATTTTGCTTGGGCATTGTTTAAAAAATAAAAATTAAAAATTAAAAGGACGTGTGCTCCAGTGTTGCGACACTTGGCAAATTTCAAGAGTGGGCTCCAATCTATGCATTAGAAGAGATTCAGGATGAAAGAACTGGTATCCTCATTTTTATACATCTGGGTTGAGCTATTTTAACTTGAATTCCTTGATTCTCTCAAGAAAAGCCTATTTCCAGAGTACTTCTTTGATGCTCTGCTTTGGTAAGCAGGGCTCTAATCCATATCAGCTGTAATCCATATCAGGCTTACCCCAGAGAGTGTGGCCGTCATAAACTAAAGTAAGACTACTTTCTATTTAAGTTGGAGAGACAGATAGTGAAGTTACTTTAAAGTAGAAGAAGGGAGTTGTTGATTTTTTAAATTATTTTTAGTGTCTTCAAATGCTAATGCAGTCTCCTGGATGCTGGTTTGACTTAATTCACGTGATTTAATTAATGATGTTACTTTCCATGGTTAGTACTATATTAAAAACAAATACAATATAAACTTGAAGAAAATGCTTAGAAATGCAAGTGAAATTTTCTTTCAAATACTGAGATTCTCAATGATCAGATCAGAGATAGATTGGAACAGTTTGTTTGAATAGAGTAATTTTCACTTTGATTGTTTTTCAGCTGAATACTGAAGCAAAGATGATGACAGCTGGTATGAAGTTGTCTGAATCACTGATAGTGGAACGCAGATACTTGCCAATACTTTGCATAAAATCTGCAAAGTAGAGCTATTTCTGCACTATGCCTTTTGACATCTCAGCAGGCATGTGGACTTGAAATGGATTTTTCTCTTTCTAATATTCTGGTATCAAAATAAGATGGAAAGAACAGAATATAAAATGAGACACAGCTACCCAAAAAAGAGGGCAACAGAGAATAAAGAGGATCTTCTCATAACTGAAGTTAAATATTTAATACTAGCAAACAAATATAATTCCGGAACTTTGCTGTAGCTAACTTCATTCTTGTTCAAAGGGAAGCAATCATGCTGGGGATAATTCGGAATATGTTGAAAAGAAACTTCAAAAATTGAGGAGTAACCTGGTAAACATTTGTAATCTGCTTGTCTTGCCTGACAAATGGCTGACAAATTAATTTGGAGCACGCCATCTTATAGGAAATATTGTTAGAGCTGACTAGTCTACATGTCATTCTAAATATAATTTATAGAAATTTTGATGAAAGTGATACATTTTCAAATGATTGCACAGGGTTTTGTTCAACCAGCTCGTTTAGTCAGAACTATGAATCAAATTTCACTGCAAAGCTTTAAAAAATCAATCATATCCAAACTATCTCAAGACTGTTTAATGCAGATAGTTTTGCAAAAATCATGACTCAAAGACATAATTCTAAATCACTGTAGATAAGAAATGACAATTAGAAGTAATCTGTGTTTTGAAAAAGAACCTGAGTGCAAAGGAACCATTCAAGCCAATTGCTTTTATGGTTGTATCTATAAGAACAAGCCATCAGGAAAAGAGATTACATTGTTAATAACAGATTCTTTCCCTTGATTAGAAAAGAAAATGTAATAATGAGGCTTGAACTAATAATACATTCATAGTAGATTAAGCTGTGAGAAACTTCCACAATAGGATGGGTGTAAAATGAAGAGCCGAAACAGCAACTATAATAGAAACCAGAGAAGAAGTATTGAGATGAAATAAATATTCAGTCTGAAATGGACTTGTACAACATTTCATCCTCTTGCTGTTTTTAGCAAATTTTGAGACGGTGACTAGAATTCCTAGGACAGAAACTAATGTAATGCAATGTATGTCTTTCACAGCCGGCAACCACTGGCTACTGAGAAAACATGTGTGACTTACCCGCTATACCATATGGTTGATAATCTCAACATCACAAATCAATCTGGCTTTGGAAGGAAGCATTTTGAAACACCACGGGATAGAACACAAAGTGGGGAAAGAAGTGCTCTGTGGACTTTCTCAGTACAAGCCAGAAACTCAACTATAGGCTTAGCAGAAGCTGACAGCGCCCAACTATAAACAGGGCAAGAGTAGGAGGTAAAAAACTACATTTTCCTTTTTTTCCCAGCACAAAAACACCATACTCATGTACTGTTTCAGAAGACAAGCAATACTGTGTGTGACTCTTAGCAGCACCCAGGAGAAGCACACATTGCAACAGCAACAGCAACATAGCTTCAAGTTGTGTTAGAAAATACAAACTGCTCCTACGTAATTGAATTGATGCCAACATGTCTCTCCGAAAACTATCAGATAAAAAGCAACATGACTAATGGCAAAGTAAAACTGAAGAAAAACGTTAATTTCTTTCACTCTCTGAAAACAATTATGAATACAAAGTGTATGTGTATGCACACACAGCCAGGTGAAAAAACATTTACCTGAGCTTCCAAATTCACTGAGTGATAATGATGCTAACACCTCACCCACTACGTTACACATCAGAATAGTTAAAGTATAATGCAGATAGACTTCTTTACTTTTGAAACTTAAATTGCTAATCCTAAAAATCCTTCTAGTGTTCTTCTTACTGGTATTCTGTTTTGCTGTACAGAGAGTATGATATATGAGAATAAATAATGCTTGCTTTCACAGAAAGTACCGCCTCCTATAATTGATTTCAGATATATGAATAAGTAACTTGCTCTTTGGACAGGCATAAACACCTGCAGGTAAAGCAAACTTAAAACAAAAGTTCTCACCGTCACTGCCCAGCCCTGCCCCATTTTCTGTATAGACACCAAAATGCCTTGTTTGGATACACGGCATAATCGGAGTTCATTGTTCAAAACTCTAGGTTTTTGTTTGATTTTTTTATTTTTTTCTCACACGTGGGTGCTGAACCTGATTGTGTTCCATCTGCTGAAAACAACGTGTCTAGTGCCAGTCAAGAGGCCTTTAGGTAGCCAGGATGTTTGTGTGGGATAGCTGGACATGACACAGGACCTCAGAAAAGACCCACATCTTCTGAAGCAGCAGCTGAAAGCCACAGTGAATACACTACAACACCTAAAATAGAACTAATTGGCTAGATTTCAGGAACGTAATGCCACTCCTCATGTTCAACAAGTCTTAAACAGGGAGACCTCAGAATTTTGTCACATAAATCCTGGGAATAATGTCTTAAATATGGGAACTTCTAATCATTTAGACACTTTCTTCTCTGCTGAAGGTGCAATCTCTAGATTACAGTGATTGACGCTAAGGCCCCTGACATCTCCAGTCTATGAGGCTCAGGAGGCTGACCCTGGTTTAGATGTTGGACAGTTTCCTGCGCCAAAAATCTCCACTACATAGGTGGCTTAATGCTCAGTGAAAAGTGACAGACACAAACTGGAAGACCTTTTGGTGGGAGGGTCCGTAAATAAGTAAGGAACCTATTGCCCCTGAAAACCACTGCAGCCCTTTTGGAGCAATATTTCTGGTTTAGTTTCCTTCCAAACAGAATATGCTTCATGGGTACCACAACTGTCCTCAGAACTGAACTGAAACACAGCAAATGGAGACAATCAAGGGATGTTCTTCAAAACTGAATTACTGCTGTGATCCAAATTGCTAATGTATTCCTGGTTACACTGTAACTAGAAACCTTAGATTTGGCCCAGGGTCATCAGGACAGACCACTTTTATAGTTTTATCATCTTCACTGCTTGGAGAAATAGCTTCCGCCATTTAGAAAGCATTACCTTTAAAAGAAATGAACAAACAAACGAACAAAAAACAACACTACTGTCTTTACTGGCCTTTGAACTTCAAAAGAATTTCCAGGCTTCAAATCTTCCTGGGCATCTGGCAAAAGACACCTCCTTTGTATCAAAGGCATTAGAGCAACTCAGAGTTGATGGCCTTTACCTGGTCTTGCACAGTTTCATGACTATGTTTCAAGTTCCTGCTACAGTACAAGTATTAAAAACAAAACAACAAACAAACAAAAAGCAAACAGGTTTCAAGCAAAATGATGGCTGAATTATAATGGCCTTAAGCTGATATAGATGCATCTCAGTGCTGTCAAGAGACAGCAGCTATTGCAGAAAACTTGTCTTTAACACCTAATAGAAATATATATCTATATATTTAACAGTTTTGCAATGGTGAAGCTATTACTATGCCTAAGTAAATCTTGCATTCACCCATCTGGGAGTGAATCTGCAGAGACACCCCCTGTAGCATCAGTATTTGGGTGTGTAACTTACCTCTTGATTTGTTCTTCCCCAGATCCACCTATAATACAACACCCTTCTGCTTATTTATCCAGTTGTACTGTAAATATTTACAAATAATCCTCTACAGCAGGTTGTATAAATCACATAGAATCTCTGATTCTTTTCACATCAATTTTTATTGGACAGATATCTTTTAATGGACAGCAAGTGAAGTAGTAATTCTGTGAAATCACAATATTTTTCATCATTATCATGATCTCAGAGTCCAGGATGCTGCTGCCACAACAGCTAGGGGCTAACACACTGACACCTGTGCCCATGCTTAACCCTATGCACAAGAGTCCTCTGGTTTAAGAATCAGAAGCATCAGATGGCAGGGTGCATTCAGTCAGCAGTGCTTTCAGGGTATCTCTGAAGTATTATCATATCATCCATCCTCCTTTCCACATGTTCCAGCTCCCTGTATGAGAATTGCTTGGGCTCTTAGGCATTGTCTATCCAAACCACGCCTACCACTCAGTGCTTCTGGAACAATAAGCATTTAGTCGACCTGACTAAAAGCAGAAAGAGTCCATACAGAGGTTTAATACCATTCCATTAAGAGCAGGTACACAGAATCCTCTCATGGCAATTTTCCATGAGTGGAAATCCATGGGTGGATGTGCTTTTTATTTAAAAGCCCCGACTCTTACAAGAGTAAGAGCAGCAGTGCTGTGGCACTTTAAGTTGGTCAAGAAGCTACTTTTACACCGATGCAATAATTAAACCGCATAAGCACATCAAATTTCAAGTTTATGTCTACCAATGAATTTGAAAGGCATAATTTATTTTCTACTTTAGCACATTATCTTTTTATTGTCCTTGGAGTCATCAATATTTGAAAGCTGATAGTAAAAGCAGAAAATCAGCCTACAAAGTAAATATCTTTGTTACAGGAGGCTACTAGTGCATAATCAAATCCTACGTTTTTTTTGTAGACTGGAATAGTTCAGAAATAAATGCTATTGATTGTTTCAGTGCACTGTCTAGCAAAAACACACAGAATAGCACAAACAATGCAGTCCCTAAGATGTACTCACCTCACTTGTTACTGTTCATTTTGGTGAAATGGTTGGCTTGGAATTCTACTGACCTTTCTGGCATCTGAGGGCTGCTATCTCGAGCAGTCAGGTCCTTCCATCGTGCTCCAAAATCCAGCCCATATCGGCGTTGCCAAACGCCTTCATCAGATCAATGGATATTATTTTTTCTTTCAGAGGCAAAATGATGCAACTTTAAGAATAGTTCCATGGCTTGTCAGAACATGTTCCAATTACAGAAGCTTTCTTCATTTTCTTACAATATTTTAGGATGTTTTACATTAATATTTATAATTATATTACTTCATTCCTCAAGCTGTGGTGCAGTTGGCCTCTAAATATGGTTAGGCACTAGTCTAAACTGCAGCAGTGTAACTGCCATGAGAAAGCAGGGGATGCTGCCTTTGGCACCCACATTAATTCTGGACAAATGCAGAAACCACCAGTCCTACTTTGCAATCTACAATCAACTTTTATACCCTTTACTGCCATTATCATGTGTTAGTCCCTACAATGCCCTGAGTCTGGCCTAGAATAAACAATATTAGAAACAACAAACTGGTGAAAAATGAATAATCAGGATGGAAAGCAGTTTTTACTCAGGCTTTACAAACAGCTTTCTATTACTAGGTATTAAGCAATTATGCATGAATCAATATGTAGTATTTTCAGTATAAAGAGATTAAAAGCTTCCCCTTACATGAAAATGCAATTTTCAGCTACAGATTGTTTTCAGCCTGCTTCTGTAGGACCACGAGACCAGAAATGGGAAGACACATTATTTGTGAAAATTCTAATGTGAGAAAACAAGCATCCACTGCCTTGATATTAAAAAATGTAGCAAAAAAGAACAGCAACGCTGCGCATCACTCAGGGCAGATGACTTTTATATTGAAGTTCTGGAAAGAAATTAATCATTGCTGTAAGTGGGCAGGACACAGCTGGGAGTGGCTGAATTGTGTTTGCAGCAGAGGAAAACTGAAGAGCACTCTGTGAAGCAGCTCAGCTGGATTCCTGAGCAGTGAGAGGCTGCTAACCATCAGCGTTTTCAAACACCGCAGTAGTAAAAGCCCACCAAACGGCTGCAAGGAAGCGTTTGGTCTCAGGCCCAGTGGGAATTTCCTCAGCTTTCAAATAGGGGGGGCCCTATGCCAAGATCCCTGCAGCACTGCTTATCTTGAAAGTAAACAGCCGAATGTATTTGGCACCGGTTTTGCTACTGCCATTCAAGCAGCTTTTATACGGGTTTGTATGGGCACAGCTATCATAGTGCTGGAATTAGGGAGGATCCTTTTTTAAATCAAGGTTCTTTTGCTACATTTCCAGAAAGCATGTGTAGGGAAGATACGAACTGACAAAAATCATAGGAATAGATAAACAAACATGCAGAACTTTTGGTCATCTCAAGCAGAAATCCCTCTTTCCGTTATCCACATACACTTAAGCGCAACACTTCTGGATGTCAGATAGAGTAGGGTGTGCTTTTCAGTAGGGTGTGCTTTTCCAAATTCATGAAGGACCAGCTTTCTCCTTTCATGGATTATCTTTTTTTTTTTTTTTCCAAGATAATCTTAAAGTTCTCAATGTTGCAGTTACTGTAATAAACGTAGTAAACTCCTAATACACTAACGCTGCTGTCAGTAGGTAGGTTCCAAAAATGCGGACTCACATTAACTGCCCAGTGGCTGTGCTGACATGAAAACAAGTCAGGTTCAAACATCAGGCCAGAATGCTGTGATCTTCAGCTGACTGACACCTGGACATGCTGCAAATGATAATTGGCTTGATCCTTAAGAATGAGATTAGTAAACCATTACAGCGCTGAGCAGTACCAACTCATATACTCCAACAGCTGTTTTGCTGGCAGACTCCAGGGAGACCTCTTATTATAATCTCATAATGAGGTATTAATAGCAACCTCAGGAGACACTTGCTCTTTCTTGAAGAGGCATTATCTGTAACTACAAAACCTATTTATTATCATGAAATGGATAGAAACAGTGGTGACAAGGAAGGCACTCCCTGAGTCCTCCTCTGCAGGTGGGAAGACCCTCCTCATCAGTGTGCTTCCTTCCGACAGGAGAAATTGCACATTGAAAGTACAATACTTGGCCAACAGAGAACTAAACCCAATGCAGTGGGCTTTGATGATGCTTTCATACAAGGGAGAGTAAAAGGAATTATTATTTTTGTCTGCTTAGATGAGAAAAGCATAGATCCCACAGGAAATAGGAGTGAGAGCCACTTACATAAACAGTGATGCTACAATGAGTTCATTTCATTACATGACAGAGGATAAATGAAGTAGACTAACTGTAACAGAAAAGAACCCAATGTAGCCCATGAAGCCCAATCATCCCTTTAAAAGCACACAAGACTACTCTTGTGGCTGCTATAAAAGTTATCAGAATATTTCAAAGAAAAAAAAAAAAGTCTTTGGTCAAGCTTCCAGTCCTTAAAATCCATGGGATCTGTATGTGAACTGTTTATAAGAAAGTGCGTCTTAGAGCAGCATGAACCCCTACCACCTAGGTTCAGTTTCTTCCAGGCATTGTGTATGTGCCTACGGAGGCGTGCCTGCCGGGGAGAAATCTATAGCAATGCCATTCAGATGAGCAGGTGGCAATGGAAAAAAGGCTGTGTGGAAGGAGAAACACTCAGGGTGCCAAAGATGCCTATTGCTGGCTCGTGTCTCCAGGACTTCTCTGCCTTTAAGAGATCTCTCAGATATTGATCTTTTTTCCTCGGTATGAAAGGGACGAACGATTCCTCTGAAGTTCACAGGAGCTGATGAATGCTATGAAAGGCTTTTCACAATAGCACT
Source organism: Oxyura jamaicensis (assembly GCF_011077185.1). NCBI lineage: Eukaryota > Metazoa > Chordata > Aves > Anseriformes > Anatidae > Oxyura > Oxyura jamaicensis. The sequence continues at coordinate 16,030,784 of NC_048893.1, forward strand.
GACAAAGTTGCTTGCCTGTTTCTTCTGCCAGAAGAAAAGATCATAAGGCTTCGCTGTAGAAAGAAACAAAAGAGCAAACAAACACTGAGAAATTCTTTTAAGGTGAAGGAGGTACTCAGGCTGCAAATGCATCCCAGATGCTGAGGACCCGATCTTTTCCATATGAAAAGCAGGTTCTGCTTTGTTTAGGTTTGAAGAAAAAAAGATGAAGCAGGACTTATGCCAATGATGCCAAAGATCTTACAATTCAAATGCTGCAATCAATGTTTCAGTAGTGGTATATAACCATTAAGCTAGAATGGATATGGATTCTATTTTTTGGCAGCCCAGAACACAAGGATGAACCAGAGAACATTTTTGCATAAATTTGACCTGAATAAATATGACAGAAGTGATTTGATATTGTTAAGCTTGCCTCTTGTCAAGGCAGATATGCATACTGTGATAACACCAAGAAGCAATTTCTACTAAAACAATTCAAACTAGTTCAAAACTGCACTGTAGCTACTGTGCTTTCATCAACCGGAGCATAAACAGACGATTAAAAGTCAAAAGTGATATACACTTTTTTTTAAATTACCATTAAAAGATGCTGAACCCTCCTTTTTCCTTGTTCCTTATTTTTTGAGGTTACTGGAGTTATTATTTTCTCCCTCAACTAAAAACCACCTTTACAAAAATAATTGTCAGTGGGCATCCAAACCCTCAAGTTGAGTACTTTAGGACTTGGGCCAACAGCAGGGTTGAATGAAGCTGCAGGAGGATTGAATGAAGCTGCAGGAGGATTAAATGAAGCTGCAAGGTGGTATTTTGCCATCAGATGACAGGATGTTTATACTGCACTACAGGACATCCACACAGTCCTTCTGCTAAAGCCATCTGACGGCATGAAGAGGACAGAAACAGTCTAATGGTTTGTCCAGCCCTTTTGAAAATCCATTTCACTCACCAGTCGTGTAATCCTTGATTGTTGTATACTAATTATGTCATTTTCCAAAGCAACGTGGCTTTAGCGCTCTGAACAACCCTAATCTCTTCTTAGGCTTGTTTCTCAGTGGAGAGCTGAGCTCATTTCAATGGAGATCTGATTCTCGTGCCTTTCACAACGCATTGACCCACAGGCACGTGGCTGTCCTGGTCTGTCCCAGCTGGAGATGGAGGCGGACACGTCTTATGGCACTGGCACTGAAATCTGGCACGGAAGGCAGCTCGGAGTGAGTGGAAGGACCGGAGCATGCTTCTTTAGCAGGGAAGCTCCTGGGAGGCTGCAAGTCCTTGCACTTTGTGCCACACAGAGCTTCCAGGGGTGCGCAAACATACAGTGCTAGGCTTGCCTGGTATCAGCAGCAGGAAAAAAGCTAAAATCTTTTCCTCTCTTCCCTGCTGAATTAATTTGTATTTGAAGCACTTCTTTCACAAATATGCTATTGAAATACCTGAAAGGTTGAAGACTCACATGGACAGAAGGTGCAATTTTTCTTGTTATCTGAGGTTGGCAGACACGTTTTTACAAATGAATCGACTCACTTTCCAAGGCAGAGAGACAAATCGGGTCCCTAGAGTTTCACACCATGGGAAATGCTTTGGAAAGTGTTCCAACCAGTCCTTTATCAAATATCACCGTGGGTTTGAGCCAGCAGCTCCTCATCAAAGTATTGATCTTTTGCTGGCATTACAGCATCTTGTTGAGACAGTGACATCATGTTTCCAGCAGAGCCAAGGGCACCTCAGCCCCTCTCCAGACGTGCGTGAGCACACTGAGAAGCGCAACCAGATGCAGAGTGCTGATGAACAGTTCTTCACCTTCAGGAAAGGAGAACTTGAACGCACACACAGATTTATTAACACGAACGCTTCCGTTACATTTTGAGACTGGTGAAAATGACGTGAGCTTCAAGCTTCAGCCTGACTTAAAAAGCACAATGGAAAGATTTGCCTCAGCAATGTTAGATATTGACAGGTTACTGAATGACTGAAACCAAAGGCAACGGTGTTATGGAAAACACCATGGACAAAAACAAAGTCTACTGAAGTCAGTTGTATCTTAGTGCCACCATTTCTTAGTACTAGATGAAAACTGACTGCTATTTCTCTACCATAATAATTTTCTAATTAATTTTACTGGTTTTGAGCATAATACCAACTCTTAGCATTGAAAGAAAGGAGATATTTTCTACCATTCTGCAGTGGGCAACAGACAGAAAATTGGAATACTGTAAAGAACTCACATTGCTGCTGCTGTGGTGATTTATTCCTTCACTGTTCACATATGTTCACACTTCTACTGGCTAATTATTTAAAAGCTAGGAAGAAATTGCCTGAGCTACATTTTGCTATGGAAAAGGCGCAGATTCACACCACTTCTCATGAGACAAGCTATAGAAGAAGCCTACTTCCTGACTTTTCTGTTCCTATTCAAGACAGAATACGTTTGAAGATAGCAGTTTATGTCTTAGCTGGACTAGAAGGTATGCAGAGGTAGCTCTCTTTCTTCACCTACAAAAACACATGAAAGCTCAGTTTTAGACAGAGCAAGTTAAATTAGCTTGCTCCACCAAATTTTCTCTAGTGACAAAGGAAAAAATATCATTTTTCTTGGTAATACTCTGATAAAAACACTTCTAATTTGATTTCTACCTAAGACCAAGCATCTGTACTAAAGTGCATTTATATATACATATACAGTCATATCTAATCTAATGTAATGCAATTTTCTGTATTGTAGAGAGTTTAAGTAATACAAACCACAAGAGAGATAAATTATAAGAAGAAATTCAAATGGGAATAGCTCTGAGAACAATTCATAGATTTTAAGGCCAGACGGACTGTTTTGATCATCTCCTCTGATTTTCTACACACAGAACATAGATTTTCACACAGTAAAGCCTCAATTGAGCCCAATGAATTGTAGCTGTGCTACAGCATATCTTTCAGCAAGACATCCTGTCTTGATTTAAAGAACTGAACTTATTGAGAAGCTCCTGCATCCCATACTGAATGATGTAATTTCTCATCCTTCTGCCACTGGCAGGGGGGTTGGAACTAGATGATCTTTAAGCTCCCTTCCAACTCAGATCATTCTGTAATTCTCCAATCTTCAGTCTTTGGATAGCATTTCCCCTTAGCTTCTTCTAGTACCTAGTTCCAACTGTTACATTATGTTATGACTGCTATCTTCTTGAGCAGTGGTTGCCATTACTATTTGCAACTCTTAATTTTTGTCACCTACAAATACACAGCCAAATACATACCAAAAAGAAGAAAACACAGACATTTTCAAGATTCATTAGGGTTTTGATATTGTTCCTGTTCTACAGCTCATGGCTGATTTTCAGAGCTAAAGAGATTTTTGAAAAATGATGCATAACGTATTTATTTCCTCTGGCTACTTGTGAAATCTTATTCTAATGACCATGCATACCAGAATTATTACCACTGTACTTAAGGATTTCAGTATAAGAGATTAATCCTTTGAGCTCTTTCTGTTTAAAATGGCTTTAGCTTCTGAGGAGCTGCCTGTGATTGCCTTATCATTTTCTCTTCAAACTCAGGGCCTCTCTGGTGGTTTACGTCGGTATTCTTAGTTCATTTCTTGCACTAAGATTGCCAGTCCTGAAACAACTGTCAATATCATTCAAGTAAAATTGCAAATTTTCATTTCAAGGTTTAGAAGCTAAGCTGTTCTTTTATTACTTTACAACATGATGATACATGCTGTGTTATACAAGAAAGTGATATGAATAGCAAAATATTTCATTCTCGCTTTTTATTTTTTTTCTTTTTTCCCCTTAGCTGGAAAGCTTGAAGTATTCCTACCCATTCCTGAAACGTAACAACCTCTAACTTATATTCAACAAACTAACTTATACTTAAAGAACAAAAGCATGCAGGTTTTGCTTTTTTATTTTCCCAGTTCCAGCAAAATTTTTAAATTTGGAAAAACATTTATTACCCTCTGCCAGTGAATGCTCTGTAAACCCAGTTCACTAACAGAGTATCTTGGATAAAGAGCAGCAGAACTTCAAAATGAATGTATAGTAAACTATTTTGCTACCTTTATCACATTTTTTTCCACCCAAATACTCTGGAATTACTCTTATTTTCTTTGTAATATAGTTTCGCTTATGTCTCCTTCACCAGCCAACAGCCTTTCTGCAGTAGCACTCGGTAATTCTTTTCTACTGAAAATCATGCTGGAAGGATCCTGTTACCAGATCTCCAATTCCAGTATCTTTGCTATACTCATCACTCTTACATATATTTGCTCTTATTAAAGCAAGCATACACAAATCACTGGAACAGTGATAAAAAATTCAAGTAATAAGGAACAGCTAATGAAACCTAATATAAGCATACCTCTAAACCAGCAAATTCCATTCCTCTTCAAGGAAAGAAAACATGATTTTTATACAATTCACTTGACTTGAATAATAACTATAAGGTATTATGCTGAAGATATTTTTGGAAATTTTATCTATGCAACACACTGCACAGCCAACTGCGAATTTATATACTAGCCTGTATTTATCAGTCACCTTACACTGTCTGAAGTCACTCTATCGCTAATCCTGTTCTACAGAAATTGTAATTAAGAGTATTTCAATACTGAAAATGTGTGGAACACTGAAAAAAAGAAGGGAAGAAGGCTGTTTTCAGGTTAAGGGTAAATTTCAACTGCTATACAGAGAAACTCAGAAATGGATTAAAAAGCAAACAGTGAAACTAAATTACCTTCTAATATATATTTGGATCAAAGAGAAACTAATTGAGTGCAAAAAGTGTTTGAATAGCATGCTAAAGGCTTTGTTATCCTCAAGGAACATCAACAAAAACTAATCCCTGAAACAGACAGAGAAGACATGGAAAAGGCACTAAGAGTGGCTTAGGGGGATAAAAAGTGAAGTCTATGACAGATTTGAAGTGGATATAGAAATTTGAGGAGAAACCCCAGGAGGAGTTTCAAAAGGTGCTGGTGATGGAGCTGGATGGCTGAAACTACAGCAAAAGAAAAATATCTGCAGCAGGCAGGTTTAAAGATTACCAGAAAACAAATGTTCACCTTGGCTCTCAGGATAAACTGAAGATGCAGATTAACACACAGCTTGATGCATACTAACACATGAAAATATCTGCTTAAGATAATCCATCAAACTTCTCTGTAGCATCATGTCTCCATTCTTGTTAAACACGGGGGCAGAGTTAGAGATTCACTCCTGAACAGCTTTTCTGACCACAAAATGGAAGGGGATATAAGCAACTGCCATACCAAATGCAATGTCTCCATTTCGGATACAACCATCCTGAACACATCTTCCGAGTAACTCTGTTAGAACAATGGATAAAATAGGATGAGAAGCACAGACTGTCCAGATAAAGAACAAAAGGGAATGTGACTTTTACAGACTACTTAAAAACAGTACAGTGAGGGATCTGGAGGTTTTCAACACCTGAAGGCGGCCCAAAGGAGAAAATCTGCATATAAATTCATCATAGGTTTATAATAAGAAACCACAGGTAAGAACAGGCCAGTATCAGCAGTCACAGCAACAGCAGGATAACCAAAAAGTAAATAATGAGGAGAAATGCTCGTCTCCATGCCTAGAACATGTTCCGAAACTTTGAGAGGACGTTGTCCATTAGAACCAAAGTGACCAAAACTGAGAAGTTGAACCAAAACACCTAAATCAGCTATTTGATTCTTTCTTAAGAACTACTAGTCTCTTGTTTTGAGCACTTTCTCAGAAAAAATCAACAATAGAAATTTTGAAAAGAGGAAAAAAAGCAAAGCCACTTAGCAAGGTGAGTATTCTGAAAAGAAACCCAAGGGATCTGAGAGCGCTACTCATGGTCATATTACATGCCCAAATCTGGTTTTGCACTACAATTAATATAGGTGAATCTTAAAAAATGCCAATTTGTAGATTCAGAAGAAAATCTCCAGACAGCCATCTTTTGCATTCTGTCCTATTAAGTGCCCAGTCTTTAGATTTAAGCAATAGTAGACAGTTTTGCTATGCCTTAGGACTCTGGAAGAAAGTGTTTCTGTGTCTGTTCCAATGTACTGCCTACTGTAACTGACTTTTGAGAAATGTTAATGCCTGTTTCCACATCAAGCCACAGCACTAAGCAGGTTGTCCAGCACCCTCTATGTTCTCCCAACAACTTGGGAAGATCTTTTAGCCTCAGGAAAAAACAAATAATGCTACCATTTTTCTCTGCACCTTGTCATGACAGCAAACTAAATTTGAAATGCCGAAATTGATTTGATTTGTACAATTTAAAGAAAAGAAACTTCTATCAATAATGCATAGAAGAGAACTATCATGGCTCAGAGCCAAATATACATTGATTTAATTCTCTCTGTTTGAAGTTCTGTCATGGTGCAATACTATGTTTAAGCCTTCACTGTATGTACTGAAGGCATAATTAACTGGAATTTCAAGGAACAAGAAGTATCTTGGAAAGAAAACTTGATACTTTTGCCAACTTGCCTGTCTTCTACCCAAGACTTCCACTTAAAAATCATCCTCCCTCCTGTGAGTCATGTAAGCCTCAACTGCATATTGCATCAAAACTCAGGAAGGAGCAGTTTCATATTCCGGACTGTCAGTGAACAGAGAGCACTCTGCTAGGCCATACCCAACAGAAAGTGCCACATGATCTGTGTGACATAGATAAAACTAAAAAAAAAAAAAAAAAGTTAAAAACCTTCACCTAAAAATGCACTTAATGTAAACATGAGCGCTATTACTAATATTTTAATGACTGACAGATTTTTAAAACTACCCACATCGACTACTTATCCAGAAGGTGAAACAAGAAGCAGAGACATTTATCCAGAGACAGCAAATATTTATTTATGCTCTTTTTAGTTTCATTATCTTCTTTCTTCGTTACTTCCTACAGTGTGAATGTGCACAATTCTATACATGTGCCCTATCAGTGAGCGTACATTTTGAAAAGCCTGCTCTTTTTCTTTTTTTCCTGTAAAATCTTGTTCAACAACTCATGTAATAGAGAAGGCCACTTACCAAGAAAAAGTTACAACATGCTATGGTGACTGTGATTAGGACTCCTCCTGGTCACCAGTTCTCTCATATTGATTCCTTTACCCCTTCTTCCTCTCTGAGTTTCTGATTTTCTTCCAACTTTCAGTATTAGCCTCCTAGCTGACCTTTTTGGATGCATCTCCCAAATCACATCATCTGTGGTTTTATTATTGTCATTATTATTATTTTACCTGAAATGCCTCAGTTTTGAAGGACTCATGCTGACATTATTCATAGAAGTCCCCATGACTTAGGTTTCGTATTTGTTCTTATTTTTTCCTTTTTCTTAGACTAGATTCTTCTCCCTACACATGTTCACTCCAGAACCTTCCTAACCTTTGGGTTAGGATCGGCGGGGCCAACAAGGCTAGCGTCCTGGTCAGGGTCTGTTACAGACCGCCGAACCAGGACGAGGAGATGGATGAGGAGTTCTACAGGCAGCTGGCAGAAGTTGCGAAATCGTCAGCGCTGGTTCTCGTGGGGGACTTCAACTTCCCTGACATATCCTGGAAGCACAACACAGCCCAGAGAAAGCAGTCTAGGAGGTTTCTGGAGAGTGTGGAAGATAGCTTCCTGACGCAGCTGATTAGTGAGCCTACCAGGGGTGGCGCCCCGCTAGACCTTCTCTTCACAAGCAGAGAAGGACTGGTGGAGGATGTGATTGTCGGGAGCTGTCTTGGGCAGTGACCATGAAATGGTGGAGTTCTCTATTCTTGGCAAGGCCAGGAAGGGGACCAGTAAAACCACTGTATTGGACTTTCGGAGGGCTGACTTTGTGCTGCTGAGGACACTGGTTGGTAGAGTCCCTTGGGAGGCGGTTCTGAAGGGCAGAGGAGTCCAGGAAGGCTGGGCGCTCTTCAGAAGGGAAATCTTAATGGCGCAGGAACGGTCTGTCCCCACGTGCCCAAAGACAAGCTGGCGGGGAAGAAGACCAGCCTGGCTGAACAGAGAATTGTGGCTTGAGCTTAGAAGAAAAAAGAGAGTTTATACTCTTTGGAAAAGTGGGCAGGCCACTAGGGAGGACTATAAGGATATCGCGAGGCTGTGCAGGGACAAAATTAGAAAAGCCAAAGCTCATCTGGAGCTCAATCTGGCTACTGCCGTTAAAGATAACAAAAAATGTTTTTATAAATACATCAACACGAAAAGGAGGACTAAAGAGAATCTCCATCCTTTACTGGATGCGGGGGAAAACTTAGTTACAAGAGATGAGGAAAAGGTGGAGGTGCTTAATGCCTTCTTTGCCTCAGTCTTTAACGGCAATACCGATTGTTCTCTGGATACCCAGTACCCTGAACTGGTGGAAGGGGATGGGGAGCAGGATGTGGCCCTCACTATCCATGAAGAAATGGTTGGTGACCTGGTACGGCACTCGGATGTGCACAAGTCGATGGGGCCGGATGGGATCCACCCAAGGGTACTGAGAGAACTGGCAGAGGAGCTGGCCAAGCCGCTTACCATCATTTATCAACAGTCCTGGCTATCAGGGGAGGTCCCAGTTGACTGGCGGCTAGCAAATGTGACGCCCATCTACAAGAAGGGCTGGAGGACTGACCCGGGAAACTACAGGCCTGTCAGTTTGACCTCGGTGCCAGGGAAGCTCATGGAGCAGATTATCTTGAGAGTCATCACGCAGCACTTGCAGGGCAAGCAGGCGATCAGGCCCAGTCAGCATGGGTTTATGAAGAGCAGGTCCTGCTTGATGAACCTGATCTCCTTCTATGACAAGGTGACACGCTTAGTGGATGAGGGAAAGGCTGTGGATGTGGTCTACCTTGACTTCAGCAAGGCTTTTGACACCGTTTCCCACAGCATTCTCCTCAAGAAACTGGCTGCTCTTGGCTTGGACTGGCGCACGCTTCATTGGGTTAGAAACTGACTGGATAGCCGGGCCCAAAGAGTCGTGGTAAATGGAGTCAAATCCAGTTGGAGGCCGGTCACTAGTGGCGTTCCCCAGGGCTCGGTGCTGGGGCTGGTCCTCTTCAATATCTTCATTGATGATCTGGATGAGGGCATTGAGTGCACCCTCAGTAAGTTTGCAGATGACACCAAGTTAGGTACGTGTGTCGATCTGCTCGAGGGTAGGAAGGCTCTGCAGGAGGATCTGGAGAGGCTGGACCGATGGGCTGAGGTCAACTGCATGAAGTTCAACAAGGCCAAGTGCTGGGTCCTGCACCTGGGGCGCAATAACCCCAAGCAGAGCTACAGGCTGGGAGATGAGTGGTTGGAGAGCTGCCAGGCAGAGAAGGACCTGGGAGTGATGGTTGATAGTCGGCTGAATATGAGCCAGCAGTGTGCTCAGGTGGCCAAGAAGGCCAACAGCATCCTGGCCTGTATAAGAAACAGTGTGGCCAGCAGGGCTAGGGAGGTGATCATCCCCCTGTACTCGGCTCTGGTGAGGCCGCACCTCGAGTACTGTGTTCAGTTTTGGGCCCCTCACTACAAGAAGGACATGGAGGTGCTTGAGCGAGTCCAGAGAAGGGCTACGAAGCTGGTGAGGGGCCTGGAGAACAAGTCTTATGAGGAGCGGCTGAGGGAGCTGGGCTTGTTCAGCCTGGAGAAAAGGAGGCTCAGGGGTGACCTTATTGCACTCTACAGGTACCTGAAGGGAGGCTGTAGAGAGGTGGGGGTTGGTCTGTTCTCCCACGTGCCTGGTGACAGGACGAGGGGGAATGGGCTTAAGTTGCGCCAGGGGAGTTTTAGGTTGGATCTTAGGAAGAACTTCTTTACCAAAAGGGTTGTTAGACACTGGAACGGGCTGCCCAGGGAAGTGGTGGAGTCACCATCCCTGGAGGTCTTTAAAAGACGTTTAGATGTAGAGCTTAGGGATATGGTTTAGTGGGGACTGTTAGTGTTAGGTCAGAGGTTGGACTTGATGATCTTGGAGGTCTCTTCCAACCTAGAAATTCTGTGATTCTGTGTGATTATAGTAAAAGGGGAAAAAATAATTCTTTAATTAACTTTTTTTCCTCACACATACTTACCTTCTTTTTTTCATCACAAGGTTTACTGAATACCCAATTCTTATGGAAGTCTTTAATGACTGTTTCTTTCTACGCCAGAGGGCCCCTATTAGAAATTCAGTTTCCTTAAGTGCACAAAAAAAGCATCATCATTCAGACCTTTCTAAAATATGTTTTTTATTGAGTCTCTCCCTCTATCTTTCCTTCATCTCTGGCTACATGTTCAGCACTCCTTTAGTCATTTTCTTCCTCTAACTTTTATAATTTCCTTAGGTTATGGCTCTTTTCACACAACACCTCATCAAGCAGTATGCCCACAGACCACAGTCTGCTGCAGTAATTAGATGTTCATCATGATTAGGTCACAAACTCCTCTCTTTGGCTCCTTCTCTTAGAGCAGTGCTCCTCAGAACAGTTCCACCTTAGAAAATGATCCCATTATGCTTCCCAGCTCCTCTGTCATATTCTTCCCTTCCCGCTCTCATGCCAACCCTTTTACCTCTAGTAGCTGGATCCTCTTCCAGATGTACCCTGTCACTTGATGTGTTGCTGTGGGGCTGCAGTGGGACATACGGACCATATTAAAGGGTGTTCTTCCTATGTATGGCCACCTTTTGGCCATATATTAGGATTCCATCAGACCTTGAACTCTCAAAAATGTAATTTTAGCCAAGCCTACATTTGAAATGTGCTTTACTATGAATCTCTGAATCTCTCACTGTCCAGCCAGAAGGTCGAGTCAATTAGGAGCAAAGGTGAAATCACTCCTGCTTCTGGACCAACTTCATTTCTAGACCACCACTCACTTCTCAAAATGACAGCATTTACTCGTCAGTTCTGGGGGTGTTCACACTCAACACACAGGTTTTGCTCAGATGTTGCTGTTTCTCCCTCTGTACATCACAGAACTGCCTTTCTCTCTGCCCATAAGACTAATATGCTCCTCCTGACCCTCATGTCACACACATTTCCTCTGCACTGCACTGAAAGAACTGCTGTGAATGTGTTATTTACTAAACCATGCCTAACCTCTTTGAATCTAGTTATTGGCTATCCCTCTTCTTTAACATCCTTTCGTTCTTTCTTTTGTGGTTCTCCGTGACTACTTCTCCAGTTTACCTTGCCTTGCCCTCTACCTTTTTGTCACAAAATAGTGAATCCTCTGAGATTGTAGTCTTCTCTAGTATAATTGTCTCTCTCTGTTTCTGCTACCTTTTTCTTTTTGGACAGAATGCTGTTCTTGGGTTAGCTTGCTCATCAACTTTACTCCCTCTGCTTGATTTTAATTTATAGAACTGCTTCTTCCATGACATTTATGATAAAGTAGATGGATTAAACAGCTAGGTTAGGTTAGGTTTAAGGGCATTTTCATCAACCAAACAGCAAGAGTGATCAGCCACCACAGAAGGCACTGCGTGCAATATCCAGAAGCACTTCCAAAAGTTAGTTAAAGCAGTAAAAACAAGCAGAAACTAATACTTCAGTATGGAAGTGGTTCATTTTAATTGTTTAAATATTTTCCTTATTGATTCAAGCAAACAAAAAGTGGATACAGACTCAGTCTTGTTTGCTCTTACAGCAAGTCACTTTAAACCACACCTCACTGCTGTGTCTACATTTATAGCGTGCTGCTGACACAGCGATGTAAGGATAAGCATGAAAAAGCACACTCCCTAGCTTACACAACTTTATCAGCAAATCATCCCTGTGTGAGTCTTGCTAAGCTAGCACAGGAGTGCTGTTGACAGCTCAGTTAATTTTCTTTAGCATCAATCTATACCCTCCTGTGTCATGAGAAAAGCTGTACTGTATATACACCATACCTCCACAGAAAAGTCTACCTGTATAAGCATACCAGCATATCTACGTTTGCTGAAACTCTCTACAACAGATGAGCTGAAAAACAAATTGGTGCAACTGAATGCCCCCTGAAATACCTGTATATGTAACTCACCAGGTGGCACACTAAAGAATAAATGTCCTAGTGTCTACTTTGCTCAAAATACTGCTAGTGCAAGCTATAGCTCTCCTAATTTTGACCAGTCAAGAACATGGCTCCATTTCTACATTTTAGAACATACAGAAACTTCCTGAGCATCCTCATTTGCCAACTGTACGCAGTGACTGGACTCTGAAAAACAACCAAGAAAAGTAAAAACAAAGAATTTCACTAATTAAATGCATTTCATTCCTGCTGGGGAAAAAAAAAAAAAAAAAAAAAAAAAAAGGTATGGTATCAGTAAGAGCTTAATTTTGAAATGGCCAATAGGACCTTTGAAGAAGAAGGCGGACCCTTGGAGGTCCAGTATCTTGAGTCACTATTTTAGGGAGACATGCTTCTCATAAAATACTCTATAAAATATTTTTGAATATATACATCATCAATAGAAGTTCTATATTAAAATAAAAACGTACAAGAAAGAAATTGAGCTGCATACCGACACCAATTTAAGCTTAATTTATGCTTAACCTAAACTATAGCCCTGCATTCTCATTCTGTCCCACATTATTAGGCTTTTCATCCTTTTATCAGTGCATTTCCTACTTTACACACACTTACAGAATCCAGAAAGTAATCAAACTCACAAGCCACTGGAATTCTAACTCCGCTATCAATATTGACTGAATTGCCCACAGTCCAGATACCTCTTGTGAGCTCAATACATGATTTGCCCATTCTGGCAAAGACCTCATCTTAACTATAAATTCTTACACAGAACTTTGCATGAAACTAAACAAATACTACAATAGGCCAGGTATTCTTGCTCCAGAGTAATGAAAATTCCCATAAAAGTAGTAAGTGAAATATTGCCCTAATTTTTGTGATCCCAGTAGTTAACATAGCTGCACCAACTTTAAAATAGCTAGTTTGGATGTTTGAAGCACTGTAACTACAGCTGAACACAATTCAACATTAACCAATTTCCCAAGTGCTTATTCAGAGTCTTGGGAGTACTTGAAGACTATGCAACTACAGTAGGCGAATCCCAGTGGTGACTGCAGTGCTGTAATTCTTTTTGAATGGCACCCCATGAACACTTGCAAATTTCCTTCTTAAATACAACAAAGAGGTTGACAGCTAAATCTGTATACACCCTTAGCTGCATGTTGCTTTTCTGTTACCAAACAAACTAAAGCAGGAACACTGCTAAAATACATATTCACACCACCTTCTCTTTCCAAATACTCCATAGTTATGAAATCACCTTCATTTGACAATACAGTACACTGCTTTGTAAATCCTTTACAGGGATGGGCTCTTTGTAGTCAGATCATCTTAAGTGACAGGCATAAGGAATTGTACCTAAATTACCTGATGGGGTCTTGAAAGACTCTTCCTTCCAAATCCTTTCCATCTCCTTAGCAACACAGGCCTGTGTTTGGGATAAAACAAAACACAGAACAATGAACAAAATACAAAAGTGAATAGAAAATGAAGTAAAGCAGTGTCCTCATCTTCTTGAAAGTCAACAACAGAGAGGGCCCAGTCCAACTGTGGATGACTTCAGCCCATGGGTCTATGCTGGCAGCTGCTTCCTACAGTAATGCTGACAAAGATTGTGTCAACACATACTCCCTATTTTTCACAATACAAACGTAGCCCCCTTTGCACATCCGGACTATCTGGAGTATTCACTGGAAAAATTAATGTAACAGTTTTTTCCAGTGTAGAACTTTTCACTGCACTGAAAATTTAAGCACAACATAATATATACTGAATGTAATGAAAATGAAATAATGCAGTTAACTTTGTACTGACTTTAATATGTAATTCAATATCACTTCTAAAATGAACCAGAAGTTCCACATGGTTGCACCAGACTGACATAAAAGTTAAGTGGCTTTGCTTCAGGATTCAGGCCAAGTTTTACAAAGATTACAGATGGCATAGGCTACCTAGGCTAAAAACAATTAAGTTTTCCTTTGACAAATATCAACAACGAACACGTAAAAAGAGCAGAAATACAGTTTCAGAAACCGTATTACCGTTTATGACAGAATACATTTATTATGGATTTATCGCATTTTTGACTGTCATAAGCAAAGGTATCTCATTTTTGTATTCCAACAGTGATGGGTCTAATGTAAACTTAATCTATTTCAGACCAAGCAAAGTTCCACTCATGACCTTGCAGGTGTCATTTTCACTTTAGCTAATACACATAGTTCATATTACACTATGCTTCTTATGTATTGTATTAAAACTGCTGATACTCAAGGTCACAAAGCATTACAAAATGCTTACAGGCCCATAATGTTTAAGAGGGATCTTATTTAAACAACACTAGCAAAGAAAAGGATATCCATAGAATATTTGTTTATAAGTAGCATTGAAATACCCATGACAAGCAGCTTTTACTGCCAGACCATGACCTTGCATGATCAGCTAAATAAAGATGGTTAGTTCTTAGAAGGTAACTGCTAAGGTAGTTCCCAAAGCAGGCACAAAACTTCAGTATCTTTTACTTTTAATAAATCACTTGCATTTGAAATACACACCGAAGAACAAATGCTGAGTTACAAGTCAGGTGTTGTACTACATGCCAATTTTGAGTTATGCCAGAATGTTCACTGCATGGTCATTGACATATTAAATTAGTCTTGCATTAGGATGCAGAGAAAAAAATCTGTAATCAGCACTGTTTTCTGAAGACCCAGGCTCCAAATATTAACATAGAAACATATCCATTCTGTCTCATATCTTCTGATATGAGACATCTTTGGATCAGAATTACTGAGAAAAACAAAAAAAAATAAACAAATCAACAAATGTGGATACCATATGAAGTCTAGCCTTTAAGGGGACTTTAAGGTTGAGAAAGATTAAAGCTCTGCCTGCCTAATCCACAAAAAGATAAGACAGGTAAATAACTGTATTTAGCAATTATATAACTGAAAACAAAGAAGAATCCATTGTATTTTGTTATAAAACATTAGATGTAATTAGATTGAAATTTGTCCTTTTATCTTCAATGTCTCCTTCTGTTGACATGTCAAGTTTTGCATTTCTTCATCAAGAATATTCTGAACTACTCTCTGTCTATATTGGCTCAACCAAAAAGGACTAAAGCCTTAAAACATCTTACCCAGAACACCATGAAGTAAGAGCAGCCTTTATAGCAATAGTTCATGCCATTGGTCACACACAGTAAGTATGTGAAGGTCTTGATACCATTACAGGCTGGTACAATATACACCAACACAAGATCTGCAAGGGATTTAGACAGGATGAGAATTGAAGCAAATGGCTCCCTGGTGCCAGCTGCCTCAGCCTAGATTTCCAGGCTGATTGCACAGGGGTCCACCTGTCACATCCCTGTGGGGGTACTGCTGGTGGGATGGGTGTCCCACGAGCACTCTGTTTTTCTGGATCACAATTACTGTGAGGAGCGGCTGAGGGAACTGGGGGTGTTTGGTCTAGAGCAGAGGAGGCTCAGGGCAGGCCTTATTGCTCTCTACAACTCCCTGAAAGGAAGCTGTGGGGAGCTGGGGGTCGGCCTCTTCTCACAGGTAACTAGTGATAGGACTAGAGGGAATGGCTTCAAGTTGTGTCAGGGGAGGTTCAGGTTGGAAATGAGGAGACATTTC
>NC_048893.1:16046394-16096578 GCF_011077185.1 Oxyura jamaicensis
TGAGTTAGCCTTGCCAGGGTTAGTATTGCCAAACACCTGAGTTAGCCTTGCCAAACATCTCCAAAAAGATTCTTCATAAGAAACAAAGTTTTTCTCAGTGAGCTGTGGTAATAATTTGTGTCAAAAAGTTGATGGTAGATATGGGGTAGCTGAGGTAGCATTACCAAATGCCCCTGACAAGATCCTTCATAAGAAACCAAGGAGTGATGGGGATAAAAAAGAAAAAGGAGGGTGGTTAGAAAATAGATGTAAAGTCATTTTTTTGGCTGCTATACCAGCAGCTCTTCTACAGTGTGGTCAGCTGTTTCGGTGGTGGGTGGGAAACTTTTGCTTCTCAGTTTTTAGCCAAATACAGTGAAATTTCACAGTGATAAAAGGGGACTTTAACGATTCCCGGCCTCTCTGGCCATGTTCTATTTTTTTTTATCAATGAAGATTAATAAAGCACATTGAAAAAGTAGTCTTGAGTGAAAAAACTTTTCTCTTTTAGCAAAGCATGTGCAAACTCAGAAAATTGTGAGGATAATTAGTATCTTTACAAAAAAAGTTATTTTCAAATGGAGTCTCAATTTGAAGTTGTTGAATCTTGTTACAAATTTGCAAACTGTATTATATTTACTCACTGATCAAGGCATCATACAGTGAATTGATGAGTTCCCATTTTCTTTGTGAATTTGAATAGTTGTGCCTTGAGACTAAAATTTGGCTATAAAGCTATAAAGTATGTTTTCCTACATAGTTTTCAAAATGTTGTTAATTTCTCAACTTTGCTTCTGAAGTGTGAAGAGTAGAACCAGTAGTCATATAGCTGAGAGCTACAAACGTATTCTCCCATTCAACATTTTCCAGGGAATATATCCCCAGAATGACTTTAACTCTTTTGACACTTACAACTGTGTTCTCTGCTCCCATCCCTAAACTCTTCTCACAGTGGGGTAATTCACTTTCTTACACTCCTTTTTGTAAGGATGAGATGTATTCTTGGTTCTCAGGTAAATGATATAAACAATAAAACTACCTTTGCTTGAATGCTGTAGAAAATAATCCTGCTCATCCTTTAATTTCTTCCATTCTCAGTTATCCATAAGCACTCACTGCCAGTGGTTTTGTTTCTCTAGTTATAAATGGACTCTTCTGGTCTGACTGTTCTTGTCTCTCTGAACTTCTTGTTCTGTAATTTTGCAAAGTTCCTGCAGGGGTAAAAACGTGTTTAACTCTCCTCGATTGTAGAGTGTCTGTGAATGGTTGGAACTGATTAATTTGCAGCCTACTACAGACATACAAAAACATGAGTAAGCCATGGAGAATGTGTTCTTGTATTTTGTGGCAAGGAGAGTATTGATGTTGCTTTCTGTACAGGTGGATTTGTTTCACATCCATTCATAATGGGTCTGAAGGAAAAGGCAAATTCTCAAGGCTGGAATGGGAAGTGAGTGGTGTTGCCTGACCCTTGTGTGATCATAGAGCAGGAGAGAGAGTGCAGAGACTTGACCATGGAGGTCACAGCATAGAGCTGTGTGGGAAGCCTGGTGCTGGGTTGACTTCTCGGATTGCGTGGAATTATGTGAAAAATTAAAGAGTGTATAAAGCATTACCCTCAGTCATCTCTAGGGTTAATTTCCCAGCTGTCAGTGTGGCCTTTTTAGTGTAAATCCAAGTCTCCTCTAATTTATAACCACAGTCTTTTTGGTGTGGTTTTACCTCAAATTTATGAAGGTTGGACTTATTTATATTTATGGTCTTGAGATTGAGTTTGATTTGTCAGGAGGGCATGCTTGCCTCCTGTAATGTGGTTTTCAGTACAGATTTAGGTAGATATTACTGCTGCATATGATTTGCTTCTCTTACAATCAGAGTTTTTCAGTAATAATTTTCAGTACAAGGCTGCATGTAAATTTTGCTGGGATTTCCGTGGAGCTTTTTGACTTATAATTTCGTAGCTGAAATCTGGGAGGAAATGAATTTGTAGTTTGTAGAGTTTTATTGCTCAGGGTAATATGCTGTTTTGTATTATTAGTTGTTGTAGTAGAAAAAAATCTGTCTTTGGAAGCTTATTTATTTCAAAGCATTTGTTTTTACTGCTCTTATGTTCTCTAACAGGGCATCTTTTGCATGCTATTTTTTCTTTAAATTGTTCGGCCTGTTGCTTTAGTGACTGTTAAGAATTGACTGGTTGTTTTTTGGGGCCACAAATTTCATCCAGAGAGGATGAAATCTTTACATATCTTTACATCACATAAATGAAGATGTGATAAATCAGAAAAGAGAAAACCTACACTGCATTTGAATTAACTTATTATGGAGCTATCTTTTCTTGTGTTAATTCCTGGAGAAAACAATAAATTAATATAAGGTACTCTAGGCCTTAAAAAAGTGTTCATGTTTGGCATATCTAAGATTTTTATTGAGTTACTTCTTAGTACATGCTTCAATTTCAGCTTCATTGTTTTTAGGTGTATAGGGAATCCTCTGAAGCTGAAAACTGCTGGAACATTTCAGATGTCTTAATAAGTGATTACTTACTACACGCTCTTTCTCTTCTCCTTCAGTATCCAACATGTATATGGAGCTCAGCATCCGCCTTTTGATCCACTGCTGCATGGAACGTAAGTTAGTTAACCTAATACTCAAATATTTAAGGTGATTTGGATCTTGTCTGTATTCTCTCCTTCTCTTTTCTTCTTTCTGTTAGAAGATGGTTAATCTTCCTTTTTCAATTTTTGTCATAATCTTGACTTCTCTGTTCTGACTTCTCTTTTGTGACTTCCTGGTGCTAACCATATTGTGAGTGGCAAATAAGCTTTTCAATGTCTTGCCTAACATAGATTGCCAACTTTTATCTGTTTGCAGTGCCTTAAAATCTATGGTAAATACTAATCTTTATTTAGCAGATGAAGCTTACAGGTGTAAGTGGCTTTTCTATATGCATCTTTCTGTTGATAGACTGCTTATTTTTGTGTGTGTGTCTATCTGTAAAAGAAGAGAATCAGATTATGGTGTAGATTAATTTGAGGCAAAGGTGGGCATTTTACTAGTGAGTGAGAAGATGGCAGAAGAGATTTTTATAGTGATCTATAGTTTATTGACTTTGATCATGGTTATTAGATAGCAGAATATGATGTGCATGAAAATGGCAAACATATGAAACATCATTAGTAACCAAATACATTTCATGCTAATAACCCAGAACTAGTGCAAATGTCCATCTTCATGTCCTTACGGTTGAGGTGTTTAGCAAAATACATTATTGCATTCTGACAGCTTCTGCTTTTTTACTTTTGAGAGTGGGGAAGCTGGCTCGACGCCTTCTTTAGCTGAAATCTGATGTGATTGCTCTGCATTACAGTGAATGAGGACAAGTGCCAAGCTAGGGAGTGATACTTGGTTCATCTGTCTTGTTGGCAGAGGGACAAAAGGTTAGGAGCTGATAGGGCATGCTCAGACTGGTAACAGGAGGAGTTATCCTGACTGTCAGAAGAGCAAAGTTCTGAAGCAAATTCATGCTGGGGTGCCTGATTGGGGAGGAATGATAGTTCTAATGAGTTTTAAGGTGAGACTTGATTTGTTTATGACAGTGATTGCATATACTACGTGATTGCATGTGATGGCTTGGGACTAGGCCTGATGACTTGATTACCGCTGCTGTGTCATTACACAGCAATTGCATGGAAAGGCCTGAAACCTCTGTACGAGTTCACAAAGCAAGAGAACTGTAACGTGTCCTGTCTCCTAAAGGATTCCAGTAGTATTCCTCTTAGTTGACTTTGAGCTTTATTTATTTATTTATTTTGAAGACAAGGGAAGGAAGGATTTGTCCAGTTTGCATACAAAGCGAGGAAGAGTCAGGTTGTTACCTGACTTTGGTCTCAGGAATGTTCTGCTGTATTCTATCAGGGTTGGACGTAACAGCAACTTGAGTGGAGGCAGATAAATATTTACTACCTATATAGCATCAAACTGTCAAGCACAGACTTCTGTGTGTTGTTTTTATTTTTTTTGGCCCTATCTGTAGTGTGTTGTAGTGTGTTGCCTATTCCATTACTGGTTCTCTAAACGCTGTTTATTTGTTTTTAACAGCTTGATAAAGCCGGGATCAAAACCACCTACAACTCCGGTGAAACTAAAGAAAGTCAGCACCTTCCAGGAGTTTGAAAGTAACACAAGTGATGCTTGGGATCTCGGGGATGATGATGACGAACTCTTAGCAATAGCTGCTGAAAACTTAAATACGGAAGTGGTCATGGAAACGGCTCACAAAGTAATTCAGAATCACAGCAAGTTACAAGAACAGCATAAATTTCAGGAAGAGCATCAACGGGAAGAAAAACAAGTAGAATCTGCAGAGCTGACTTCAATTGCATGTGGTGATAATAGGCTTGTTAAATCAGTCAGCGAAGGTCATACTTCGAGTTCATCAGGTATGTTAAGAAATGAATAGAAATGTTGAAAATAGAGTGAGGAAAACTATAAAATGTGCTTTTTAGGGCATGAACCCCTTTCTGACCCTTACCACAAGTAAATGTTACTAAGTTATATTAATTGATTTGAGGGAAACACTGCACTCTATGCTAAACCATAAAGCATGTGCATGAGAAATACACATATCAAGAAAGAATAACTAATCTCCATTGTTTTCAGACTTGTTAAGTCTTCAATTTTTGGAGGAAGTTGCACCATTGAGTGTGTCTTAACACTGAACTGTACCAAGATGTATGCAATTAATATTTCTACTATTGTAGAAAAATTGTTACTAAAATGCCTCTATATAAAATATATCAAAAAACTGGAGAAAAACTATTCATGTGTTTGGAAGGTTTGTTCTTATGTAATCCGTTCTGTGTTTTAATTAATTTTAAAGTAACCGATTATGATGATTTCCCAGTTTACTTTTTAGAATGGTGAGAGAGATGGAAACAGCTTTCAATAGCACAGAGATATTAGCAATAAATTAGCTTTGCTGTTAGTACGATCTCTAATTGATGTGTTTTAATTGTGGAACACTGCTTGGGAGAGGAATGCTTCTCCTGTTAAATCCAAGTAATTTGAAGTTCAAAATTGTGTTATGCTTGAGTTTATATTGCTCCCAAGCATAATTTGATTTTAAATTTAAATGTGAATTCAAGTGGTCGTTTTACTAGCTAAGGCTAACTGTTATTCTCTTTCTCCCTTCAGATAATGCTAGTGAAAATTCTTCCATGCAGAGATCTCAGTCTCTTCCACAAACATCCACACCTCCCCTGGTGAGTGGAGTGGCAGACTTCAATACCTCAGTTACTCCTGCATTAACTGAAAGAGAAGCATCCCGATTAGACAAATTTAAGCAGCTACTCGCTGGACCCAACACAAATCTTGGTGAGTATTTCTTGTTTAAGCTATGAATTCCTTTTAAATCACTTGTAAACTATAAAACTTCTGTGATTGTTGTACTGTTTTTCCTGATGGTTTGTATCTAACTCTTTCAGCATTTAGACTTGATCTTGATAAAGAAGGGTAAGATATTATTGAATGGTTGTAGGAATCATGCTTGTAATATGCAATTTGCATACATTCTACTAGTAAGTAGAATGTTAGCTGGTTTCTTGTTTTGTCTCACATTATTTCTTCTTACCAGACAAACTTCCGGGAAAAAAACAACCCACGAAGTACAATTACTTGTGTTTGGTATTAAAGCCTGATTAAAAAACCAGCGTGTAGTATAGGGATGATTCTTATCCATAAAAATATGAATGTGAAGAAATGTTTAGGAATAGAAGTATTACTGTTTGTCTACTCAGCGAGCATTCTTCATGTTGAGACTGATACAGTAGTGCTGTGTCTCATCTGTGAATGCTGACAACATGTTAATGTGAAAACAAATGAATGTGTTGTCAGATAACGTGACTGTTGCCTTTGTGCACTACGTTTTAGTGGCTGATGAGTAAGTGAAAGTGCTGAGAGGGTCAGCAGAATCTCATGGCTTTGTATCCGAAGTGAAAATCTGAGCAAATAGAAAGGCTGTACTGTGTTTGGAGAACTTGGCCAGGCATTTTGGTGTAGGAGTTTGTCAAAACAATAAGTAAAATGACTTTGAGTTAGACAACTCTGGAAGATATCTTCAGGAAACCTATGGAAGGACATAGAAACTGCGTGTTTGCAGTTCTTGCATTAAGACTTCCCTTTCCTCTAACTGTCGTGAGACTTATTCAGTGTAGCAATATAATATAGCCCAAATTTTTTCCTTTTTTCCATTCTGTGATGTGTCTTATTGTGAGATTGATGGTAGCAGAGCAGAACTATGGAAACAATACTAACTAGACCAGACTTAACACTTCAGTGAGTTCTATCACATTTTTATGCAGTGCAGCTGTGAACTCTGAGGTGTTGAAAAAATTGCATATTTTGCATAAGCTTGCAAATGATAATCAAATATGCTTGTTCTTCATTTGGTCTGGCTGATGTTATGTTTTATGTGGTTGTGACTGACAAACTTTTTTTTAAAGAGTACTGTAATGGTAGAAACCTTGCTTACAAAGGGTTACAAAATCAGAGGGAAGACAAGGTTTAATTTAAACCTACTCATTTCACTTTTGCTGCCTTACTTGATTGGAGTATTTCCCTGTTAAACGATATGTAGGGAATAAGGTAAAATATTTTGGGAATAAAAGAAAATATCATCCCTTATTAGGAGTACAGTCACTGTGACTATGGTGAGAGTGTAATCAGTGCTGTGAAAACAATTGTTTTTAAAATGTTGCAGCTGGCTCATTCTCTTCCCCATGTGAGTGGGGAGGGGTGTTTGTTTATCCTGATGGACTGAATTAGTGGTCAGTTATAGTGGTAACACTTCAGCAAAAATTTCTGCTTGTTTCTGCATCTTACAGTAGTGTTGGCTTTGCTTGGAAACAGCAGTAGTAGTAATAGCAGCAGCAAAGTATCTCTGATTTTGTTTTCTTGGTAAGTTTTGCATGTTGTTGAGAGAGATTGTGACAGGTCTTTTCAGAGCGGTACAAAAAAGATAATCTCTGGACTGAAACAATGTCATTGTGCATTTTAAACTCAAGGCTTTTTTCCTCATCATAATGTGAGAAGTCAACACTGACTATGAACACAAAGTAATACAAAATCAGTAATTTAAATCCTTTCATTCTCACTTGAATAATAATTATCTTAGAGAATGTAAAAAGCAAGGTTTGTCACGTATGTCAACTAAAGGTTGTCAAACTGTTTTCTCCCACCATAAAACTCAAGAGTTCTCAGAAACACGAGTTGTACATACAAATTTGGAAGTGAAGATTATTTTAGCCACTGAAGTCCAGTAATGGATTTTGGAGTCAGGATTTGGTCTGTAGCTTGGTTTTAAAGTTGTAAAAATATGTTCCATCAGCCCCATCATGTTACACATTGAGGAGAAATAATATACCAGAAATATAGTCAGAAATGTAATACTCTGATAGTTATTACATAAACAGATGATGACAGAGCCATTCTCAAAGTTTTTGTGTACAGTTTTATACAGCAGATAATTACCATGTACAAATAGTTTTATGAGGCACAATCTGGTATGAGAGGAAATAATGAACACAAGCTAGGAAAGGAAAGACCCTCCCTTCCCCCCCCAGATTCTCAGGATATAAAAGAATTTATTCTTTTAGATTACTTAGCCTCTTCGTTAACAAGTAAGAGTTATTTCCTCGGCTCAAAGTGTCTTTAACTCATTTCTAATGTTTTGTACAGCTGAACTAATAGCCTCACTCCTGTAATTTATATTTGTCCTTCTATTTGTTCTGAGTCTTCTTGTAAGTCCTCCAAACCCACTTTACTTCTCTTGTAAGTTTTGCAAGTATTTTTGTTGTTATGTGACAAACAGATGCAAACAATGTGCCTTTTTCCACTTGGCACTTCTTATTTGACTATTGCTCTGGTGTTACTACCTCTAGTATGAATGGGGAAGTATAATGTGAATTGGATGTTAGGAGTTGTTAGCTATATATAAAACAACAACAACAAAAAATACAAACAATTCCTATAGAAATGATATTATTAGGTATATGATTTGTGTTGCCATGCTTCTCTCTTGCAGCACACCTCCATGTACTAACATAATGCAAAGAATGAGTAGCTAATCTCATAAAGGTAAAAATTACGAAATGAAAGCTGCTAAACAAGCTGAATCATGCTGGAGCAAAAAGGGCTTCCAGAAGAGGCCTGCTGTAAGAAGCAGCTTTGGTTGGAGAACAGCTTGAGGACAAACCCCTGTCAAATAGTTATACTATATATATTAGTTTCTGAGTTATACTGGGTGCAATCTCAGGAAGCAGGATTGAGCTGGAGATGGCAACACAGCTGTGCTTAGCACATAGCTATGGAATAGACAGTAGGGTCAATGTGTCTGTGTAGCCTCCCAGTCATGGTACTGCAGGCCAGATTATAGAGAGAACAATTCACACTAGTTGTTTTGTGTAATCTACCCATGCTTGTTCTTCCTTGTAGTTGGCCTGAGGTAGGTGCACTTCATGTCAAGCCTTGCCTTTCCTTGTAATGACTGAAGATGCGCTCTTGGTTTTCAGAATCTTTCAAACTGTTGCTTTAACAGGAGTGGAGGGGGCTTTTAACAAAGCAGCAAAGGGAGATTAAGAAGTTCCTCAATGTTATTGCCTCCTGCAGTTTTGAATCACATGTAGTCATCACATTTGTGTGTATTCTTCCATTTTGTTGATATACAGCATAAAAGGAACAAAATCTGTCCAACCCCTGCTTCATGTGACATGCTGTTAGTCACATCTATCTTTTCAAACTGTTATCGCTGAAAGGTATTCTCTCTGATTCCTGTGTTAGGCAGCTTATCTGCAAAACAAATCAAAAAACACATAAATACCAAAGGTCAGTACTTTACCAGTAAGCTTTGGGACAACTTTTTTTTTCTTTAATTAAGTATCTTCTAAAAGAAATCAGTGCTAAATATCCTTAAATGGTTTTGTATGTTAATTGCTTTCTGCAGGATTAGTATTTTGTGTTCCTATTTTCCATGCCTTGGTTTAATAACTTGTGGTTTCACATAATAATCAGCATTTATTCTGATTACTTCTTCAGTAGGATATTTCAATTTAAAGGTAATAACTTATTGTTATCACCTAATTACAATGGAAAATAAGTTATTGAAATTGTTTCAGAAAGGATTTTTCATAGTTTGTCTATGGAAAATGTATTCCTCCTTTTGTCAGGATATTCAATTGACATATTAGTCATTGCATTACATAATAACTATTGACATAGTAAAAAAATCATTTTCCTAATCTGAGAAGTTTGTCATGTGTTTGTTTTTTTGTTACTGGCAATTGTCTTTTTGATTATTAATGATCCTTTTTCTGGTATGGGTAGAGTTCTTAACTTGCATATGTCCTATTGTGCTCTAATATCTTAGTTATATTGGAAATCTGAGTGTTGTCTCTTTATTATTTTTACTATTTTACACAAGAACAAGATGCCAACATGTCTTAATAGGTGTCTTTATTCTGCTGAGGTATTTTTTAATTTTTGAATATCTCTGCTGATGCACCTCCTCTTACACTTAAAGACAATCTTGCTGTCTGCCACTAAACACTCTCACTTTCTGTATGCCTTACTTTTATTTTTTTTTGTGTTTTTGTTTTGAAAATGCTGACTGCAATGAACAGCTACTATTTTTGGCCCACAGTGATTTAACTTAAAAAGAGGTCCTTTCAGCTATTTTTTTTTTTGTCTCATTTCATGTTTTCCATCCATCATACACACTCAAAATTTACGTTACTCATATTTAGTCTATTTAAATAGATCTAGAATTTGAGTAAATATAGTAGCTGCTGTGTAGATATTTTCAGTATGTCTTGGCTTGTAGTTTCTGTTTCAAGAGCTAAACACTATATAAAAGCCATTAAAAATGAAACACTACTTCAACAAATTAGTGTTTGGTTATTTTCCATCTTCATCTTGTTAATTAACATCTTCCCTTTCTTACATGTTCTTGCAGGTGGAAGCAACTCAATATATTGCTGTATTTAAATGCTTTTCATATTTTCTTCACAGTAGATGAGATGAAAGTGAGTTTAAACAGTGCTTGAACAGTGAACTTGTGCCTCCTCCCTCTCCCCTTGTACCACTGCCCCCTGTGTGCTTGTCATGGGTTGCACTGTTAGGGCTTTTTTAACTACTGCTCTGTATTGGATCAGTCTTGATTATTTTTTTTTAACTTTTCATTTCATTTTTGTTTTTCTTCTGCTTCTATAATGTCTCTCGTCTCAGGTGTGTGTATCTAAATAAATCATAGAATCATAGATGATCTTTAAGGTCCCTTCCAACCCAAACCATTTGAATTGCAACCCCCTGCCATGAGCAGGGACACCTCCCACCAGACCAGATTGCCTAAAGTCCCATCCAGCCTGGCGTTGGACACCTCCAGGGATGGGTAGCCACAGCTTCTCTGGGCAGCCTGGGCCAGTGCCTCACCATGCTCTGAGTGAAGAATTTCTTCCTGATACCTCATCTCCCCTCTTTTAGTTTAAAGCCATTACCTGATTATCCTATCAGTACAATCCTTGACAGAATCCCTCCCCAGCTTTCCTGCAGAGCCCCTCCAGGTACTAGAAGGCTGATATAAGGCCTCCCAGCATCTTTTTTTTTTTTTTTTTTTTCCCCTCCAGTCTGAACAATGCCAACTCCCTCAGCCTGTCCTCACAGGAAAGCTGCTCCAGCCCTTCAGTCATTCTCATGACCTTCCTCTGGACTTGCTCAAACAGGTTCATGTGCTGGGGGCCCCAGAGCTGAAAGCAGGGCTCCAGGTGCGGTCTCATGAGAGCAGAGCAGAGGGGGACAATCACCTCCCTTGACCCTGCTGATTATGCCTCTGCTAATGCAGCCCAGAACACGGTTGGCTTTTTGGCTGGCAAGCGCACATTGGTGGCTCTTGGTTATAGTACACGAATATAGTCCATGAGCTGGTTATAGTACTGTGTCATTTGGAAGATACTCAGCATGACAATAGTTGTAACTCCTTATGTTCCTTTAACTCTACCTTCAAGATTATCCAAGCAAACAAACCAGAATAAATTCCTTTTGTATTATGACATTTGTAATTTGAGTTCATTTCCTCTAATATTTTCTTCAGTTACTTAATTCTCTTTACACCCACTGGCAATGAAATAAAATACAGCAAACATTTCAATCTCAGCATATCTGAGAAGTCCGTATTTCTTTCAAAATAATTGTTTCTTCCTCTACTCCATGTAATGAGAGTAGTTCAGTTGGAAGGGACATAGAATGATCAGAGTCCAACTATCTTGACTACGTCAGTGGTGACCAGAAGTTAACAGGTGTCATTAAGAGCGTTATCTAAATGCCTTTTGAACACAGGCAGGCATGGGGCATCACACTATTTCTCACAGTGTTCTCCTGGTGAAACTGGCTGCTCGTGGCTTGGCCAGGCGAGCAGTTTGCTGGGTGAAGGACTGTCTGGCTGGGATCAGGGAGTTGTAGTGACTGGAGTTCAATCCCACTGATGTTAGCTGCTGGGGGCATTCACCAGGGCCCAGTGTTGGGCCCAGTTATTTAATGTTGACAGTGGTCTGGATGAGGGGATCGAGTGCGCTCTCAGTAAGTTTGCAGACAATACCAAGTTAAGTGGGACTTGATAGGTGAAGGTAAGGCTCTACAGGGGGATCTGGGTAGCCTAGATAGATGGTCTCCATACAGTTGTGTGGCATTTAACCAAGGCTGAGTGCCGGCTGCTGCATTTGGATCCTGACAACCCCATGCAGCAGTATAGGCTTGGGGAGGAGTGACTGGGAAGTTACCTGGCAGAAAACAAACTGGGAGCCAGCAGCGTGCCCAGTTTTGGGTCCCTCCCTGTAACAAGGATATTGAGTTGCTCAAGTGTGTGCAAAGAAGAGAGCAGGGAAGCTGGCAAAGGGATAAGAAAACAAGACATACGAGGAGTGACTGGGGGAGTTGGGGCTGTTTAGTCTGGAGAAGAGTGGGCCAAGGGGAGACCTCATCGCTCTCTGCAATTACCTGAAAAGAAGTAGCAATGAGAGTGGTGGTCTCTTCTCTCAGGTGACAAGTGATAGAACATGAGACCACCACCTGCCTCTCCACCTCATCTCCTCTGGAAGTTGTAAAGAGAGCAAAGATGTTGCTTCTCAGCCTTTTCTCCAGACTAGATAATCCAAGCATTCTTAGCTTCTCCTCATAAGATATGCCTTCTGGCCTTTTTTGTAGTTCTGTTGCCCTGCTCTGGATGCATTCAAGTATCTTAATAGCCCTTTTGTATTGTTGAGCCCAGAACTGCACACGATTTTCAAGATGAGGTCTCACCAGTGCTAAATGTAGTGTGAGAATCACCTCTTTTATGTCTAGTCTAAGCAGGAAAAAGTGAAGAGCGTCATAATTTTTACTTCAGGATACATTGGTGCAGGGAGAGAAGCCATACACATCTGCATCATAACCTTCACAACTGTGCAGGTCATAACTTTAGCCATTTGATTGATCTGAAAACAAAAATATCTGCATTGGTCTCATTTGTCTCTCTCATATATGGTTGTAAAATTTTAGGTGCCCTGACATTTAACTAGTTCTTCGTTGTAGTGGAAGGCTTTAAAGTTATTAATTCTTTTGCTCTCACAGTAAGACCAAGGATTGTTTAAATTAATCTTTTGCTCAACTAAACATCAGAAAACATGGTAATAGAAAAGCAAAAATACATTTTTCAGTATCCAATCTGATTGTAATCTAGTGCAGACTCTCTAGTTTTAGGTTTCATAGTTGTCATTGCTTGATGAACATACAGTATGAGATACCGGTTGTCTGGTGTTATATAGGTTAAAGCAACTTATTTATATAATCCCGAGACAAATTGTACTGAATTGCATGTTGTTGTTATACAGTTCTGGTGTTCTTTTTTGGGTTGTATTAAACATCTGTGTTTTGATTATACTTACCTGGTGGAAATTATTCAACCAAGAAATAGTTTCTGGAAGTGAATGGCCAAAAAATGAAGTTGGAATCAACACCTTCTTTGGGCAGAAAAAACAGACATGAAACAGAGACTCCTGTTCTGAACAGCACCCATCATTGAGTTAAGATATTGTGGTGGGGAGGGTGGGTAGAAAAGACTAAGATTGAACAGCTTCAGATCCCATTAACAAACAGAATAATCTTCACCTTTTCTCAGTTCTGGAAAAGGAGGCAATATCCTAAATCCTTGCTTCTCCACCCCTTCTTTTGCAAGCTATGGTATTTGGTATGACTTGATTAATGAATATGGGACATTGTAGACAATACCGAAGAGCACTAGTTCCTGGTTGGTGGACTTCTTTCAGTAAATACCTGTAATTTGAGAAGCTCTTATTTGTATTTTATTAATTACAGCAATATGGTATAAAGAATAGAATTAGTTCTCCTGTGTGCTGAATCCCATGGAGATTAAAATCATCTAGATTGAAATCTTTGATCTGAACACCACTCAAAAATAAATGCTTGCTTAGCATAATCTTTAGAATTCCCATGTTATTCTCATCCTCTTCTCAGCAAGATAAGGAGTTCTGTACTAACTCTATTTCCAAAAGTATTGTAATATAGAGCATTACAGTGTGGACCAAATCTTCAACTGATGCTATGGAATTACAGTCAGAAAAAATATAAGCCAAAAATTATCCAAATTCCTGGTGTGCACACAAAACTTATTGGTGGTTTCCTGTATTTGATCATCAAGAAATCATGGGAATTGCACAATATTCCACAACAAATTGCAAAGTTCAGTTAATTAAGAGTTTTTTTTTGTGTGTCAGATAAAGTTTTAGCAGACCATATACCCCCTCTTTTATTGATTTCTGATCAGCTGTTCCAAAATCATCTTTAAGCCTGAACATATTGTAGACAATATCATTCAGAAGGATTTTTTTCACTCTGGTTGAGTTGGGAGAAAGAAAGCTACTCTGTGATGAATTTTTTTTTTTTTTTTTAGGTATGCTATCTCCTTTTCTTACCTGGTAGTGTCATGAAAGCTGAACATATGCACGTGTTACGTGAAATATGCGTTATCATTATTAAAGGAGACTCAGGGAAGAAGTTCAGTATTCCCTGTGATAGCCATAGATGCTCTGAGGGAACAGCCTCAGTTGTTTCCTGTGCCATTGTGCAAGCAGTGCAGCAGGGGAGGAAATTGTCTCCAATGAGGCTATTGAGTAGTTTGAACTTCCTATAGTCTCTGAAATTTTTGATCATCAGTATTAAGAACTGATGTGTTGTAACACGTGGCATATCCTGCTTCCAAGTCAGTTTATGGAGGCTCCAGGCAGTATAATTCATTTTTTTTATGGCCACTGTCTCTTCCACTGTTAATCAAACAGAAAATTCATAGCTACTTAGTTCATTAGCAGCAACTTGAATTTGTGCATCCACTGAGGCATTCACATATTAATCTTTCTGCAAATATTTTGCCTTATTGTAGGAATTAGCTGTCATCTCCAGAAAATGGGTTGATGCTTTGTCCCTGTAAATTTGTTTTCTTTTGATTTTCTGTAAAGAAAACACAGAACCTAAGTCAGAGTATGAAGTTCTCCTAAGATACCTAGATCTGGTGAATACTTTCTGAAACATGAGTAAAGTGTGTTAACTATGTTTCCTTTAGAGGATACCATTCTTCACACATGCAGACAGATTGAAATCTATTTTTTTTATAGAGTGTAACTGGAAACTGTTTTACAAGAAAAAACGTGAAGGCTTCAAACGTGAAGAAGCACCCTTTGAAATTAAAACTTAATAGCTCAGATTGCGCAGAATGCCTAGAAGAAAGACAGAATTGTCACTGCAAGATGTAACTTAAAATCCTTTAAAAATAATTACATGTTCCTGCAATCAAAAGTCTTGCATTAGTATTATTATTTACTTTTTCTTGCTGCTGTGTTTTATCAGTATGAAAACCTAGTGCTTATTATGACGGTTATGTTTACCAGCTTAAGCTGGAACAGAGGCTGGTGTAAATTAAAGGGAGAACTACTGTATTTGCTTGTTTTAGAAGTACATGGAGGAAAGATTAAATATGAAAACTGTTTTCTATCAAAGCACACTTACAAAGTTTGAGATATAGATATATATCTAAAAATATGTGTTAAGCTGTTATTGCCTGGGAAAGTAATCACAGTAGAACATATTTCTCTGTGTATCCTGCTGTGCTGCCTTCCCGATAGCGATTATTGGTTAGAAACGACCTCACACTTGTTTTAACACTAATGGAAAACTCTTGTGATACAATGAATGCTCACTGCCAACTGAGGAGAAACTTGCGTGGATTACAGTTAGCATTTTACAGGAATTTGTTTTAATAGAGGTGGGAAATTAGGGAAAGGCTTTAAGCCTGATCTGGAATGTTTTTTTTTAAAAAATGTAGCTCTTACTGCTTTAATTATGAGCCTTTACTTCAGTGATTCTGTTGGAACTCTTATGTTCAGTGTAGGTATAGACAAGGTTCTTTCACAGCTGGATGTTTGTGCTTGGTTAATGCTGGCATTTAAGACGAGAGTAAAAGGGTTTCTCAGCCATACCAGCAATTTTTTGTGAAGTGTGAGCTAAATTTACTTCTCCAGCTCCCTCAGTGTTTGGCCACAAACTGCGATTCAGTCTTGTTTCCTGTCTTTCCTAATCCATGAAACATTTGGGAGGAATGTGGTGCAATCCTACTAGCCTGTGAACTGATCATCAGACATTAGTTGTTCTCAAAGGCTGGAAACACTAAAATGTCAGATGCCTCAAAGTGGCATGGAGCTCAATAGCTGAAATGCAATCTGTAAATTGTTTTGGATGACTAAGTCAATTCATTCACTTTAATTAATTTTTGCTAGATTGCCTGTGTATTCATTTGATTTTCACAAGTTCAGCTTTGAGTTTGTACAGAGGAAGTGATCCCTAGTGTAACTCTAGCCCATTAGGTGTAATTCCGTGTGAGATTCGTTGTCTGGTCAGGGTCCTCCTTTCTCTACATCAGAGTTTATCAGCAGCTTTCCCCTTTAGCCAAAGATACTGAGGGAAGTGATAGAAAGGAAGTCTTTGTTTCTCTGATATACTTATATTGGAGATAAATATACCTTGCAGGTTGACCTTACTGTTTTCATGTTCTTCTCTTTATATATTTATTTATTTATGTATTTATTTATTTTTAGTGGGAGAAGCTCTCTAATGCTTGCTCTGGTGGATAACTATGATTTTTGTGGCTCAGTATTTACGCTGTTGGCTTTCCCTGTAGTGATTCTTACTGCGTTTAGTAGCCTTCCTTTTGCCTTTGTTTTCCTAATCTACTGTTCACTTGCTTTCTCTTGCCTTCTAACACCAACCTCATCTACTTCTGCTTTTCCAGTTCTCTTCACAAAATACCTGGCAAATTGTACTTTCTTGCTCACATCCAGCAAAGGTCCTGGAAAGGGTCTTACTGTGTATTTACAACATTTGCTTGGACTTTATTTTCTGTTTTCTGCATGCATTCAGAATAACTCTTTGTTCCATTGAGAAGATTAAGGGCAGTGTATGCCTGAAAAAAAAAATTAATGAAGCGCCTAACAGAGCTATTATTCATTTTGGAAACCAGTTGCTGTGGTTGCCATAGTAATAACAAGCCCTTTATTAAAGCTATTTTCTATATGTTCTGCCTGTATTATAACGTGCGGTTGGGGGAGCTGCAGATCCATGAATCTGTGCTCTGGAAAGAATTTTCTAGCTTTGTATAGTTAAATTATCCAAGGAATTTATGTTATAGGAGCACAAAACATGTAAATCTAGTTTATCATATCTATCGTGGAATTGTTCATGCAGGCCATCACTTCATGTAGCCGTTTACAGTAATCGCAATGAAATAACAGCTGTATCAAAAATGAATAATGCATACAGAGAAATTGTGAACTCCCTTAATATCCCATGATTTATTTATTTATTTGTTTGTAACTGATAGAATGATGAGCTTGTAGTTCCACGAGAAATGCTTGTAGACTTTGCTGTTCCCCCATGTGTGTGTTAGCTGTAGTGGGTAATAACTCTGGTAATAGCTCTTGGGGTTATAAAGCTGGTAAATTAATGGTGTGTTTTCTTTGTATAATGCCCTATGAAATATTTATGGAATATGAAGAATCTTTACATCAGCACAGTGTCCTAAGATTTCCTTTAGAATAATTGCTCTAAACATTTTCCTCTTGAGAGAGTAAGTATGTGCTTGAATGTATTGTAGTAAACCAGCTAAAACCATGTTTTTTCCCAAATTAAACAAATTATGTCAATTTGAGGCATTTATGTACAATCTTATTATCTCTTAGAAATAAGGCATCCAAACCCAAGAGTGTTTCAGCAAAGTAAATGCTGTCTCCTACGCAGAAGTGACAATTGGCTAGTGATAGCAAATGGAGATTTTTTTGGTGTAAAATATGTGGTGATTTATAAATATTTTGATTGGTCACAGAATTATATAAAATGATAAGGGAACTCAATGATAGTAGTAACTGGGCTTCATAGTGTTGATTCAGAAAGTAGCCTTTCAATCTGAGACAGTTTTTTTCATAGGATTGTGGTTTGGGTTGGAAGGGACTTTAAAGACCACCCAGTGCCACCCCCTGCCATGGGCAGGGACACCTCCCACCAGACCAGGTTGCCCAAAGCCCCATCCAGTCTGGCCTTGGACACCTCCAGGGATGGGGCAGCCACAGCTTCTCTGGGCAGCCTGGGCCAGTGCCTCACCACCCTCTGTGGTGGTTTTACTCACCTGGGCAGCTGAACTCCACCACAACCTTTCTCTCACTCCCTCTCCTCAAAGCGGGAGAAAATGCGATGGAAAGGGCTCAAGAGTTGACATAAGGTCAGAGAGATCACTCAGCATTTACTGTCATGGATCAAACAGGATCAGCATAAGGAAGATTAATATCATTTACTGCCTATCACTAGCAGACTGGAGCAGTGAGAGACTAAAAGCAAATTAAAACACCTTCCCCCATCCACCCTCTCTTCCACCTGCTCCCCCCCAGCGGCACAGGGGAATGGGGACTGGGGGCTGTGGTCAGTCCTTGATGCTTCATCTCCACCGCTCCTTTACAGTCACTCTCTGCCCCTGCTCCCCGTGGGGTCCCTCCCACGGGATGCCATCCTTCCTGAACTGAGCCCGTGGGGGCTGCCCACAGGCAGCAGCTCTTCAAGAACTGCTCCCACGTGGCTCTGTACCACGGGGTCCATCCCCTGGGAGCAAACTGCTCCAGCACGGGTCCCCCACGGGCGGCAGCTCCCCCCAGACCCCCTGCTCCTGCGTGGGCTCCTCTCCACGGGCTGCAGCTCCGGCCCGGGGCCTGCTCCTGCGGGGGCTCTCCATGGGCTGCAGCCTCCTCCAGGCCACATCCACCTGCTCCACCGGGGGCTCCTCCAGGGGCTGCAGCGTGGAGATCTGCTCCATGTGGGACCCATGGGCTGCAGGGGGACAGCCTGCTCCACCAGGGGCCTCTCCAAGGGCCGCAGGGGAACTTGTGCTGCGTGCCTGGAGCACCTCCTGCTCTCCTGCACTGACCTTGGGGGCTGCAGGGCTGGTTCTCACTCCTCTCTCTCCCAGCTGCAGCTGCTGTTGCACAGCGTTTTTTATTTTTTATTTATTAAACATGTCAACATGCCTTCCCAGAGGCCCAACCAGTGTCTGTCACTGTCTCAGCTCTGTCCAGCAGCAAGTCCCTTTGGAGTCGTGTGGAGCTGGCTCTGATCTGACATAGAACAGCTGCTGGGGCATGCTCACAGATGCCCTGATAACAAAACCTTGCCACGTAAACCCAATGCATCCTCATAGTAAATAATTTCCTCCTTATATCTTATCTAATTCTACCCACCTTTAGTTTAAAGCCATTCCCCCTTGTTGTATGTTTCTTTTGATGCAGCCCAGGATAAGGTTAGCTTTCTGGGCTGCAATTGTACATTGGTGGTCCACGTTGAGCTTCTCATCAAACTTTTTAGGCAGAGTTTTACAGGTACTTCTCTTAGATCTGGCTAATACCAGCTCTGAAACAATAGGTTGAATTTATTTCTGTGCTTGCACTTTTAGCAAATGATCATGTCTGTGGTATTTTTTTTTTTTTTTTTACAACTGCTCACTTTCCAAATAATTTGTAACACAGTACCTCCTCGTTCTGCAATTTTGAGAAAACATTAATTCTGTTGAAGCAAGGATATTTTGCAGTACTATCTTGATTGAAAATGTGAGCCTGATTTGTAGGTGGCATTAAAATTATTGAAGAAACCCTGTGCCAGGGAGCACGTTTTCAGCTCATATGTGGGACAGCAAATTCCATGGGAAATCTGTAAGGGACAGGAGTTAGTGAAATGACAATAAATTGAAATTATGCTTTCACAAGGGATAATTTAACATTTCAACCAAAAAAAAAAAAAATGCTTAATTAGATATTAAATAGATGACAAGTTTCAAATATAAATGCAAGTACATTCCTTGGTACTCTTTATGTGTTGGTTAAGGATAGATTTCTTCTAATGCCTTGATTTAAAGGCTTACAAACTATAAGGTAGACATACACAGTAAATACAGTCTTTTTACAAGACATAAATTCCCAAGATCGAGAGATACACCTTCACATCTGTTTCTGTATTTCTGCGTTCCAGGCAATAAAAATTAATAAACTTCCTGAGTGGACAGAGGTTATTGTACCCTACACAGAAGCAATGTTGTAGCTTTATATTTGTTCTTTGTTTGCTCCTAAGTTTGTTCGTTCTTGTCTGTCTTAATTATATCATGGGTATGAAAATGCCATGAATTAAAAAAAACAACAAACAATCAAACAAAAAACAAACAAACAAAAAAAAACCTGGAAGTCCTCTCTTCAGAACTAATTTGAAGTGATTCCTTCTTGGCCAAGACACTGTTACGAAAGAAAATGGGATATAAAGCTTCACATGAGTATTTGTTCGTAAGAAAAAGCAGTATTAAGCTTTTTCATAAAATGGTACCTGTTCCTATTACTGTGTAGAAGTTATAGTGATCAATTTAAAGGAAACCTGTAGTTAACAAATATTCCTTTTTTCCCCTAATTATAGTTGCATTTGGATAAGTACTGTAGGAATGTTCTCCTGAAAGAAATAATTACATAAAAATGCTATTTGTATTCATCCATTACCTTCATTATTAGCAAAAATGGATGAGTAAAAATGTTTCAGAACTGAAATATACCTTGTACCTAGGCTCTTCATTTTGACCATTGGTTGCATGTTCCGTCTTTGATGTTGTCTTAACAACATCCATTTTTGATGGTTCTTTTAAATTATATTCATCTTGCTTATTAAAGATGACTTGGAGTAAGACTAGAGCATTTATTATGTTAGTGGTTAAAGAAAGGCCAAAGTTGTAGTGTTGGTTTTGGAATTTGTTTGATCAGATGAAGCTTGTGCATTGTGTGTTAACATTAAGCTGTAGACATATTAATTTTATTCTAAGTACTGTATATAATTTCCCTTTCTTTGGGTGCCATTTAAGCCTTTAGCCGTATAATTGCTTTTTATTCTTTTAAAATACTATCTAAATATTCACTCTCCGGTACTGGTGTAAACATAATTGGATTTCTAATTATAGCTTTGGAATGTGTCACATACTGCAGAACCTTAAGATAATTTTTTGAGGTATTTTAGTAATGTGCTATTACTGAGGAAACCAAGGCCTGATGGCATTTGTTTCTAAGCAGAATTGTTTGTCTAAATCATAGGATAATTTCTTGATGTAGTGGAGTCAGATTGGTTATGTGAAGGGCTGTAAAAAAGTCAAGATGTAAAGTTGTAAATGAATATTAAAAGCTAACTCTAGGTAGAATTACTTGCTAAAGTTAAGTCCTGGTACTAACATGAGTTGTATGGGAACTATGAGTTTATTGTTCTAGTGATAATAAAATGAAAAAAAAAAAAAGCTAAAATGTTAAGGGCTAACTCTAATAATTAAACAGGTAGAGTATTTTGGTAGGCTCCAGCTGTGTCATCTGACTTTGTCTTTTTCAATTTGCCTGTTTCTTCCTAACATGTTATTTTTGGCTTGTCTTTACGTTGGTTGGCATTCCTCCTTGTTATTTTGGGTGTCTCTTACGTTAGTGGGCATTCATCCTAATTGTGAATCTGTTGGAATGAAGTCAGACGTGTTGGAGGAGTGGGGGGAGGCACACATTTTTCAGGAAAGGAAGGAAGTGAAAACTTTTGGTGGACAGGTTGAAGGGATAACAGCTTCCCCGTAGAGAAAGCTGACAGGCTGGCAAAGTAGTGCTTCACTTTTCCATCCTTTCTGTATCTCTCTGCTTCCAGATGTGTGCTCTTGGTAAGGTGAGCAACTTGCAGCTCCCCAGTCTTTTTGAAGCTGTAAGATGGGTCCCAGATAAGGATCCTGTTTGGCTGTCAGGAGCTGTGGCAGCTTTCAAGGCTAGACACTTGGGCATGCACAGGTGAATTTTACTTTCTTGGATGCCAGGAGGGATTCAGTATTGGACGTCATGGGAGCTGACATCCTGATTTTTATTGCGTCAAGGCCGTTTATAACAACAGCATATCATACCTGTTTTCTAACAATGTTTTGTCAAGTTTCTTATTTGCTTCTGTTTCTTGGAAACGTGTTCTTTTTATATGTGTAATCAAATAGATTTTTCTTTGCATAAGATCTTTTTGGATTTATTTCCTTGAGTTAAACTTCTGACTTCTGTCAGGCATTCATATGTTTTTGCGGAGCTTTTGTGTTCTTGACAAATTAATTTCTAACTATTTGCTGCCTTGAACATGCTGTGTGTTACATATTGGCCCAGTATAGAACCTTTTTATTTAAAAAAGTTTTTTTATCATGTATTAAATGGGGAAAATTCAGCCTTACTTGGATTTTCTGTTACAAGGTGCTGTAGAATATGAATGTATTTAGCATTTCTTGGTGAGAAAGTTGAATCTTCAGTAAGAGACAGGGGAAGAAAAGAGAAGAACTAGGTGTTTAAAGGAAAAGCTAATGCAAATTGGATCCCAAAATTGTGATACTGTGGTGAGTTACAGACTAGAACTTAAATTTTAATTTTGACGTAAGAATGTAGGAATGATTTCACCCCTCTCCCCTCCAGCTCATTTTTAATGGAAACTCATGTCTCAAGCCCAGCTGAGACTGAACGCACGTATTTCAATTACATGTCATCATTTGAAATTACAAAGTGATCTGATGGGTAACTTGTAAGGATAAAGTGCATCTTAACAGTTAAATGTGCACATATTTAATGTATTTTAACAGTATTATTAAAGCCTAGCTTCACTGACAATTTTTGTCTTGCATCTGTAAAGGCGTGCTGTGTATATGCTTCACTTTATTCTACGTCTCTTGTCCTCAGAAGCATTTTTATTGTATTCTGCAATAGTGATACGACTGAATGTTCTACGAGCAGCTTTTCTGCTTTTGTGACCCTTGTTGGGAAGGGCAGGGTTATTCTTGTTTTGCTCCTGATTTGATGGTGTTGAACCATCAGAGTAAAGCACGATGTGAATCGATGCTTTAACAACTGTGATGCACAAGGGTCAGACTGTATGCTTTTTGGGTGATAACCATGAAAGCTCGCTGCTCCACCTGATAAGAATTCTTGCATAACCTCTTTCAGTTGTAATGTGCGCTATCTCTTGGTGCCAAAATGCTTGTTGAGCTCAATGTACTGAAAAGTTACAACCAGAATTTTGTACAGTGGTGAAATAGTCTGAGATTCTGCAGTGTTGGAGGACAGTGATACAGGACAGCTGGCAATGTTTGTGCAAAAGCAGAATAATCGTACCAGGGCGTAATGGTATTTGGTGGACCTGACTTAGCTCTCAGTTGTGCAGTCATCTGTCTAACAGGTTCTGTACTGAAAGCAATTACCATACCACTTATGGAAGTAAAACCAGAAAGTTCAGAAGGATCCTTTATGGCATGACAACAGAGTAGAAGAGGTTATTAAGTGCAAGAAGACAGCCTCCGAAAAGGTGAAGTTCTCAGCCAAGGAGAGTAGAACAGAATATGAATCCTACCAGTGCATGGAAACACTGCTAAAAAAAGTTTGAGAGAAACAACCTGCAAAATGTTTAAAAGCAAACGGTCAATGCTTTTCTCAAATATATTTGGAGGAGGAGCATTGTCAAAGATTCTGGAGGCCCAGCAGACAATCCAGGTGTAAAAAGAGAGCCCAGAGAGGATCAGGCTTTGGCAGAGAAACATAAACAGTTATTCTATTTACCCTCAGCATGGAAGGGATGTGGGGAGTTTTTCCCCCCAAAATCCTGTGGACAGGCAGTCTAAGGGCCAGTTTCAGCCAACTGCTACGTTGCAAAACAGAGGTGCTTAGCCTTCGGTGTATGTTTTTACTCCCACTTCCAGAACAAAGCAAGTTCTTTGAACTCAGTAGCACAAGATATGCATGTTATTGTTTGAAATGTTGTGACAATTTAAGCTTTCTCTTATGAAAGAAAAATCTATGTTCATTGCAGAGTAGTGTCAGAAATGAAAGCTAATTTCTCTTAAACGTGCCAAAATAAAACATTGTTCTTTTGTTTTTTAGTTTTTAAGGAATGACCCCTTAGTTCAGTGAGTC
This sequence comes from Oxyura jamaicensis, assembly GCF_011077185.1. Classification (NCBI taxonomy): domain Eukaryota; kingdom Metazoa; phylum Chordata; class Aves; order Anseriformes; family Anatidae; genus Oxyura; species Oxyura jamaicensis. Next base: position 16,069,983 of record NC_048893.1, read on the forward strand.
CTACGAAGTTATTTTTTTTTCCTAGAAGCAGGTGTTTCATTAGAAATGGTGCTATAATTTAAAATCTTTTTGTTAAAATGATCCTGGCTTGGTCCTGAACATAGAAGGAAAGCTCAGCTGCGTCACAGAATAGAGAGTTTTACTTGAGTAAATTATATTCCAATTCATTTGCATGGTTCCAGTCTTTGGTCTGCAATTAGTTACCTAGCAGTATATTTCCCACTGATTTTATCATATGCTCCATGTTACCTGATTCTGACAGTAGATTTGCATCTTATGTTATTTTATACTCATGTTTTTTCTGTTATCTTTTTTTTTTTTTTTTTTTTTACTACTTCTCTTGGATTGTTTTGAGAGGTTGGTAGATGTGTTTGTGCATAGGTTCCTACTTGGATTGAGTTGAGGGGGAAAAACAGCAATGTGAAAGATTAGAGAGAGTTTAATGCAATACAGAGTGAAAATGAAAAACTGATGTGCAAAAATAATAAAAGCAGTTTCTGAGTTGCAACTTATTTTCTCTTTACCTCAGATGCTATACTTATAACGCAGTTTGTAAATGGTGTTTGTGTAACAGTAGCCAAAACTTGAAGCTTTAGCAAAATGATTGTACGAAAAAGCCATAAACTAATGTGTAAGATGTGTTTCCTTTCAGCCAACCTACCAATAATGCAAATAGATTAGAACAGGCGAAACATACGCGCTCATAAATACTGCACGAGGACTAGTGGAGCAGTATGATGCACAGCTGGAGACCACTTGCTTTTGAAGACTTGGGGCCTTCGTTGTTATTAAACAAAAAGCAGAGCTTATTACCATGCTTTGGGTTGGAGAAGAAATGCATGTGCAATTTGTTAGTGATGTATTTAGCTAAAGGCAGATTTTCTCTTTTAATTCATGAACTGTAGAAAATACCATATCTCTGATATTCTTATATGCCTACCTTGCCTCTACTTGTTCTGATTGATTCCTGCCTTTTTGGCTTCTAGAAGGAAATAACCAGTGATACCGTTACTTATGATTTAGTGCTTGGTAGCTCAGGGATTTACTTGGAATCGTGTGCAGAATAGAAACTTGGTTCAGATGTGTTGGATATTTGCCTGCAGTACCAAGCTGCCGACTGTGCCCTGGTCTGAGATTGAGCTAATTCACTGGGGCATGGAGGACTGCGGGATGTGATGTGAGAAACTGAACGTAACAACCACAGCACGAGAGAATGACAGAAGTCGCGGTTAGCACCATGTGGGATGCCTGGGGTTAAGTAGCAAAAGGGGAATTATGTGAGAAATGTCCCAACAGTGCCATTACCTGGAGGGGAGCACTGGGGTCACTTTGGAAAGTACAATGTTAGAAAACCAGCAGTGCCTGGGCAGCCATCACAGAAATACCAAACCTGGGTCTGGAGTAGCAAAAATAGAACCACTAGGGGATGAAATAATTGGAGTAGTTTGTTAATTCAGGAGAAGACTGGGGTGGAGAAAGACAAATAGAAGGATGATGAAGATGAGCAAGTAACAGGAAAAAGGTAGGACATGCACTTGTATGACCAGGTACTCTCTGGAGGTACCTGTTGGGCATCCTCTGCTTCATCATTGCAGCTGGTGTCTGACAATAAATCCGAACCTGTTAAGACTGTGCCAGGTGAGTCAGAGCTGCTTTGGTCATCAGGAGCACTTTGGGGGTGTCCCTGAGCTGGCAGGGGCACACCTGGAAGGGTGGATGAAGAATCAGTGTCACCATGTTAGTAGCAGTTCCAGGCGTTTCTCACCACTCCCTAACAAGATGGGTATTGAGCTTTCTGATTTATGGCACCTCTGGTCATTTGCTGTCCATATTATTAGATCGAGTCGTAATTCCTGCTTTGGACAGTCGTTGAGAGCTTGCAGTATTATAAGTGTATCTTATCTACTTTTGTAGGCTAGACAATTAGAATTGCATGTAAATCAGATTAATGGTTCTGTCTTCTGCTTGCTTAGGCAGAATTACTGAAATTGATACGACCTAAAACTGTAGCATAGGAATTAACAGTTTTTCTTTGAACTGCAACCTTATCCATCTCAGACATCTGTTATGAAGCTGGCTGCTTCTGTTCTCTGGAATGCAGAGACTTTGCTATAACTTGGGCTTCTTGAATAGGCTTCTTTTTATGGCCAAAGATCAAGCTCATCTGAAGATGAACACTTAATACCACTGCAGAATAATAATTTCTCTGTTCAGGTATTTTTGTCCTTTGTTTTGCTTCCCAACATTTCCCTCCCCAACATCTCTCCCTAAAAATGTATCCGTCAAAGCGAATGCCAACAAAGAACCAATCCTCAAACCCCCAAAAGCCACCTCCAAACGGCAGTGTACTCAGACTTTTATTCTCCTTTAAAGTGGCAGGCTGTTTTTTAACATATTTTCCTGATGTTAAAAAAAAAAAAAAATCAAATTTCTTGTGTTTTCTTCCAGTAGTCCATCTGCTTTGCCTTGCAACTATACTTAATGAAGCTTGTTCCTGTCCAGCTGTGTTCTGTATCACAGCCTTGCTGTGGGTCATGGCAGAGCTGTTTGCATGCTGCTTCTTTTTTTTTTTTTTTCTTTTCTGTCTTGTGTATTCTTGCATTTTCTTCAGAATCCATCTGTGGCTTTTTTCCAATTTTAGTGACATAGTTCAATAGTTCTTTGACTTAAGAACTCTTTCTGATTTCTGTCCTCAGTGCATCATCAGCCAGTGTCTGCCTTTGTGATTAACAAATCCCTGCCAAGACCTAATTTTTTATCTTGAATGGACAATCCTGAGTGCTTCTAATTACTAACAGGAAATTTAATATCATTGAAATTCATGAGTCACTTATTTAATATCAGAAATTCATTTGCTTATGACATGTCTTTCCCTTTGAATCTCTTGTGTTTTCAGTGACAGCATGCTCCTGATACAGCTGCTGTGCTAACCTGTGATACAGAGTTCAATTTACACTTCACCCTGTCTTTTAATCAGTGTTTATAGCCTGTACAAATTCTGCTTTCATTGTTGCTTTAACACTTTTTTTCACACTAAACTCTGGTAGTATCATATTTTTATTTAGTGTTACTGCTCTTTTGCTCATCCCGTATTCTTCCAGTGCCAATAAAATCCTTTAAATGAAGAACAAGGGAGGAGTTTATTTGGATATCACCAGATTCCTTGGAGTTCTGTGTATAAGCATGCTTCTGGGATTGTTTCACCCATGCATATTTATGTTCAGAAGAACTGTGTGCTTATAAATTTTTCTGAAGGCATATGATGATTCTGCTTATGTTTTGCTTTGACTGATATACTCTGCTTTTCCTGATTTTGATATAGTGTGTACCCTTCATATGTATCTTAATAAGCCATGGAAGAATAGTACATTTCTACAGCAAGTTGCCAAGTAAGGCAAAAAGAACTATATTTTTACTATATTTTTGCTTTTTTTTTTTTTTGCAATGCAGAGAGAGAAGTAATAGAAACAATAGTTTTATTCAGTAACTCTCAAGCTGATAGTTAAAAACGAATAGGTTTTGTATTATGGAATGAGAAAACTGCTACAACATTTCATATGATGTCTACTTGCTTCTTGAGATAAAATTCATTCCTAGGTTGGGACAAATCTTTTAAAAAGAAAACATAACCAAAGAATAATCATGTTTATAAATGCATTCAAATTTGATTTTTTGCAAAATCATTGGGTAAACAGAGTGACACGACAGCGAAATTGCTCATGTTGCAAAGTTACCTTAGAATTAACTTGATGCTTAGGTTCTTAGCTTCTTCTTTTTAAAAAAACAAAAACAAACAAACAAACACAAAAACCCTTCAAGGTAAAATTTTCTTGTGAGGAATTATATAGCAGGACTACTATGTTGGAAGATAACTAAAAATAATGAAGCTCATGTAAGGGGGAAAAAAAACAACCAAACAAAAAAAACATCCTGCAAAATTTGTTGTCTAGACTTCATGTTTAGAAGTCCTGTTGGCTGTATGGTCTTTGTAAGTTACCAGTAGAAACTAGTCCAAGCTGGAGAGAGGTACTTTGACATCAAGAATAACTGCATTAAGCTGTATCTTTTATGTCTTTAATGGTTTAATTTACATGTTGTTTGTTGAAGTAATAACTTTGTGCAATAGCATAGCATTGTGAAACTGGAATGAATTTATCTTGATGCTCAATATGATATTCCTAAATAATTAGCTATTCTGCTGTTTGCGTATATTTATGCAGCAATATACCTCTGAATATAATTTGCAGTAGTAAATAACCTTGATTTATATACATGTTCTTGGTCAAGGTGTCACCTTGACCACCTTGTATTTTTTTCTTCTATAGGAAATATACAAATCAGTTTATTTCCAACAGAACTACAGACTTCACTCAACAAATTCTTGTTGTAATTACTTCGTTCTGTGCCTTTTTTTTTTCAGTAGGTAGGTAGACAGGATATTTTTAAAGGCTTACATGGAGTGTAGAATTTGGAAAACATCTCATATTCACATACTTAAGTTAATTCAAGCATATAGAATTAACTGAAAAAAAACATATATAAAGCAAAACGCAGACCTTTGTTGTTCTGTAGCTTTCGGCAGCTTGATAATTTGAACTTGTACAGTTTTTACCTTTATTTTCTACTCAGAAGAGGAAGAACTACTGTCTCAAGTTGATACCTCATAAAAATACTGTTTCTTAGAGAAAATGTCAGGCATCTTTTTGTCTTTACATTTTCAAAGATTTTTCTATAGCTTTTTCCCCACGATAAACAGATTTCACACACACACACAAAAGTGTGAAATCTCACAGATTGGTTTAGTTGGGTATACTCTCTGATGAGCAGCTTTCGGCAGAGAGGAGTACAACATAAAGAATGAAAATATAACATTGAAATAAATTCCAACATTCAAAAATAAAGTATCATTCTGCTTATGTAACTGCAAATCCCATTTTTAATTGAGATCTATATAAGCACATGATGCAGTAAAGCTGAATGCCTCTTGCATATTAATATAAGGCATGTATATTAAAGAAATTCTGGGAAATAATCCAGAAAGGTACCTAATCATGTAGTGCCGGTTATCATAGATAACCCTATGGAAAGTAATTATCCAGTGTCTTATTAACTCCTTAAAATTGCCATATGTTGTGATTTCATTGGACTTTATAGGAAGACATGATAATTAATGTAAACAACTTTGTGATAATTTGAATATATCTGTGTATATTGATAATAATTTTCTTAGTTCTCATAAAATACTTCTCTTCTAATAGAAGAATTACGGAAATTGAGTTGGTCTGGAATTCCCAAACGAGTTCGTCCTATTGCATGGAAGCTCCTTTCAGTAAGTTTTATTTTCCTCTTTGTGTTTAAAAGTAATAGCTTTCTGCAAGAATTGCAAATAATTTTGCTTGACTTGTAATCCATCAGTGATACTTGAAAACTTTTTGTCTTGTTGCTGAATTGTAATAAACGTTCTGTTCTTTGCTCAATTTTAAGAGGAATTTGTCAAACTGAAAGGAGGGGATGAGAAGCACTAGTAAATCATGTCAGCTGTGTGTCTTTATTTTCAGACTGGCTTTCTCTGAAAGCAAGGCTTATGTGTTAAGTTGCCTCTTTCAACCAATTTTAATGGAACAATGGTGAATTCAAAGACAAGTGAATTCCTACAGTTTTCTTGAAAATAGGCACACAGCGAGGAAACAAAGCCTATCAGTGTCCTACAAAAGGCTTCCTTCTGCCTTCACGTTAAAATAACTACTAGAGACTGCTCACACAAAGGATTAATGCTGTGTAGAGGATAAGCTATGAAGGGAGCTTGTGTTTGACTATTTTTCTGAAGCAGTTTAAGATGAAGTAATCTGAACTGCTGTGATCAGTTACCTTATGGCATTGACTCTCCTGATCTTAGGCTTGGGAGTCAGTTCAGGGAGCCAAGCTGATGGAGAAGCTGATCACTTGTTTGTAGGGTGGGTTTTTGGCTAGCTGAGTGCTCTGAACCCTGTCTGGTGGCAGGTGGAGTTAGGGCATTCAGCAGCTTGGGAGCAGGTTGGCTGAAATACTGAGGCGCAGGACACCGGGGTGCTTTGGGCAGGATTCAGAGAGGAGCTTATGGGAACCTGGAATTTGTTGGGTTTGGTGTCGCAGAAGTGGGTTTTGTTATTTCATTGTTTGCACTTCATTTTAAAAAAGGTGCTTTTGCAAAAATACAGTGTATTCCTGGTAGGAGTATTTTCCAAATTAATCTTTTCAGCTATAATCCTTTCCATCGCAAGTGGTTATGCAGTTCAGCTGTTCTTTGTACATGGTTGAGAGAAGATCTTGTGAAGATGTTTTTATTAAAAAGAAGCAAAAATCTTGTGCTGTCTACTCTCCAGAGACTCTAAAGATACTTTATCAGCAAATCTTCTTGCATTTAAGAACTCTTTAAAATTCTGAGTTATACACACCACAGTTTAACACTGTTGAATTTTTCAGAGAGTAGACTTAAATAGCTTTGCTTTTTATAGAGTAATTCAGCAGGGACTGTGAAGTATTTACTTCACATTGAGTTTGATTTCCAGTGACTGAAAGAGTCTGTCTTGCTGATGAGATCCACTAAATTTGCAGCTTATGCTAAATGTGGATACAGCTTCTTAATGGCAAATATTCAAATATTCTGTCGTAACTGAGATTAAGCATGGAGTGTGCAATTTATTTTAGTTTTGTTTCCAAAGTTGTCCAAGATTGGACATTTTTTTTTTTATTATTTTTTTAAGTTTAGGATGCCTGTGTTGAAATACTCAGTCAAAAATTTATGGCTAACTCAAAATGGACTTAAAAACCCAATAAACTGAAGCATAAAAATATATTTAATTCTGATCGAGGGCACTGAGACAGAGGCTTAGAGAACTAAATTATGCAAAAGTTAACTACAGTTACGTTCTCTCTTTCAAGTGAGAGTGTAGGCTTCTGGTGACCTTCAACTTCATCGAATAAGTTGATTTAGTTTAGTATTCCTGAGATTCCCAATGCAGATAAATTTCTAAGTGAAAAGTACAAATTTCTTTGTACTTTTGTTTTTACTACTTCAGTTCAGGGTCATTCCAGTTCAATTCTTATTTCTGGATGTCTTCTTGTAACTCTGTTAAACTTTTATTTTGCTTTACTCTAAGAATTAAGTGGATTTTATTTTCAAGACACTTCCAGAATTGTTCTCAGCTTTTCCTATGTAATTCTTGCCATGATGTCTTATCTGCTAAGTAGTCCTTGATTAATGCATTTTAGAAATGTAACAAGTAGTCATTAGGTAATCATTACTTTTCTATGCTTTAAGGCAGTAGCTTGCTTCATATTTTTACTACAACAGGGAAGAAAAAGTACTTTGGATATTTGTGGTCCTAAGCTCCAGGATGCTTTTTCTAATATTATTTAATTTTTCAGTGTCATGAGTTGTTTAAATATATGTTACTTATGTCCCAGGTAAGAGGGGTAATGTGGTCATCTACTGTGTTGAAAGGTGCAATGGGAACTGCTGGGAAAATGAATACACAAAAGCAGATCTGCTTTGGTTAAAGATTGGTTGCAGAAGTCAAAGGAAGACCAAAAAGTCAAAAAAAGCCAAAGCATAACTTAGAGCTTAATTAAGGCTGGTTTTGTTTGGTTTGGAATTGCTCAGAATTTTTATGTCAAAAGCCCAAACAATGATTTATTTGGGGGACTGATGATGACTGGTAATATCTGAGGTAGAAAGTATTTGTCATTTTTGTTATATCAGTATTAAAGATGAAATTTATAAAATGTGGTTTTAAAAACTGTTCAGTTAAAGTGTTGTTTCGTCGGAAGGGTGACAGTGTTAAAATATTTTATGAAAACAGTTTTTCAAAGCGAAAGTATATGAAAATCAATATAATGCTGAGGGGCTATTGCTGCCATGTCTACTGGTAACAGTATGTAAACATACATGATTTATTTCTAAAATACAGGAAAAAATCAGGCATTCTGTACCTAAACAGCAAGCAGAACTATTCAGGTCCACTTCTCTTTTGAATACCAAAGCTAAATATATGGTTACCTTGGAGATAAATTAATGAATAAACAGATTAAACTCTCTACCAATTTATGCCCTGGTGATATGTTGCAATCCTTTCCAACTTTTAAAAATAAAACCTAATTTGTAAAGTGAATGGGAAATGGGACACGTCCAATTGAAAGATGGCTTCGGTCTTTGAAACTGAATAATGGCAAAAAGTCTGTTGCTGAGAAAAATATTGGTGTCCTTGGAACAATCACATTTGATCTCACAAATGAATTATTTTCTAATGGAGCTAAGATATCCTACAGGAAAAAAAAATTAAACCATTGAGAATGAATGGGAGGCAGAATTCAATATTTAACTAAATACAAAGCACTGGGACAGGATATTAAATGTCAGACTGAATCTCGAGGCAAAAGTTAAGCTGATGCTATTTAGAAATACCCAGAATCAGATGTAAGACAGTACATCTTAAAATAAATGTTTTTGCCAAAGGAAGTACGTGTTAAGCTATCTGGAATGTAATATTCTTTGCACTTAATCCCTTGTTTTCCTAAAAGAAGAAGAAATTATAATACACAGCACAACATTTAAAATTATTTTAATGCAGACATCTTTACAAAAATCTGTTGATGTTCTAGTATGGAGTATTTATTGTCTTTTGTTGTTTTAAGCAAAACAACATAGAATTGCAATATGATGTTGCTGTAGGAGAGTAATGTACCCATTGTATTTATTCCCAATGTGGTGTTTAGTTCTGTTGTATAATCAACAGTTTTAGAATGTTAGATTTCTCCCATTTTTGCTTGTTAAGGACTGTACAAGAAAGTGGTTTGGTAGTTGAATGCATAGCATCTTAATAGTTACTTGCACTGGCTGTGACTCATTGTTTAAGTGCAAGTCTGTGCTGCACTTCTAGTATCAACTTCTGTGATATTATGAGGATTTATTTATTTATTTTTAAGCAAACATATGGCTGACAAATTTGCTTTCTCTCTTATACTAATTACCATTAGTACGATGACAGCTGAAAACGTGGAAGGATAATTTTTGTAATACTGGCAAGAAATAATTTAATTTGACTTGAATAGTCAAGAAAGATATATGAATCTTTTTTCTTTGGATGGCTAGGTCTCTTAATCCCTTTTATGTTTAGAACAATTTTTCTGTGAAGTATTTTTTTTTCAAGCCTGACGTATGTAAAATATGAATTACCTTTCTTTTTTGTAACATTATGTTTGAAATCAAGCTGCATATGAGAAAGTATTAACTATTCTTGAATGTTCAGGAAACTTCTAGGCATCCAGGTACATGAATAATGGTGTTTCTAATATGTTCAGTTTATATAATAACTGAACATTTAATAACATTAACGATATTTCCTTTCTTAAAATGCTGAATGGTAACCTGAGACTGCTGTTTTTAAACAGCTTTTGAATGAAAGGTAGGCTGAGATCTCAGAAATAGGAATCAAACTGGACAGAACAGGAAATAAGAATGGATTTTTTTGGAAGAATGGGATCTTCAGATAGATATGAAGATGAGTTCAATGAAGAACAACTCAGATATACATTAAGTGCAAAATCGATATATCTGACATTGCTTCATTACCATGCCAATACTTTTTGAAAAATAATATTTATAAATTGATTTTAGGAAAAAACTAGAACTGTATACCTCGCGTCTTTATATCTAAGAGCCCAGTTACTGTTGTTTGTGCCAAAACTTTTCACAACCTGTTGAGAAAATGAAAACTTGAAATTATTTTTTTGTGATCTAAGGGAATGAGATAAAATACCTAGAATATTTTAAGGCTTTAGAATAAATACTCCATTTTATTATGAGGTTAACTCTAACTTAAACGTAAGTATATTTGTAAATGTATATCATTCCTACCGCAAAGCAACTGAGACACATTTTTTTAAAAAATTGAATAAAATTGCTCCAATAAGGGCCATGTGGGAATGCAGAAATTAATGAACTCATGTAGCATTACATTTATTTGTTTTGACCTTTTCTCTTTGAAAGGCAAACGACTTAGAATTCTTGATGAGAAATTGCTTTTTAAAGGTGAAAAACTTGAAATGTGTTCTTAAAAAAATGCACTTTTGTATTCAGTTGGAATGATTAGAAAACTGATTTGCTAAGGTATTATTCAGATTCAAGTCGGACTGCATTGTACTACATTTGTTCATTAGCTTCCCTGTTGCATATTATCAAATGCTAACTGTGCTTTTTGTGAAGCAAAGAGTAATATCCTTTTCATTTTACTTTTTTATTTTTTCAGGGTTATCTTCCTGCAAATGTGGACCGAAGAGAAAGCACTTTACAAAGAAAACGGAAAGAGTATTTTGCTTTTGTTGAACAATACTATGATTCCAGGAATGATGAGAGTCACCAAGATACCTATAGACAGGTAGAACACCTAGTGAAGTGACTTCTACGTACATGAGATCTGTTAAAGAACTTGAAGAGATTATTTTTGAAGTTTGCTATTGTTTTTATGTATCTACTAAATCATAGTCAGCTTTCCGGTGTTTTAGAAGCAAAATTAATTTAATCTGTTTCAAAATATAAAATATTTTGTTCTGATAGTTAAAATAGTGGATTTCTTTTAATGTTGGCTTTTGTCATGCCATGCTGCATGGTTGTACCACACGGACATGCTTCAACATTTAAGCGCAATGGGGTTTTCAAAGCATTCATCTCCTCAGACCCTCCTTCAAATGAGTGAGCGGATGGTATGGAGTTCCTTATTGGCTCCATACTTCTGCTTAAGAAGTTGAAACTGTGTGGTGTGTAATTATGATAGGTGTGTCAAAATTTCTTTCCTCCCTGGATAAGCAGATAACTGTTCTTCAAGTTTTGTATTTAAATGATTAGTTTGTGTCACTAAATATAAAGTAAGCTATCCTACATTAGCCTTCCTTAGAAAAGAATAAGTGGTGATCTTTCTTTTGCTTCAAGCCTGATCTTTAGTAGCAAGAAGTGTACGCAATGTCTGTTGGACATGGCTTTACATATGTATGTATGTTGTTAGATGTAGTTACACTGACAAAAAGAGTATTGCCAATAAGACTATAAGACCATTTGCAAGCAATCAAAATTGATGTACGGATCTTAAAGCATTAAAGGATATTCTATGATAGTTTGTCTGATTAATAGATTAGATAATAATGACTTAAAGATTTGGCCCTTTATTTTTGAACTACAGTAAATTCATGTTATTCCTAAAATAATGAGATAGCGTATAACTAACAGTGTAAAAGCACAGGATTTTTTTTTTTGATTTGTTTTTAAAAAAGCTTTTTTGTTATTTAAAAAGTGTGCTGTTGTCTTCTTTTACATGATTCTTTTTTCTGTCCAATTAGATTCATATAGATATCCCACGCATGAGTCCGGAAGTTTTAAGACTTCAGCCCAAAGTAACAGAGGTAAGAATTATATCTAAATAATGTGTTTTTTAGGTCAGCCATTTTATTAATGGTATCACATTAAGTAATTTGACAACAATTGCTGTTTTGGCTTGAGAACTAACATAAAGTCCAAAAAATGAAAATGCGTAAGTGCAGTACGTAACTAACAATGAAGGCACGAGTAGTAAAAGAAAAAACATCTCGCTAATCTTTTGCTGTCAGTCTGTTGGTTTCTTTTTCTGTTGTGTGCTTTTGAGTCTTTTTTTTCTTTTTTGCCTTTTATATATATTGTTAATATATTTTTTGAATTAATTCAGAATATAGTTCCTGTGGTTCTCTGCACTTGTCAAAATCATTCAGGATCTGGAAGCTCTTACCATAAGAGTATTGCACTTAAGAAATTATCGTCTGCTTCAGTTTAGGAAAAAATGTTTTGAATTTGACGCTGTGTAGAAATAACTCATTATTAGATCTTCATTTTAAATCAGTTTTAAGTATTTATTTTTATGGGAGTTGTGTAGATTGGGAAGGGGATGGTGGGAGTTGGGAAGAGAAAGGTATTGTTGGAGTGAGAAGCTAAAAGACTAAGAATAAATAGCGTCACTTGAAAGGGGGAGAGAGGTATTGGAGGTCTTCCCACATATAGTTCAATCAAGTTAGTTGGACTTTCACATTATAAATACCTTATTTTAATAAAGATTGGTGACTAATGTAGGTTTAGTCAATGTGGTTAGTCAAAGTGCCGTAGTGTGTAATTGTATTTTCAGTTTCTGTGTTGTCTTTAAATGAGTTTGATTGAATTGAATAGTATATGCCTGTGAATTTTCCCTTCTGTGCTTACATTGTATGGGAGAAGTAATTTCAAGGAAACAAGAAGATTGAAAAATGCTTTATAAAGTCATCCACACCTCTTTTATTGGTTAAAGAGAAACAAAAGCAAATTCTAAGAAGCTTTCATGATTAAAACTCTGGGGGGTTTTGGAGTTCCTCTGAGGTGGCAAAACACATAAGAAATTCAAAATCTGCACTTAAGCTAATGAATTCTTCTTTTATGTATATGAATATAGTTCTTACTGTTATGATGAATGAGAGTTAAATTCAAAGGAGAGTAATTGATAGGTAATGACAGCTCTTGAGATGTAGTGGTTCGTACTAGAAGTTATTCCGGTTTCTGTTGCTGGTTTGGAAATCAAGAAGGAAACCTTTTGGGAAAGTGACCTTTTTAATGAGTGCTATTTGAACACAGTGATGAGTGCTGTATAGAAACTTAAATCAGACTGCCTTTCAGGTATTCAGTGCTCATTTTTTTCTATTCAGTGCAGTAAATGAAACTTCATGAAAATGGGTAGGAAATTGAAAACACTATTTCAGTGTGTATTTGTTGAATTTCTGATTAGATGCATTTGGGGATATTAAATCTGGTATACCAATTACTAAGTAATCCTTGCTGCTTAATAATTTGCTGCTCAAAAAAAAAATTAATAACCCTTTGCTATACCTTAGTTTTCACAGCTGGATTTTAAAAATGCTTTGAAATCCATAGGCATCTCAGTTTGCAATGCAAACTATGTATGTTATCAGGTTCTGAGGAAAAGGAAAGTTGCTGTTACAAAATTTGGAGTTAAGCTAACAAAAATTTGAAGTGAGATGGACCAGAGATAGTAAAAACTTCGTACACTAAACTTCCTATTGTGTCCATTCAGGGCACGTGTCTTGTGGGTAGTCTTGAATCCTGAGCATTCATTGACTTCTGGGGTTGCAGCAAACTCTACCTCGGGGTCTCTACAAAGTCTTAACCTTTTTATTAGTTCTGAGGCCTGTACTTAAAAGTGATGCAGTCTTTTTGTTTGATGAGCTCTCCTGCATCTGGCCTGCTTCCCTGCCCACCTGCACTCTGGTTTTCGGCAGACCTTCCAGAGAAGGAGCAAACTTTCTTTCTCTTCAGAAGATTTTGCCTGATTGAGTACCAGTAATCAGAGCAAAACACATAGCAGCTTTCACTGTGCTGCTCATTTGCAGCTTTCCAAAGAAACAGCACTTGCAGAAGCAAACAGTTAAGAGGAGATACAACCTGATGCAGACCTAAATTATGTTGGATCTAAGTTCTGTGATTCTTTTGCTTCGTATTCTTCTCATGTTGCCCTTCCCATAGTCAGACTGTGTATGTTGTGGCCCTTGGAGCTTTTGCAGATCCTAAGCAATGTACAATTAGGGCTATGTGGTAAGGGAGCTGATTGCCTTCTTTCTACATTCCTGATTTTTCAGATGTTTTATTAACCAGCATACCTGCTTCTGAGTTCTAAAGCTCTATGCTGCCATATTAGGCAAACCTAACTATTACAGAGTTTTTATTGGACACGTTATTAATTTTTTTTAATTATATAAAGTACTTCTTTCTGTTACCTAGCAACAAATGGGATACTGTATTGATAAAATATTGGTCTCAAAGAGATGAATGGTTATGGAAAAATGATTTATTTCTGTATCATGAAGAAGGGAATTTTATATTATTTGAAAAGCTCCAGTGAATAAGTGCTGCTCTGTTGTAACTACTGTAACTGAATTATATGCAAGGCTGGTTTTAACATGTGCTAATACCCTGAAAATGTTTTCTTTTAAATAACTGAGAAACTTAATTAACATTGGCAGTTAATTATGAATACAATCATTCATGTATTCTTTTATAAGTCTATTTTTATACTTGTAACTCTGTGATATCAAATCTGTCCTTGTATACTTTTCCAGTATCTTGTTTAAAATGTGCTCACCACTTCATAAATTATCTGATAGTTTCTTTAATTCTTTTTCAGATCTTTGAAAGAATTTTGTTTATCTGGGCTATACGACATCCAGCCAGTGGATATGTTCAGGGCATAAATGATCTTGTAACTCCTTTTTTTGTAGTCTTCGTTTGTGAATATATAGGTAAGATTTATCATAATACTGAATTATGAATTGGTACTGGTTTTAGGACAGCACATTTGTTTTAAAATGAATATCAATTTGGATTAGCTAATCAAAGCATAATTAGAGACATTAATTCTATTATTATAAATATTTGTAATTATAAATCTGTATGGTTCTCTTAAATACACACTGACAAGCAATCAGATTTTGTGTAAATAGTCAGTAGAGTTTAGGTGTTTTTCAGATATATGTCCAAAAAAATGCCCATAAACAAACCTACCAAACCAACCAACTAATCAAAAACCATCTGTAGAAGTTGCAGGCAGAGTTGTGTTTGTCAGATATGGAAGCTGGCAAAAGGGCAATCCAGCATTTGCTTTCATCTTTGTTTCTTAACTGCAGATGTAGTTAAGCAGTACCTCATTCGTAACTCCTGATCCTTTATATTTCATTTAATTTCTCTCTAATTCACAAGTTTTAGTGAAAATTCAAAATTGTATGTATGAAATGAACTGAAAATAAAAGACAAAATCACTACCACCAAAACAACAATAAAAATAAAACAAAACAAACCAGCTTAGCAAAAAAATAAGCAACCCAACAACCAGGAAACAAGGAAACCTTTTACTGATTGGCAGAAAAATGAAGGCAAGGGGAACCTAATGAAGTGGATCCGTGGCTGAAAGAATGGCAAGCTGTAACTGGGGACTGAAAATTAATATAGCAGTAGTCAAATTTCCTTAGTTACGGACTTCGCTCTTCGAGGGCTATAATACCAGTAGTATCATAAATAGATGTATTGCTGTTGAGGTAGTGGCCATACATGTGATTATAATTTTTGCAAACTTTTCTATTTAGAAAACTGGTTAAACGCTCATCTCTTACTAGAAGATTATTGATGTTTTGCATTTATAGGTTAGTATTTAGGTTTTTATGAACATTAAGAGTACGGCTAATCATTAGCAATAATTCAATTGACATTTAACAAGAATTCATTAACAATTTGGATATAACTCTGGATGTAAAAGGTATAGTAAAAAAGAATAGTGAAAATGACAATCTAGTCTGAATTAGAACTATTTCCTTGCATTTCCCTTTGTCATACACACATACAATGAAAACAATGCTTATATGTAATCTTGAGCAACATGTTATCTCGCTACTTCAGTGAGCCTACATATAGGTGATTCTTCATTTCCTACCTTCTCTATGTAAGGTACCCATTGGTGTCTTAATCCAGACTGATTAGATTTAATGAAGGACAGATTATCCTTGAGTGGATGAAAGATTATCCATCGTTTACATGGCAACACCTCTTGCTTTGTTCATTTCTTGTTTCATAGGGGGACATTTCATTGCTAAGCAACTAATGAGAACTACTGCTGTTTACTCCCTAATCATCTCTTAAGTAGGGTAGGAGCCTACTCCTGAGAGTACTTGCAGTTTCTGCCTTTTCCTCCCTCATTTGACAGATAATGAAAATGTTCTTAATGATCCTAGAACAGTAGGATCTCTAGTAGACTTTAGGGTTGTTAATTGAAATAAGAAGCTCAAATGAGATGTGATTAGAGAATTGATATTCCATGTTAAATAGACCATTTAATTAATATGGTAAATAAGTTTGTCTTTACCACCATCTTACATTTGGAGACCCTGGTGATTGTTAATGTACTTGCCAGCTTGTCAGTATTTTCATATCAGAGAGCAGAGCAATTCCAGTAAATTTCCACTGAAGAAAGACAAAACTTGAAGACTAACAACCGTAAAAGATGTATGCCACTGAAAAGGTGTAAATCTCAAAAAGCTATATTTCAAAAGTAAATTTAAAAGCTAATATTTATCTAGTGAGAACATTACTGATATGAACATATTTTCTTGAATATAGTAGTGGTCCTTGCTAAGTGCTAACAGTGGTTATTTCAGCTGTGATGTAAAGAAACATTCTAAGATTTGTCTTTAAATAGTGTTTTGATTTGAGTCTCTAATATAGTCAAGTTGCACTGAGTTATACATTCAAGTTAAAGTGAAGAGTGTATTTTACTTTAAACTTGAAATGGGGACTTAACATTTCTGAGGTACTTCAAAAATCTTGAGGTTTGTAATAAAATTATAGAAGTATTCAAAACTCTATGAATAGTTTGAATTGTGCTTAAATAATTTAGATAAAAATAAATGCAGTATTGCAGGTTTCCTGGCCAAGTGGTTAATCTATTAGTGTATTTAATATTTGTTCTATTAATAACTTTTTTTCCCTTAGATCTTTTTAACTCAAGTTCATATTTCTTGTTCTGTTTTTAAAGTGAATGTTGGTATGTTAGAACCTTATATTGCTTTATTTGTTGCTTTCCTTTGCGTATTGATTTATGGATTTTTCTCGGTCTAACTGAAACCTTTGTGTAGCAGTTCTGAATTACTTGGGTATTGATTGATCTTGTTGAAAGTGATAAAAATTTTTACTGAGCTCTTTCTGTAACAACAAAAAAAAGAGGTTGTAAGGTTTACTAAAGATTAATAATAGGTTATTATTATTATAATGCAATTAATAATAAATCTGTGCTTATTAGGTCATTTCACAGTATATTCTGATGGTGCTTACACACAGTTGTGGTTTAGACAGTTATTTTATTGAGAGGAAAGTCCTGTTTATTTTATCTTTATAGCAAGTAAGAGAGACCTGAATCCTTAATCTCGCATAATAGCTGTGACGTATTTATTCTAGTGATGGGAATCTCTCTGCTCTGCTACAGACATTCAAAACCCAATTGGAAAAATGTCACTGAAAAACTTTTGAAGATTGAAATGACGTGTGGAAGTGACACATGTCATTTGCGTAGCGACATTTTTTTTCATTTAAATCTGAATGCCAAAAATTTGATTCATGGATATTTTTTATTATAAGGATCAAAGTCATAGATGTTTTGATGGTTTATTACAGCTTGAAGTACCTAATTTTAGTATGTAGCTTTACGCAGTTAGAATAGGTCGAGTGACTGAATGTGGGAATTGAATATTTTAAATGCTGAGAGTTTTCTTTCAACCTTTCCAGCAGCATAAGTATGATGAAAGAGTAATTTGCTAATATCTTACTAGTTCCCCAAAACTAGTAAAGGCAGAGCACTGTAACATTTTCAGCAAGATAAAACTTGGTTGTCAAAACCAGCCAAGATAGGCACAAATATAGTGAAGTTAGACTAGCATTTCTGGTATAAATTAGGAGAAGGAATTAGAAACGTACTTTTGTTTGTTTGCTTTTTGTTTTTAAATGCCAGGTAATTGTGTATGCTGATCTCATTTTTATTTCTTCCATTGAAAAATGCTAGAGATTATTAATTTATTCCTCCATAATAAGCAACTTCCATGGAATTTTGAACATTACGTTATCACTCCTAACCTCTTATGTGCGACATACCACCATTATAACCTGCGTTTTTAGAACAAATGCTAATTACTCTTAGGGCAGTTTTCCTGGAAGCTCTGTGTCATTGTAACGTACAAGTTTAAATCAAAATGAATCTCATCCATGTGGATACAATTTCAGAAGCATTTTTGTTCATGAGATAAGATATGCTATGTGACTAATGGCTGTTTACTGATGTAAGGTAGACAAGGAAATTTTATGCTGGATTGGAAGTCCTATTTCAAGCCACCACCCGTTGCTCTCTTTATACGCCTTCTTGTTGCTTGGAGTTCCTGGTGATGTACAGGATCTAAATTGTTCCTAAATATTGTGCTGCACAGCTGCTTGTGATTTCTTGCTCATGGAGTCAGCTACATTTTTATTGCATCTAACGTTTCTGTAGTACATTTACATTTCAGTATCACAGAATTTCACAGAATCACAGAATTTTCTAGGTTGGAAGAGACCTCAAGATCATCAAGTCCAACCTCTGACCTAACACTAACAGTCCCCACTAAACCATATCCCTAAGTAGTTCACTACTTGTGTGTGTATCTGTAACCACACAGAGGACATGGATTTACTCACCATCCACAGAGCCAAAAGCTCGGGAAAATCACCATCATAATAAGGATTTATGTGAGGGCACTGCTAAATGGGATGGCTGTGTGAGATCACTTTGCGACCTCTAGCAGTGTTGAATCAAGAGGGAATTAGAAGTTAGTAACAAGTCAAGTGCAGAAAACAGAAAATTGAACACTATTATAGCACTTTATCATTTTATGTTGGATTAAGAAAGTCAAGAAAAATCAGGCTGCTGAAGACTGGAATGGTCATAGAGATCTTGCCTACAATCTTCTTGCGGTAGAGGAGCTTGAGAGAATTTGAGGATTCTCACAAGAACTCATGAACTGAAAACTTTGGAAATAAGGGGTCTTACACTTGTAAGTATTTTTCTAATAATCCTAAATACTTTTGTAAAGCATTAAATGCAGTTTTGTTGCTCTGGTTTTTTAAAATAATACTGCCATGACATTAGCTTGAAATAATTACTCCATAAATCGTAATGGATTTGGAAAGGGATTTAGTTCCAGAGCAATATTACAGTGAGAACATAAAGGTTCATTGGGACTTCTTCACGTTTCTTTCCATTCCCTCTCATATGTCACAGAAAGTCTTTCTTGTTTTCCATGTCACATTCCCTTCCTTGCCAGGCTGGATGAGGCCATGGCCAATGTGATCCTAGTGGGTAGAGTCCCTGCCAAGGGCAGAGGGGCTGGAGTTCGATGATCTTTGAGGTCCCTTACAACCCGAGCCATTCTATGATGATTCTGTGATGATTCTGCCCTTAAAATGGGAATTTGTACTGATCATTGCTTTCTTTCCTTGCTTTTCAGCATAACTGCTGAAAATAATTAAATTTTAAACCATTTATTCTGATTTTTCATAGTTCATTGAATGCTGTATCTAAAATCCTGATTTTCATAATATAATTGAAGTAATGTTTCAGAACATTGCATCATGGTTGTATCTGAGGTAATTCCTCAATGTTTGTTTATAGGGTATGAAAAAGATGTTACTTTACCAGATATTTTTTTTCCAGAGTTGTAGTATTTATGTAGTAAATAAATATGTTTCAAATAAAACTGAATTTCTGAATAATGAGGCAGTGAACCAGAAAACAAAGGGTATTATTAACCCAGTGACTCCAGATAGTTATTAGATGATTTTTCCTGTACTTATGTGATTAGAAAGTAAATTTTTAACATCCATTGTTTTCCTTACAAGACTAAGGTGAAAACTTGATTGCTGCAGTATTTAAAGTAATTCGAGATAATTAATTCTCCTATCTAAACACCTTTCTTTTTTAATTCCACCAATTCACTTGTCACTGGAGAATTATAAATAGGGCTCGTGCATTGGGTTTGGAGGTGATAAAGTGGAAAATACATATTTGTAGTTATTCTACGAACTTCAGAGCTATAACTGGAGTAATGGGATGCTTTCCCCATCCCTCTTAAAGGCCCTCTGAGACGTTGAAGACTGACAGAGTCATCCTTGCTCTCTTCAGTTTTACCAGAAAAGAAATACTGGAAAACTTCTCATTACAGAGCTCTCAGGAATATGAGGAGCTTCTTCAGTTTGAGAGATGAAAAGAATGTATTTGCAATTTTTGTACACATTGGAACATTTCTGGTAATGTTGGCTTTACACTTTTTAACAAGGTTCCAATGTTTTAATGCTTTCTTGTTCAAATAAATACATTTTTGAACAACAGTATATTAAAATATTTGTATTTACATGTTTGATTGAAAGGAGTTATGAGACTTAAACTAAATTTATGTAAAAGCACTGACACGTGAAGCAGAATTGACATTTTAACATCTTTTTTTTTTTCAAATTGAAAGTATTAAGAAAATATTTTCTCATTTTTCCTCATTGTAAAACTTTCATGAAAACCTATTCAAAATATTTAAATCACTCCTCTATCATGTAAAAATTCAATGCCATAAGTTCCATTTAATCACATTAAATTTTCTATCCTTAATGCAAATCACCGGTAATGTAGTTTGCACATACAAAAATGTATTACAGTGCTGCTTCTTGACAATTTCTATGACATTTTATAGTTATAGTCATTGTATTCAATGAAATTGACTGAAATTGTCATAAACATGACCTATATTCTATGAAATAGTCTTTGATAATTGAGTGAAATATTGCTATCTGTGTGATTTAGTGGATGGTAGGATGGTGGCAGCCAAGAATGAAGAAAGCTCACATGGTCTTGAAAATACGGACAGCCCTATTCTTGTGGAGTCTCCCTCCTTGGAGATCTTCAAAGGCTGCATGGACGTGGTCCTGAGCAAGTAGCTCTGGGTGTCCCTGTTTGGTCAGGGGTGGGAGCAGCTGGCCTCCAGCGGCCCCGCCAGCCTCACCTTTCTGTGATTCTAAAATTCTGTCTTCTGTGTAACTCCCAAAAACATCGTATGTTTGCCTCTGTAAAGGTCTGCAACATACATAATCAGGTCAGAGTATATGTATATTCAGTATATGCATACATGCTATATATATGTATAAAACTGTAACATAGCACATAAATTATTTAGCATTATCTCAGGTTGCTGTGAGATAACCATTGTTCACTTCCTCAGCTTCTAGGAGTGTGTTCCCCATCTCTCATCCTGTTGATAAGCCAATATTGTCCAGTGAACGTATTTTGGAAGTGGTGCAGAATAGCTGGAGAAATAGGGGATTGTGATGAGTAAAGTAAGCAAGATTTGAGTATGTTTTTAGATGATGATGCTACCTTCTTGCTTTGTACTATGGAAAAGGAGAACAGGCTCCTCAAATAAGCAGAGGCATGTGTTCTGTGTGTTCATGGTGCTGAGGTCATCATGCTTCTGTATCAGTCCTCTGTGCGTACTATCTGGCAGCTGGAAATGATAGGTGCTGAAATAGTGTCCTAACAGGGTCTTTCCTAACTCCATAAATAGCCCTTATGGAGGTAAATCATATTTTATCCTGTTTCTTTCTTATCGTTTGGCTTGTTCTGCTTAATTTAGGACCTTCATGAGACCTCTTAAAGGTCTTATTTCTTCCTTATTTCATATTATACCACCTATCAGAGTCCACAGTTGGAATTCAAGCATTCTTTTTGTTTGAAGAGTACTTATTACTCCACTTTTGAGTCACTGCAGTTTTTAGGCTAATATTTGTAGGCTGTTAGGATTGATCCTTGTGAAGAAACAGTGTATTCTAAGAAGCTGTAGTCATTTTCAAATACATGTATATTCTACTGTGATTCAGATTTTTTTTTCTTAATTCATATATTCATCTAATATTTCAGAGGTGTTGTAATGAAAAAAAATCAAGTTTTCTGCAGGTAAATTACATTGCATCAAAAGAGATAAAAATGCAAACTTAAAGTTTAGTGTTTTTAGTGCTTTAAAAAGTCCTTAGTATTCTTCTGAAGCAATTGGCTAGATTGTATTTTTCAGCTGTTCATTTGTTTTTATGTATGTCTCACTCAAGAAAAATGAACCCTACACAAATGTCTAAGCAATTTTCTTTATTAATACAGTTTTTTGGGCCTAATTTGGCAAAGAAATTTTACTATTTTATGGCCTATTGACTGTAATCAAGTAGGAGAATCCATGTGAAAACTTAGCTGTGAATTGATTGAATTATTTGTCAGCTAGCAGTGCCATAATATACTGCTGTGTCTAGGGTCAGTTAATAAAGCAGTATATTTGGAGGCATTGTAAACGGAACCATAAGGAATATGTGAACAGGACTAAGAGGGCATCTCATGCTTAGCTTTTAAAGTCTTAGGGGAAGATGAAGGAAGGCAAATGTAACTTCAGGACTTGTGGAGAGGATATATTAATGATAGGCAATGAACTAAAAATTGCCTGTAATGTTTTGATCCTTTCATTTTTATATTGATTTGATATTATTTACTTGGAAAAAAAATCATCTGTATCTTTCAGCCTGACTTGCTGGTGTATTTTTTACTTCCAATTTGACCAGCCCTGTAGTGAGCATTTAGTTCTGACTTAGAGCTGTATAACTATTTCAATTAAGGACTATTTTTTTCATGTAGGTATACTAGTAAAAGCACGAATAAATACAGCTGGGCTTTAGCCAGGTATGCACTTTCTGTATGGCTTTCTAGTAACAGAGGTTATTCACTACTATTTTTCCCTAGTTGTTCAACCTACTGCAAGCCAAGTGATAATATTTGGTACCAAATACATGAGTGTATCTGTATAACCTCTCTCTGAATTGACTTCAGTCAAATGAGGTGATTTATCTATTTAATTAATATAATTTTAGCTAGTTTTTCTAACCCAGTTCATGCTACTGGTATGTCCTGGGAATCAAGTAACTTTGAGAAGGTGTTAATAATGAACAGCTGAGCACACATGCACAGGTAACAGTTCGGTGTAGTAGTGTGATGGTATATTGCTATATATATTTAATTCAATGATATATTGGGTTCCCAGTAAGGGCTTTGAACTGTGTGAACTCAATTGAGTGATACATGCTGTAGAATTCATCTTCTTCCAGATCCCAATTGCTTTTTCAAGAGGTTAATGTACCTTGCCTTCATTTTACCGCTCTTTTAACTTAACAGTGGAGCTTCATATTTGAGTAATTCCAAATCAAGTTTAGGTGGACTGAAATGGATTTGTTTGCCATGTGCTTAGATAACCCAGCTGAAACAGGGCTAGTTGCTGTCAAAATGGGCTAGTTGCTGTCAAAATCGGTAGTTTTACTTCCTCTTTTCCAACCACAAACCTGCGTTCCTGTCTCCCATCTTTTTGACTTTTCTCTAGCACAGCAGACCAGTTCATAGAATCATTCAATTGGAAAAGACCTCTAAGATCATCTAGTTCAACCCTTAATGTAGTACTGACAAGTCCACAACTAAACCATTCTATGAAGTTCTAAATCTACACCTTTCTTGAAGCCACCAGGGGTGGTGGCTGAAACACTTCTCTGGGTAGCCTATCCCAATGCTGCACAACACTTTCAGTAAAGAAATTTATCCTAATACAGAACTTAAACCTCCCCTGGTGCAACCTGAAGCCATTTCTCCTTGTCTTAGTGCTCGGTGCTTCAGCTAAACCAGCAGGAAACTAACCCCAAAACAAAAGGAATAACTTAATCTATGGGATCAGAGATGAATATCAGTGCTGATAGGGGGATAAGGGCAAGTTAGGAAAGGAGGGAGTAGCAAGATCTCTGTTTAATGCCAGATAAATCTTAGATTGCTATCGCTGCTTTATTAAGCTGCACCCTCATAAGAAGTCTTTATGAATACTGCTTGTTTTTCACTTAACAAGTTAGGAAGTACTCATAAAAGCATCTCAACAGATGGATATGGGCTATGGTAAAATAATCTGCAATTCTAGCGTATTTACTTTCTATTACTGTCTTTAATGATCTCTATTGTTATTACAATTGACAGTACTCTTACAAAATAAATCCTTCTCATACACCTTTGTTTCAATTTTGTTTTCACTCTTAAACATACTGTCAAATTTCCAAGCTAATTAACAATTCATCTAATCTGTTGGATGTATGGTCTACTTAACAGACTTTTTTTTTAAAAAAATTTGAGACTGAACACATTTTTACAAATAATTTTGTAACTAATCAAGTACTTTGGATATAAATTTTTTAGTTAGCAGTTTCACCTTCAAGGATATCTTAAAAAAAAGGGAGGAGGGAGGGAGACAAAACAGATGCACAAACATTCTTTTTGTTAATTTCCATGAAAGTCTTTATTTTTGCTTTGACTATTTTGAACATGCAAAGGTTTTTATTTTAGAATTACTTGGATTTTTAGGTAAGATTTATAGTTGACTTTGTTGTTTAAGAACTCAAAGTTAGATTCAGAACCTCAAGATACCACAGAATGACAGAATCATCTAGGTTGGAAGAGACCTCCAAGATCATCGAGTCCAACGTCTAACCTAACACTAACAAGTCCTCCACTAAACCATATCCCTAAGCTCGACATTTAAATGTCTTTTAAAGACCTCCAGGGATGGTGACTCAACCACTTCCCTGGGCAGCCCATTCCAATGCCTAACAACCCATTTGGTAAAGAAGTTTTTCCTAATATCCAACCTAAACCTTCCCTAGCGCAGCTTTAGCCCATTCTCCCTTGTCCTATCACCAGGCACATGGGAGAATAAAGCAATCCCCACCTCGCTACAGCCTCCTTCAAGGTACCTATTCCTGCTTGAGGCTTCAGCTCTTCTAGATCTCTGTGTATCTGGACAGAATGAATAGCAATCTCTGCTTTCCAAAGCAGTCTAAGCTTTGCCATATTACTTTGCTTGTCTTATCATATGTGGAATTGCTTTTACTATTACTTCTGTCACATCTCCTATGAACTAAATTTTTCTGAAGTAACTCCATCGATCTTTATAACCAAAGTGTTTGAAGTCTCGTCAGAGTAAAGGAATGGAGAAAACTCCAGTCAACTTCATAAAGTCCATTAAACAAAATCAAGTTCTTGAAACTCATTCACTTAACCACATAAATTGGAAATCGAGAAGTTTTATTCTTATGAACTGGCATATGCTGAAAATTGTGAATGAAGTGTGGACTGAAGAAATGTCCTCTTTAGTGTGATTAAAGAAGTATGGTAGTAATAGTGATGAGCATTTAGCTTGTAAGAGTGTTATAGTTGAGGAAATAGGATGTTCCCTTAGCTTCACTATCTGCCAGGGAAAAATTAAGTCACTTTAAATAAAACTTCTCTTTGGATACTTTTTTAAAAAAGCACTGAGCTATCAGAAGTGGAGTAAGCCTAATCAAAGTTAAATTTTGCTGGCTGTGGTTAACAGCTTCTGTCAAAAGTGGAAGAGAAGACATTAAAATTATTCTAATAAGTATATCCAACTGCTGAATTGCCTGTTATTCTTAGTTCTGTACCTAAGAGAAAATTAATGTTTTGAGTAATGGTATTCATTGCTATAGTGTCTTATGAATTTCTGTTAAAAAAAAATAAAAAAAAAAAAGCTATCTTAGTCTCTTAGAATTTTTTTAGGCTTTTAAATTGGCTTCAACGAAAAGGCATTCCATGTAGCTAACTATGATAATGTGAGGAATAGAACAGAAAAGTTAGACAAAATGGAAAATAGTAGATTTGTACTGAGAGTGTATTAGAAGTTGCTCAGGCATTTCAACTTAAAAAACATAAATGATTTGTTATGAATATTTATTCACAGGAAATTTGTGTTATTTTAAAAAGAATTTTTTCCTTCCTTTGGGAGGAGAAAGGGGAAAATGTTCTTAAATACAAACAAACAAAAAACCAAACATTTCTTTTTTGTTTGTCTGTTTTTGCATATGTTGGCATTATTTTAGTAGGTCTTCAAATAAAAAGGGACGTCTTCCATCTAACAAAGAAGAAAATATCTGAGTAATTCAGACTGGTAATGTTAGAAAATGCTCTACCCTTTTCAGTGGCATCTAATAAATAGGTATGCTCTGAACCCCAAAGCTGTCACTTTAACCTACCCAAATAATTATTTCAAAGCAGCTATTTTTGTACTTATATTGCTATATTTTTATTGAAAGTGTGGTAAGGAACAGACATTTTTATCTCTGTTCTGGTTACAAGCTTTTTTTTTTTTTTTTTTTTTTTTTTTAAAGAAGTGTCCAAAGGGATTAAGAAAGATTGGATATGGAGATAAGCTGTAAGAGCAACTACTGACGGAGCAAACACTAGCTCAGAGGCTCAGAGATTAAACTAGCTGTCAAAACCGGGCATTTATCAGTCTTAAGATTTCTCTTGACTGGTAGTAATTACTTCCAGGTATCACTATTTGAATTTGTTGTATTTATCTTAAAGATGCTGCTGTATGACTGCCTTTCTTGTTATATAGAAAATTAAATGAAAATGTGATCTTTTTCTTTGGTGGCATGAGATTGTAATTGAAAAATTGCCAACTTCCATTTCATAGACTTTTTTTTTTGAATCATTTGTGTCTGTGAGCATAAGATTACCTCCTTACTCTTCCTAGCATAATACCTTGTTCTAGTACAAAAATTTCTAACGGCTGTTAAGGCAAAAATAACTGGATTAGACTTCCATATACCCATGGCTTCCTGTTACCTGTTCTGCTCATTATTGTGAGTGCAGATATTTTCACGTAGAGTTCGGTTCTTTTTTCCTTTTCCTCTTTTCCTCTTTTTCTTTTTTCCTCTTTTCCTTTTTCTTTTTTCTTCTCTTCTCTTCTCTTCTCTTCTCTTCTCTTCTCTTCTCTTCTTTCTTCTTCTTTCTTCTTTCTTCTTTCTTCTTTCTTTTCTTCTTTCTTCTTTCTTCTTTCTTCTTTCTTCTTTCTTCTTTCT